>NC_140793.1:14479203-15061703 GCF_037176805.1 Vigna unguiculata | reverse complement strand
TAACAAAGAAAAGTAAGCCCTAAGCTAGTGAATCAACAATGCAGTAACAAAACAAACATCAAAGATGCTAAAATTAAAAGAGCACAATAAAGAACTTTTACTTGAGTGGAATGCAAGAGAGAAATGCAAGAAATGTTAGTTGGAGGAGATGTGAAGAGTGGTTGGTGCGTGGAAAAGGCAGACCAGCGCCTGACGAGAATGGGGTTGTTGTGAGTGAGAATGAGGAGAGCACGAGAATGTGAAGAAATCGAGGGTTAGGGTTTGTGAATTTAGGAGAGGATTGGGGAATTAGATAGTGAAATTGGGGTTAGGGTTTGGCAAGTGTGAGAGTGGAGAGGCGCCAGGCGTTAGAGTTCTAATGTGGGAAAGAGGGTAAGGGTCCAATTTAAAACAAATTCAAAAGCCCAATCTAGCTGACACAACGCCATTGCCTGGCAGACAATCCCAAGCCGCCGTGCCATGTATCAGTAAAATATACTACAACAAAATGACTTTAGGCAACAATAAAAAAAATGCGGGTTAAAGCTAAAAAATCGTTGCCTAAACTTTGGACAACGAATTAACAATGAATTTGCAGTCGTTGCGTAGGTGGTCGTGGCCTATTCTATAAACAACGATTTTTTTCTTTCAAGCCACGAGATTGTAAAACTGTTGCCTATTACGCAACCGTGAAAAAATTGTTGCCTAAAATATCATAATAGATAACATTTTTACAGCCCTTTAATGTAACAGTCTCTTTTGTGTTGCTTATTCTATTAAGCCATATTTATAAAAGTGTGGTCATACATTTTAGACAACACATTTTTAAATGTGGAAATATGAAAATACAACCATTTAAAATTTTTTTACAATATTATTTTACCTTTTATTTATAAATTTAAGTGATCATATTTTAAATGATAATTTTATTTTAAAGTAATATATTGATTAAAATAAATGTATTTTATTAAAATAGTAGAAATAAAATAAAATTGAAACTATTAAATAAAACACTTTTATTATATAATGAAAATGGTTTGATTAACAACAATGTGTCAACTAAAAGTGATAAAGGATTGATCCCTACCAAGGATGATGGCCCATGGCACATGCTTAGAAGAAAGGGAGTTCCTTGATCCCTTCCTTTGATTTTATTTTCTTTAGTTTAAAATTCCATTAAGTTGGCTTGGTTGACTATTTTTAAGTTGACTTGTTGACCTTGACTTTGGGTTGACTTGTTGACTCAAAAGATTAACTTAACTTTAAACCAACATGCTAATAAATTCCTTAATTTGCTTTTGTAGGAATAAGAAATGAGGAGGACCACATAGGAGACACTTGGTGTCCTAAGGAAGAGAGAGAAGGAACAAGACTTTCTAGAAGCATCTAAAAAGGGGAGGCCCATATGCCTTGGACACCAAGTCTTCTAGAATGTTCTAGAACTTTCCTTTGGGAGCCTTGGCCATGAAGACTTGCCACCTAGATGGCTTGGACGAAAATTCACCCATGTGCACCTAGGATGACCTACTTTCTAGAACATGCTAGGTTTCTTTTGTAATCCTTTAACTTAGTTGTTTTGCTAAGGCCCCCCTAGACTTGTCTATTTAAGGGGACCTCTAACACTTGTACAAGGGTTGAACATTTTGGAAAAATTATACACTTTGTGTTTCAACCTTTTGTGAGAGCATTCCTCCTTAGGGAGTGGAGTTCTTTCAAGCCTTATCTTGCCTTGGCAAGTGGCGGCATACACCACTCATCTTCAAGGTTGTCATGGCTTCTTCTAGCCTAGTCTTGTAGTGGCGTGAATCCTCCATTCCTCCCCTTTCCCTTGCTTTTCATTTTATGTTTCTTTACTCTTCTTGGTTTATATTGTTTCTATTATATGTTTTTCCTTTTGATTTCTTACTCTCCATCAATCCATTCTCCTCCTCTCTAGAACCTTGGAAAGGAACCTTCACATCTAGATAGCTTGCTATCTTAATGTCCAGTGGGAATTTCCTTGGTTTTCTTAATCAATCATCACCATATTCATTAATCTTCTACAAAGAACAAGATAATCCTACATAAAAAAGGCACAAAAAAAACTAGGTCATTCATATCTTTTTTTCTATCCTAAAATAGTTGTATCTTTCAATTATCACATGCAAGTAGACAACGAAACTCTAAATATATGTGGCCTTAGCTTTCTAGGTATGTTCAACATGTGAACACATATTCAACAATCCTATTTGCCTCAATTGATGCACCAAGCAACCTATGTTATGTGAATCCCCCAACAGAGTCCATTTTCACCTTTCTACCCATTTAGAGATGGCTTCCCCAACAACCTATCTTTCTCACTAAACATGTCATTCCCCTGTTCACAATAAATTTCAATCTATATTAACATATATTCTATTGATATTGTAAAGTTAGCAATAAAGAAGTAAAGGAAACTCAAAAAGATACATGAATGTTGAAGTTGAAACTCAAAAAGATCCAATCTACACCTAAGAAATTGAAACTCTCCAAAATAATTGAACCAAATATGTGGATTTAGAAGAAGGCTAACGAAGAAACTGTAGATCCAACCATGAGCTATATTAATTACAAAACAAAATCATCTAATTTAGAGCGAATTAATACTTTACAGCCACCTACAAGACAATAATAATAGCTTAAACTACTCATCATATAAATGCTTAAACCTAACAGCAATGATTGAGAATTTAAAAGCACTTACCGGAGTAAGTGTTGGGAACAAATTTCATCATCTCCTATTAAGAGAAAAAAAGAAAAAATAAATAAAAAAGAGAATGACATTGTTTGGCGAGAAAGTTGACACATGTGGCATTAATTCAGATCAATTTTGCGTACTTTTTCATGGAATCAAAGTGATTCTCATAAGAATTGTTGAATATTATAATGATATTATTGGTGGGTCTTTTAAAAGATTTATCAGGAGACATAATATAAATGAGGCTTAAGTTTAAGCTATAGCACTTTTTTAACCTTTCATCATAAACTTGCTTATATTCAAAATAATTTCTTTACTTTAAAGACAATATATCAACCGAATATGTAAATCATTTCATATATAAGTTTTGTAATATACAATCATTTAATAAGAATAAAGATAAGTTAAAAATATAGATATATTTTTTTCATGTAAAAAATATTCCTTGTATATTATTTTTTAACTATTTTTAACAAGAATTAAAGTTTCGAATTTCACGTTTCTTTTAAAGCCAATAAACATCGAGTCTTTTTTTTTCTATCAAATTTGCACTTAGTTTATCTCTCTCATTGCTCTTCTATGCCATTAATTCTTCAATTTGCAAGAAATGAAGCATAATGCTCCCTGACTATTAAACAACACCTTTTTGGGCTAGTCCCCACAAAACTACATCTGACTGATATTTTCAGGCATTACACTAACTTGCTCTTATCACGGATAATAATAATGATCAAACATGTCATAGATGATAACTAAGATGATAACTAGTAGATCTAATCAACATAAGTTTCATACTTAATAGGCAATTAATTATAAACAGAAGATTGATAAATCTTTATTATAACTACCAAAAACAACACACATTCAGAATAGGGCTAGCAACCAAAGTCATAAAACAGAACAATTATAAACCTATAACTTGAAATAAAAGGCATCAAATATGTAACATACTTGGCAAAGCTGAACCTAAGTTACTAAAAGAAAAACGTATGCAGATTAAGCTATTAAACTGATACAAAATGGAAACTGTAATTGAAGTTGATCGAGTGAGTTAACATAGATAGTCTTTAATCAACAAAGACAGGCTAAGCTATGTATGTATTCAAATATTGCAGGAATGGGAACATCACCTGTAATTAAAGAAGAACTATCTAGCTTGCGCACCTCAACTTCAGAAACTTCATTGTGAAATGGAGATAAGCCAAATTACAAGAAAAGAATCGTATATTTCCAAATAATCAAGGGTTACATAGGTGATTAAAACTCCTACTACAACAACAAAAAATTGAATTAGTTGCACTACACATTCACAACTATATAAATATAAAAGAGATTTAAAGATCATTTCTGACCAGAACAAGAACCATGTAGAAATAAAAGCTTAACATCATAAAAAATTGAACTGATCTTGATGAAGGATTATCTTGTTCCTTTTTAAGATTATTGAATATGGTGTGAGTTGATTAAGAAAGCTAAGCGAAATCCCCACTGGACATTAAGATAGCAAGCTATCTAGATGTGAAGGTTCCTTTCACAAAGCTCAAGAGAAGAAGATGATGGATTGATTCAAAATGAAAAGGAAATGGAAAGAACATAAACCATATAAAACCAAGAACAATTAAAGGAAGAAGAAAACATAAAATGGAAAGGAAAGAAATGGTAAAAATGTGAGAAGCACGCCACTACAAGGCTAGGCTAGAAGCCATGGCAACCTTGAAGATGAGTGGATGTGTGCCGCCACTTGCTATGCAAGATAAGGCTTAAAAGTTTCACTCCCAAGGGAGGAAACTGTCACAAAATGGTTGAGACACAAGAGTGTTTTTACTTCAAAATCTTCAACCCTTTTACATGTCTAGGAGCACCCCTTATATAGAAGAGTTTAGGGGCCTCTAAGCAAATAAAAGATACCTAAGGATGCCTCTACAAAAACCTAACCCTAGCTTCTAGAAACTAGGTCAAATAAGGTTACAAAAAATGAGAGAAAAAAGAGCTAGCTATGGTGTGTGCAAGGCTAATTTCGTTCTAGTACAAAAGGAGACAAAGAATGTGTCTCATATGTCTCCAAAAAGTGGCCAAAGAGTGCTAAAAACAAAGGAGACCAAAGGTACATAGGTACACTTGCTTCATGCCTTTTACTTTATGCTTTATGCCTTTGCTTTACTCTCTCTTCCACATCATTTATGCTCCCCAATCACCATGCGCCACCTAGCATTGGTTTCTTACTCCTAATTAACCTACAAAGCAAATAAACATAGATTAGCATGTTGGCTTAAGTCAAGTCAACTATAGTCAACAAGTCAAACCTAGTCAAAGGTCAACAAGTCAACTAAAGTTGATTCAACTAAGTCAACTTAGGGAATCAAAAATAACAAACACAAATGAAAGGGATGAAGGATTAGTGAACTTCCTTTCTAAACATGCTTAGTCTTCTTAAGCATGTGCCTTCATCCTTGGTTGGGGTCAATCCTTCATCAGATCTAGGTGGGATGAACCAGGTCCTTGTGTAGTGCAAATCAAAGGCGATGCTTGAGAGTCACTTAGCGCAAAACTTAGTAATGATTCTAAAACAAAAGCTAATAAAGTTTGTAGGCCAAATTAAATAGTAAAGATTGCAAAGCCAAATTAAATAGTAAAGACTCCAAAACCAAATTAAATAGAATCTTGAATACAATACATTTTCCTAGCATTTCCACTTGTCCAGCACCAGATGCTTGCCCACATAGAGTCTCTAGTGCACTTGCAATACCAAGCTGCAAGTAGCATTTCGTTAGAAACAACTACACAAATTCTTAACTAGAAACGAAAGTTTTTTGTCTAGTAATGAGAGGAAATATATTCTTGTGGGTACTTTAGAAGTCACTGTTAAGATATGTGGGGAGGAATTGACATCATAATTGCACAGTATGTTGAAAGCAATATCATGTATTTTTAATCTAAACATTCAAGTGAATAAACTTCAATCCAAAACGGTAGGTGTTACAACATAATCAATTAGTGAGTGAGCAAACCCTCATCCCGCTTCCTTTCCCTCATCCCGCTTCCTTTCCCAAAACTTAGTGGACCCTTTTCCTTTTCCAAAACTCCCTCCAATTACGTAGTGCAAATCCTTATCCCACTTCCCATTTAGAGTTGCCACTATTTTACCGTTGTTATCCTCCATTGTGTCGTGAATCTGCAACAGAACTTAAATTACAAAGCATAAGTTACATAATATGTCTATGGACTATATATACTAAACATAATATTTTTTCCATCACAAACATTTTTCCTTGTCATGTGAACTTTGTAAAGTTGCAGGTCCGTTTGTAGAAGACAACAGAGAGAATTGACCCTTGTCATGATTGATTTTTCATTAGAAGCCACAATAACATGATTGTCATTAAGAAGATGTTGTGCAATTTCCTCCAACATTTCCTTAAATCCTGGTCTTCCATCACAAAAGGATGGATTCGCACAAGTTATTTGTTCAGAAAAGCAATGTTCAATCTGGCCAATAAAAACCACAAGTTATTTGGTGCAAAAACATGCTTATAAATATTGAACCCAGAAAAAAATCAAGTGAAGGAGAATGTTGTTTCCAGGTAATAGAATCAAACAATAAAATCCAAACCCAAACCAAATAACCCTAGATTACAGACACAAAAGGGATGTAACGAAATTCAAAATCAAACCAATATTCAATCAAATTAACCAACCTAAAACGAAAACCTAAGTTACATTGTACATGGTGAGAACCAAGAAGAGTGATAGGTAAAGTGATTAAGCCCGACCACAACGAGAAGACACCCAATGACAATGAGAGGGTGACGCGCAACGTTGAGCTCTTTGCATTTTCAGTGAGCATTTTCAATCAGAAATCATTTTTAGATCACGATGAGACGGTGAAGGCGAGGCTAGCGAGGCGACCGTTGTGAAGGGGAGGCGACCCGGTGAAGGCGAAGGAGCATATGACGTTGTGTTTGGGTTTTTTTGCGCATAGGTTCGAACGAGCGAAATCAAAAATGTTTTGGGATTTTAGTTTTGGCGCTTAGCTTAGTTTGTGTTTTTAGTTTTGCCAGTATCTTTGTCTTTTTAGATTCAGTGTAGTGTTTAGTTTTCAAGCGAAACTTTAGTTTTTAGCATTTTCAAAGTTTTTGAGTTTTTAGTTAAAATTAAAAAAAAATTAATTTATTTTAGGCCACATTTTAATAGATTAGGCCACATTTTATAGAGGCAACAATTTGATAAATGTGGTATAAATTATCAACACTTTAAAAACCGTTGCATTTGGTTTTGACTAAGCCGCACTTTTAAAAGTGTTACCTTTTCTATGTTTAGGCAACATTTTTCTACCCATAGACAAATTTAATGTTGCCTAAAGCAAAAAATGTTGTAGTGACAGTTGATTCCCATTTCTCTGTTGTTGCGCCAGATGGGCCACAAGTTCACAAATGCATGCAACAAAATTAGCACAAAGTTCAAACATCAAATCAAACACAACAATCTATACTAACACACTTCACACAAGCATAAAAACAAAAAACCATATTAAAAACGAAAAGTAAAGGCTAAAAGGGTTGAGGACATTAGGTTGCCTCCTAGGAAGCGCTTATTTAACGTCACGAGCCTGAAGGGTAAGGACTCTAGGCTTCACTAAGGTGCATGACGGTGGTCATCCTCAAAACTTCACCCAAATAAGGCTTGAGCCTTTGGCCATTCACTACCCAACTCCTTTGTGAGGAAGGGTCTTGAATTTTAATTGCCACATAAGATTTCACCTCTTTGATGGTAAATGGGCATGACTACTTGGATTTCAACTTCCCTAGAAATAATTTGAATCTTAACTTGAACAAAAGCACTTGTTGACCGGGTTTGAAATCTCTTTTCACCAACTTCCTATCATGATAGGCCTTCACTTTCTCTTTGCAGCTCTTAGATGACTCATAAGCATTGGATCAAAATTAAAGATTGATTTAATTGGGATTTCCTATAATTGGGTTTATTAAGCACGAGATACAAAAACATGTTAAAAATAGCTTTTTAGTTGCATAAATGTTCTTTGGATATTTTGAGGTGTGTTAGTGCAGCTGCAACTAAGTTGAGCTCATGGAGGTGTGGAAATAAATTGCTTAAAGCTTCATGACACCTTAAATATAAATCCAAGAATAAGAAATTATCAAAATCACAAAAATCCAAGCCAAGCATTGCATAAAGATGACAAGAAAATCTTGAAAAAGTGAAAAAGTTTGGCTAAGACAAGAAGAGAGCAACAAAAAATTGGACCTTGCGGTTTTCTTTATCTTTATGATAGAAGATAATTTGGGAAAAATATATCTTTAGATATTTTATTTGATATTTTTAAATAATTATCTTATTTAATTATATAATAAAATATTAAAACATATTAACTACCAATTTTTTTTAAATATGACAAGATCTTCTTGAATATTTTTAGATCCACAACAAACAAATATATCTTGAAGATATTGATACAAATATTAATTGGTGATAATTTATCATATATCTCTAATTATTTTATTTATTTAATTATATTAGATATTGATATTATCAACCAACTATATTTGTCAAATAGTTTATATCTCTCCAAATAATTTTAAATATTTATCTTTATCTTTATTTTAAAAGATATTTGAGAGATTTTAGCAACAATAAAAAAGCCCAGTCCAAGTCCTATATAAAGAGACCAAGAGAAAGCAGGAAAAGAAGCCTAGGACTTCAAAGTTTTGGAACCTTTAGGGGGGCCCTTGTAACACCCCATTTAATTAAGTACGTGAAATTAAAGGAATGTCACGATAAAGATAACATAAAATCGCAGTCTGGGATCAACTTCATACAACCCATGGCACACCACGATGCCCAAAAGAAACTAGAGGAAAAGTTAACCAGAGTGCATAAAACTAAGGACGAACAGATACATGGGTCGCAACCCTAAATGAACTCATACAAAAATAACAACTAGTCCACATGGACTATGCAGCAGAGTCTCCACTTCCTTGCTGACCTTTGGAACCTCGCCCATCTGCTCCCATCAATTAAATTGATGATCATCGCAAGAAGAACAACCACATACAATACAACCATACAAACAAACGGGTAAGCTAGAGCCAACACATATTCATCACACAGTCAAGTACACTATCATCATCCCATATCCATATAACAACCAAGCATGTTATGACTCTTCATTCAATACACTACGACTCGACTCGACTCATCTGGATACGTATAACTTAGTCGGATTCAGCGGATGCTTGCACTTGTGGTGGATACCCCTGCTCGACCCTGAGCTGCTCATCTCCGAGCTATGTGTTACAAGTGTTACGATGAATCAAATCTCCCTCACCACAAGGTTAGCCCTTAATGAATTTCAGGCCTCATGCTACTCTCACCACAGGAGTCAGTCCGCTCTAAGTGAGACTAACTGGCCCCTTAGAGTGTCAAGATGCAGTCATTACCTTGAATCCTTACCTAGTTATACCGATGGGGCACCACCATGGACACCCACTAACAGGGGCCATGGAATTACGTCCCGACCACTGAAGCGCAACCCTGAAAGTCTCACCTAGAGACCCCAAGGAATTATGCACTGACACAGATCGACCTCATTCACATCACCAAAATAATAATTACCACGCATAGATATACATCACTCGTACCAACCTTCGAAGCCAACGCCTTTCATGATCCAGGCCCCACTCGTTCCAACACCGCATAGTTTATCCATGTAAATAAGATCCAACTCATCATGTTATCATGCCACTTTAATATTATCCGTCTCATTTAATTCACATGCCAATTCTCATACCAACCCATCATCTACAATTCATGAATCATGCCAAATATACTTCATGCTCCATTATATGCATATCACTCATCATACAATCATACTCAACCAAAACAGATCATTCAGGAACCAACAGACATCCAAACACAGCACTGTCTCGCCCAGCACCTCGCTTAGGCTGAGGGGTCTCGCTCAAGCGAGACGTGCTCGCTCAGGCGAGTCCCCCTTCGTCTAGGCGAGGGCTCGAAAGGGGAAGCATGGAGCAACGCGGGATCTCGCTTAGGTGAGACCCCTCTCGCCTGGGCGAGATGCTTGCTCGCTCAAAAAAAAGAGCGGGTCGCCTGGGTGACCACTCGCGTAAACTGGTATAGGCGAGCCCCCGTTTGTCTCGCCTAAGCGAGACTGGCCCGCCTGAGCGAGATTAACAGGTCTCGCCACTGTTTCACCTGCAACAGCCATGTTCTCCATCCAAACAATTCATGTAATATACTCTCACGTATCAAAACGAAATATCACACCATAAATCAACAATTAACTCATACACGGTTCAGAAGCATGACTCGAAATTAAAAACCCTAACTTCTTGTACCTGGAAAAAGGGTCAACAGAAGCCTTGATGGCACGACGATGGATACTACAGCTCTACGAGTGAACTAACGAGCTGAAAAATAGAAGGTAGGAACAAGGGTGCATTATTACTAAACTTTAACCGTGGAAAAAGTGGAGGGGAAACGATGGAAGCCATAAAATCTGGAAAAGGACACTTACGTGGAGTAGGAATGGCTTGAGCGAACTTGAAACGGTGAGGAGGCAAAACCCTAGCAGAAGTGCAGCTGTGGCTCTTAGGATCAGGAACAGTTTCTGAAATGAGGGAAAAGTTAGGTTTAGGGCAGACCTAAGGACTTTATATGTTGGGTCGGCCTTAGGCCCACTTATAAGGATAGCCCACTTATAAGGATAGTCTCACAGCCCTAATTTCTTTTCCTTTTTCTCTCTATTATTCTTTCTATTTTTATATTACTTTTGCATTCTATGGATTGTTAAACTTCTTGGGTTGATTCCATTGTAATTTCATTATGGATTCTGAGGTTAGAATGAAATAATTTATTTGTTCTTTTTATTATTGTTGAGGTTTAATTTCATCTATGTCTTTTATCTTTGAATCACGTAAAAAAGTATTAATTTTAAATCTACGCGCATGCTTATCATATGAGTTAAAGGGTTTTTAAATTCAATTGAGACTTTACTTTGATTTTATTTAGAAACTTTCATGTGATTGAATGAGTTTTTACCAATAATTGAGACTTTACTTTGGTTAAAGGTATTTACTCTAACGAAAATTAATCGAGACTTTACTTTGATTAATTAAGCTTTTTATTTGGTGGGGAGATAAAAGAATAGACATGATTAGGCATTGTAAAATTTGATTGAGATTGTACTTTGGTTGAATTTATTGTGGATAATCTAAAAGTTCTCACTTTTAATTAAGATAGTATTCTGGTTAAAAGTGAGAATGTCAACAAATTAATTGAGACTTTACATTGATTAATTTGCAAATCTACGACAATAATTAATTGAGCAATAATCTTTAGATAACCGATGATGAATCTATTTTGAAAAAGCAGTGGAATCAATCTATTTTCCTTACTATTGTTTTTATCTTTTCTATCTTTTTTTATCTTTTTATCTTTATCTCTCATATTTTTATTATTTTATTTGACTAACTCTTTTGTATAGTTCTATAAGATTTAATTTGTTAAAAATTAATTTCGTGTTCGTTGGGAGACGACTTTGAGTTACTTTACCCTTTCTATTACGTTGACTACTATCTTAACAATAATAAAGTTGTTATAGATAAGTAGTATTAATTTGATCGCGTCAATGATAGTGTTATCAATTGCATCTCTCCCAACTCATGAAGTTTCAGCTTCCTTTTCTCACCTGACAAGGATGGATCAAAATTTAAAAACTTCATGGGCCAATAGGCTTTGTGCTCCAACTCCACCGGGAGATGACAAGCCTTCCCATATACCAATTGGAATGGAGTCAACCCAATTGGATTTTTGAATGCAGTTGTGGGCCCATAGAATCCTTGAAAATGCTCGGGCAATAGAATCTGGATTGTAGAACCTTTGCAGTTGTTCTTTCTCCACTATAGTTTCCTCATAGGGTGAATTGTGGCAATGCCACAAGATACTCCTTGCCTCCTCTTCAGACACACATCTCCTCAACAAATTGTCTGCCCCAATCTTGAAAAGGTGAGGATCATCCTACAAATAGTATTTTGCTTCCTTAAACATCTTTTGTTGCTGATGCCAACTCATATCCTCAAAAACAACTTGAGCAACCTTAAAGTTTGCCATTTCTGCAAACCAAAGTCTATTAGATACTAGGAGCAGCTTTTCATCAGGGAATTCGTCCAACACTTCTTCCTCCAATGTTATCACCTATTCATTCACTAGTCTTAATAGATGGTCTGCCACTTGATTTTCACAAACCTTCTTATCTTTAATCTCAAGATCAAATTCCTGCAACAACAAAATCCACCTAATGAGTCTAGGTTGCGAATCAAGTTTAGTGAGCAAGTACTTGATTACAGCATGGTCAGTGTAAACTACAACTTTAGAACCAATAAGATAAGAACGAAACTTTTCCAAGGCATACACTATTGCTAGTAACTTATTTTCAGTAGTTGCATAATTCACTTGGTGTTCATTAAGTACTTTACTAGCATAGTGTATGGAATGAAAAATCTTATTCTTTCTTTGCCCCAAAACAACCCTAACCGCATAATCACTTGCATCACACATAAGTTCAAAATCAAGTTCCCAATTAGGTGCAGTTATTATGGGTGCGGAGACTAGGCTGGTTTTCAAAAGATTAAAAACATTTAAACATTCTGCATCAAAATTAAACGAAGTATCCTTGTTGAGCAAGTTGCTCAATGGCTTGGCTATCTTTGAGAAATCCTTGATGAAGCGTCAGTAGAAACCCGCATGTCCAAGAAAGCTCCGGATTCCTTTCACATTTGTTGGTGGTGGGAGTTTCTCAATGACATCCACCTTTTCTTTGTCCACTTCAATGCCCTTGAAAAATATTTTGTGGCCCAAGACAATCCTTTTAGTCACCATGAAATGGCATTTCTCCCAATTGAGAATGAGATTGGTTTCAACACATCACTTGAGCACAACTTCCAAATTTGCCAAGCAAAGATCAAATGAGCTTCCAAACACCAAGAAGTCGTCCATGAAGACCTCTATGCATTTCTCCACAAGGTCGAAGAAAATAGCCAACATGCATCGTTGAAACCTGGCTGGTTGATGAAAGATTGACCACCCAAAGAACCATGGAGACTCCCCAGAGAAGAATTACTAGGAGCATGACCAAAGGGGAGGATCCTTCTTCTATGTCCCTTTCTTTATTTTCCATCTTGATTTCTTGATTTCCCTAAGTGGACTTGGTTGACTTAATTTTGGTTGACTTGTTAACCTTTGACTAAGGTTGACTCATTGACCAAAATTAATTAAACTTAAGCCAACATGCTAATCCTTGTTTAAGTTGTTTTGTAGGTTACTTTTTTAGAGACAAGCTTGATAGGTGGCGCATGGTGATTGAAGGGCATGGATGATGTGGAGGAGAGAGTAAAGCTGATGAAGGATTATCTTGTTTTCTTTTAGAGTTATGAATATGGTGAAGTTATTTAAGAAAGATTTTTGAAAATTCCCACTGGACATTAAGATAGCAAGCTATCTAGATGTGAAGGTTCATTTCTCAAGCTCATGAAAGGAAGAAGAGAGTTGGATGCAAGCTTAAACTCACACAACATTAACAACACTTAAAGAACCAAAATGAAAGAAGAAACATTAAAAATGGAAAGCATAGAAGATGAAGCATGGAAGAAGCACGCCACTCATAGGGGGGGATCTAAGCCAACCAAGCTCTAGAGATGAGTGATGGTGCCGCCACTTGCAAGCAAGATAAGGCAAGGGTGAGTTCACTTCTAGGAAGGAGAGCTCACGAAAATTTAAAGGTTGAAACACAATAGTTTAGAAACAAAATGATCAACCCTTTTACAAGACAAGGAGCACCCTTTAAATAGGAGTTCATAGGGGTCCTTTAGCAAATACAAAAACATGAAAAAGGATTAACTAGCAAACCCTAAACCTAATGTGAGAGTGAGTCTTGGCCAAGTGAAGGGAGATGATTGGTGGAGGCATTCCCATGAGGATTCTAGGCCAAAAGAGGAAGGAGACCAAGTGACCTTCTAAGGCATAAACCACAAAGGCAAAAGGAGACAAGGTACATGTCTACTTTTGCTTTTGCTTTATGCTTTTTGCTTTCCTCTCTCTTCCACTTCATCCAAGTGCTCCAATCACCAAGTGCCACCTAGCCATGCTCTACTTTCTCTTAATTACCTACAAAACAAGACAAACAAGGATTAGCATGTTGGTTTAAGTTAATCTAATCTTGGTCAAAGGTCAACTTTGGATCAAAGTCAACAAGTCAACCAAAATAAATCAACTAGAAACCAACTTAGGGAATTCAAACTAAAGTAATGCAAAACAAAGATAAAGGTGATGGAATAGAAGACTCCCCTCTAGACATGCTTCTAGTGATCCTTCTTGATGGAGCTTCTAAGGAGGTGGTCATGCCTTCATCATCCTCCCCTTCTTGGAGAGAATTCGACCACGAATTCTTAAACCCTACATCAAAAGGAGAAAGGTCACAAACATTAAATGAGTTACTTATGTTGTAGCTTGGGGGTAAGTCTAACTCATAAGCATTGTTGTTAATTCTCCTAATGACTTGAAAGGGGCCATCCCCTCTAGGGAGGAGCTTAGACTTCCTTTGAGTAGGGAATCTCTCCTTTCTCAAGTGAAGCCAAACCCAATCTCCCTCTTGGAAGATGACTTCCTTTCTTCCCTTATTACCATCCTCTTGTTGTTTCTTAACTCTCCTCTCAATGGTTTCCTTAACTTGTGAATGCAAGTCTTGGATGTACTTGGCTTTGGTCTCACCATCTTGGCAAGCCATGCCTCATGAGTGGGTAGGGGAAGGAGGTCTAAGGGAGTTAGGGGATTGAACCCATACACAACCTCAAAAGGGGAATGAGAAGTAGTGGAATGCACAACCCTATTATAGGCAAACTCTATGTGGGGAAGAAGTTCCTCCCACTCTCTAATGTTTTGCACTATCATACATCTTAGCATTTGCCCTAGGGTTCTATTAACCACCTCGGTTTGGCCATCACTTTGGGGATGACAAGTGGTGGAGAAAAGAAGCTTGGTGCCAAGTTTACCCCACAAGGTTCTCCAAAAATGGCTTAGGAACTTGGAGTCCCTATCACTTACAATGGACCTAGGTAGGCCATGTAGTCTTACCACTTCCTTGAAGAAAAGATTTGCAATATAAGTTGCATCATCAATCTTATGGCAAGGAATGAAATGGGCCATCTTAGAGAACCTATCCACCACTACAAAAATGGAATCCCTACCTTTTTTGGTCCTTGGGAGACCTAAGACAAAATCCATAGAAATGTCAACCCAAGGCTTGG
Source organism: Vigna unguiculata (assembly GCF_037176805.1). Classification (NCBI taxonomy): domain Eukaryota; kingdom Viridiplantae; phylum Streptophyta; class Magnoliopsida; order Fabales; family Fabaceae; genus Vigna; species Vigna unguiculata. Next base: position 15,046,670 of record NC_140793.1, on the reverse strand, counting down.
AAGGGATAGGCAAGGGGGTGCAAAGACCATGGGGTTGGACTCTAGATTTGGCTTTCATGCATGCTATGCAACCTTTGCAATGCCTATCTACATGCTTCCTCATGTGAGGCCAATAGAAGTGTTCTTTCAAGACTTCCAAAGTCTTGTTTGGCCAAAAATGCCCCATTAATCCTCCCTCATGTGCCTCTTTAATGAGTGAGGCTCTTAAGGAACCTTGGGGAATGCAAAGTCTCTTACCTTTGAAAAGATATTGATTGAGAAGGTAAAAGTCTTTGTAAGCCCCTTGGTGGCACTCACTAAGAATGGGGGAGAAATCAACATCCTTTGGATACAATTCCTTAATATGATCAAAACTAAGAAATTTAGTTTCAAGAATGGAAAGGAGGGAATGCCTTCTTGAAAGTGCATCCGCCACAATGTTAACCTTTCCTTGCTTATGTTTGATCACATATGGGAATTGTTCTAAGAACTCTACCCACCTAGCATGTCTCTTGTTTAACTTGCCTTGGCTTTTCAAAAATTGGAGTGACTCATGGTCACTATGTATCACAAACTCCTTTGAAAGAAGATAGTGTTGCCAAGTTTGCAAAGTTCTCACAAGAGCATAAAGCTCTTTGTCATAGGTGGAGTAGTTGATGTGACTCCCCTTGAGTTTCTCACTAAAATAAGCTATGGGGTGCCCTTCTTGGAGAAGCACGACCCCAATGCCTACATTGGATGCATCACACTCAATTTCAAAAGTTTTGGAGAAGTTAGGGAGGGCTAAGAGTGGTGCATTGATCAATTTTTGTTTTAAAGTTTCAAAAGCCTTTTCTTGATCTTTGCCCCACTTATAGGCCACACCTTTCTTGACCAATTCATTGAGAGGGACAGCTATGGTGCTAAAGTTTGGCATAAACCTCCTATAGAAACTAGCTAACCCATGGAAAGACCTAAGCTCACTTACATTCTTTGGGGGAGGCCAATCCTTGATTGCCATCACTTTTTCTTGGTCCACATGGACCCCATGTTGATTGATTTTGAAACCTAGGAAGATCACATGATCCATCCCAAACACACATTTCTCCATATTAGCATACAAGGATGCCTTCCTTAAGGTTTCTAACACACTCCTTAAATGATGCAAGTGATCATCTTGAGACATACTATAAATGAGAATGTCATCAAAGTATACCACAACAAACTTCCCTAAGAACTCTCTAAGAACATGGTGCATGAGTCTCATGAATGTACTAGGTGCATTGGTCAAGCCAAAAGGCATGACTAACCACTCATATAATCCAAACTTAGTTTTGAAAGAGGTTTTCCATTCATCACCTTCTTTGATTCTAATTTGATTGTACCCACTTTTCAAGTCTATTTTGGAAAATATGATTGCACCATGTAACTCATCAATCAAATCATCCAACCTAGGAATGGGATGCCTATACTTGATGGTTATGTTGTTGATAGCCCTACAATCTATGCACATTCTCCATGTTCCATCCTTTTTGGGGACTAGGATCACGGGCATTGCACAAGGACTCATGCTATGTTGCACCCACCCCTTTTCTAACAACTCATTCACTTGTTTTTGAATTTTTTAGCCTCCTCGAGACTAGTCCTATAGGCTGGCCTATTAGGCAAAGATGAGCCTTGTATGAAATCAATTTGGTGTTCTATACCTCTTAGGGGTGGGAGACCCTTTGGAGGTTCTTGAAAAACATCTTTGAACTCATCTAAGACTAATGACAAGTCTAAGGGACATCTAGAGTGAGGGTTTTGGAAGGAGGGGGAAGATTCACTAGGATAAGCTAGGAAGATGGGTTTTTGGGCAAGCATTACCTTTTTCACCCCCTTGAGAGTGATCATGCTCTTCTTGGACTCATGCCCTTGCGCCTTCTTTTGCGCCTTCTCTTCTTTTCTTTTCTTAATCATTTGCAATTGGTCCTCATTGACTTCTCTTGGTGAAAGAGATAGTAATGTGATCTTTTTGCCTTGGAAGCTAAAGGTAAACTTGTTAGCATGACCATCATGAAAAGCTTTTCTATCAAATTGCCATGGTCTTCCTAATAAAATGTGAGTTGCTTCCATGGGCACTAAGTCACATAATACCTCATCCTTGTAGTTTCCAATGGAGAAGTTAATAAGGACTTGTTTGTCCACTTTAATTTCACCTTCCTCACTAAGCCAAGAAAGCTTATAGGGCTTGGCATGAGGGATGGTTTTCAAGCCAAGCTTGTCCACAACCTTTGTGCTAGCCACATTAACACAACTTCCACTATCAATTATGAGGGAGCAAGTTTTGTTGTTGATTTGGCACCTTGAGTGAAAAATATTTTCTCTTTGGTTTTCAAATTCTTTAGGCACTTGGCCTAGCATGCGCCTAACCACCAACAAACCTCCTTCATTAGGTTTGATTTCATCCTCACTTGAAGATTGGGAAGAAGTGTGGGAGGAAGAACTTTTAGGGGAGGGGGGAGAAGAATGTTCACTTTCAACCTCTCCTTTAGGGTTCAAGATCATGTTCCTTTTTGTTGGGCAATTTGAAGCAATGTGACCATAGCCCAAACACTTAAAACATTTGATGGAACTAGTTCTTGAACTTTGAGAAGAGTTTGCATTTTCATGGGAGGTTCTAGACGAATTGGTCCTAGGTGGGTGGTCTTTGGAAGGAGGTTTCTCATCCTTTCTTTCTTTTCCTTTCCAAGTTCTAGAGTAGTATTCATTGTATGAAGTATTCCTCTTGGCCTCTTGTTTCTTTTTCAATTGACTTTCAACTTTTAAGGCCAAGTGTAAAATTTTGTCAAGAGTGGAATACTCATACAACTCAACTACATCTTGAACTTCTCTTCTAAGACCACTCACAAATCTAGCTACCTTTTCTTCTTCACTTTCAAATTGGAGTCCTACTTTGAGAAGCATTGACTCCATCATTTTAAAATATTCATTCACACACATAGACCCTTGTTGAAGCCTTTGGAGCTTCAAAAGAGTCTCCCTCTTATAGTAGGAAGGAACAAATCTAGCGCGCATCAAAGTTTTAATGTCCATCCAAGTGGCCGCGGGTGGCTCTTGGTTAATATTGTCCATACACAATTGATGCCACCATGTCATGGCATAATCTTCAAATTCTAAAACTACTAAATCTACTTGTTCTTGATTACTAACTAAATGAATATTGAAGATTTGGTCCACTTTTTGCTCCCACTCTATGTAGAGGTTTGGATCATTCACCCCCTTGAACTTTGGAATCTTGATTGGTGGAGGTTGTCTTTGTGGGAGTTGATTGCGCCTTCCACCACCATCATAGCCGTGTCTTCTTCTTCTTCCACCATGGCTAGAGTCCTCGGAAGAGGACCTCCTCCTTCTCCTCTCATCTTCCCTAAGCTCAAGTCTTTGGATGTGCTCTTGTAGGAAGATCTCACTTTGCCTCCTATCTGCCCTTAATTGGTCAAAAGTTTCTCTCCTACTCACTTCCATCTCACGTAAGATGTTGGCAAGGGTTATTTGTCCACTTTCTTGGGCCATAGGAGTCACCATGGGAGGGGAATAAGGTGAGGCCGACTCCTCCTCTTCTTCTACCTCCAAGATTGGATCCATATTTATGTTCCTACACCAAAAACTCACCAAAAACCGAGACAAGGAAGAGGTTAGCTAACAAACAATTCCAAACCCGAGACCAAGTGTGGTCTTCTCAAGCACCCAAGTGTTTTTGATCACACTCCCAAAGCACACAAGCAAGGCTAGCACTCAAAAACCTTCCAAACAAGTGAAAACACCTTTAAAGAGATGAAAACCTTTTCAAAGCTCAAACAAGTGGCTCGGCCACAACACTCTAGGAAGACAAGGAAAAGAAAACTACTAAGACAAAACAAAGATTACCTAAAGACAAGCAAGCAAAGCTCAAAAAACAAGAAAGTTTAACTTCTAAGGAAACTTGTTTTTAAAGACAAAACTTGAACAAGACTAAAGCAATGAAAAGCACTTTCAAAGACTCTATGGAAAGCATTTGAACAAGCCAAGATTATACCTCAAATTATGCATACACCAAGAAAGATCATAACCAAGTTAAAGCATGGAACTAATTTGCCAATATCACCCAAAATCCAAGTATAAAATTTGGTAGCATAACACCTAGTAAAAATGGCCAAATAGATTCACCAAGCAACACATTAGCTCTCGGCCAAACTGTTTTTGGTCATGAAAATAATTTTTCTTTTCAAAACTAGGCACTTAAGATGATGAGAAGGATATTTTAGGGTGTCTTGAACACTTAGTTCCCAAAAAAATTAGGTCAAAATCAATTTCAAGGAGCATACAACAACAAAAGACATAGATCTCATGCAATAGCTCAAATACTTAGAAACAAGAACAAGAAAACTCAAAGAAGCATATGACAAGAGACTCAAGCATCCAAAGACATGTTATCCAACCACATTTAGGAGCAAAAGAGTCACAAAACCGAAGCCAAAATTGCCACAACATAACCTGAAAACGTTGTTTTTCGTATTCTCAGCAGCTCTGACCTTTGTTCACTCATTTGATCATAACTCTCTCCACAGAACTCCAAATGCGTTAATTTATTTTTTTGTTGGAAACTAGACTCACAGAGATTTCTTTTGATATAAAGAACGTTACTTTTGGACCACTAAGCTAGCTGCAGTATTTTTTTCAAAAACGCACACGTTGCTGCCAGCACTGTTTTTATGTGGACCATTCAAAGATAGCTACACAAGACAAGGTTAGAACATGAAAACACCATATTCAAGGAAAACCAAAGCTCTAGATACCAAATGATGAAGGATTATCTTGTTCCCTTTTAGAGTTATGAATATGGTGAAGTTGTTTAAGAAAGCTTTTTGAAAATTCCCACTGGACATTAAGATAGCATGCTATCTAGATGTGAAGGTTCATTTCTCAAGCTCATGAAAGGAAGAAGAGAGTTGGATTCAAGCTTAAACACACACGGTAATAACAACACTAAAGAGCAAAATGAAAGAAGAAACAATAAAAATGGAAAGCATAGAAGATGAAGCATGGAAGAAGCACGCCACTCATAGGGGGGATCTAAGCCAACCAAGCCCTAGAGATGAGTGATGGTGCCGCCACTTGCAAGCAAGATAAGGCAAAGGTGAGTTCACTTCTAGGAAGGAGAGCTCACGAAAATTTAAAGGTTGAAACACAATAGTTTAGAAACAAAATGATCAACCCTTTTACAAGACAAGGAGCACCCTTTAAATAGGAGTTCATAGGGGTCCTTTAGCAAATACAAAAACATGAAAAAGGATTAACTAGCAAACCCTAAACCTAATGTGAGAGTGAGTCTTGGCCAAGTGAAGGGAGATGATTGGTGGAGGCATTCCCATAAGGATTCTAGGCCAAAAGAGGAAGGAGACCAAGTGACCTTCTAAGGCATAAACCACAAAGGCAAAAGGAGACAAGGTACATGTCTACTTTTGCTTTTGCTTTATGCTTTTTGCTTTCCTCTCTCTTCCACTTCATCCAAGTGCTCCAATCACCAAGTGCCACCTACCCATGCTCTACTTTCTCTTAATTACCTACAAAACAAGACAAACAAGGATTAGCATGTTGGTTTAAGTTAATCTAATCTTGGTCAAAGGTCAACTTTGGATCAAAGTTAACAAGTCAACCAAATAAATCAACTAGAAACCAACTTAAGGAATTCAAACTAAAGTAATGCAAAACAAAGATAAAGGTGATGGTATAGAAGACTCCCCTCTAGACATGCTTCTAGTGATGCTTCTTGAGGGAGCTTCTAAGGAGGTGGTCATGCCTTCATCATCTTTGGGCCATGTATTGGGCCTTAGAGGAAATTGGGCTTTAGAAGTAATTTTTGACCAAAAAGGGGAATTGGGCCAAATGGGTCAAGAGTAGTGTGTCTACTCTAGAAAAGCCTAGAAGCTTCTCAAACTTGCTCTCCAAGGATGAGAGTTAGCTTCCCATGGCAAGACAAGTGTGACTTGCTTAGGTGGCAAGTCACACCTCCCACATGCTCCTTTTTTGCTCCAAATTCAACTTTCTAGACTCCTTTTTCCCTCCACTTTTTGGAGACCCCTTGGTCTCATTTTAGCCTATAAATAGAAGGCTTAGGAGATGTATTTTTCAGCTTGAAATTGAGTAATGAATTGCTGCCCAAATTTGTGCACAAATCTCTTTTGAGCTCACCTTAGAGTAAACTCTTCTCTAGTTTACTCTAGTCTTCTTCCTTAGGAGTTGGCCTCACCTCTCTTAAGAATCCTTTCACCTACACCAAACCAAACACCTTAAGCTTCTTTCCTTCATGCTTCCGCATCCAACACCATCCATGGAGCCTCCATTCTTCATGCAAGCTTCAATGGAGACAAGAAGAAGCCAACATTGGTATCATGAGCCTTGGTTTTAGTGAGTTAAGTGCTTCTTCTCCATTTTTCTTTCAATTCCGTGTTGTTCATCACTTCTCCTACTTGTCTTGCTGTTTTTGTTCATTTTATTTTGAGTATTAATGTCTTTTTACTTTGGTTCATCTTCATTTGCTTCATCTTGAACCATCCTTGTGTGCTTTAGGTGTTCTATTTGGTTTCTACCATTTACTTTTCATTTTAATTGAGTATTTGTTTTTTTTTTGTTCAGTTCATTCTCTTGATTCTTGAGTTTATTTTTATTTTAAGATCCATATGTTTTGTCTAGAGTCATGTTTAGTCCATATATGTCATTAATTCCTTGTTTAGCTTTTAATTTTCTTTGAATTTGTTGGTGATGTGTTGCTGAATTTTTTTTCAGATTTGAGTGCAGTTTTTAATCCTTAAAAATTAACACTCTCTTCTCTTTTTGAACCTTGGAAATTCACATCTAGATAACCTTAGTTATCTTAATGTCCAGTGGGAATTTTCCTTGTGCTTGCTTAAAATCACCATAAACCACACTAAATTTCCTTTCAATTAATTGTGCTTTGGTGCTTTTTCATTTCTGTTTTTGAGTTCAGATTGCTATTTAGATCTTAGCAATGTCTTAGAGTCAATTTCAATTGTGTTTCATTGTGTTTCATGATCTTCTTTTGATTCCTTTAAGTTTCCTTCTCCTTTGTGCTTTTTGTTTACCTTAAAATGCAAATGATCAAGTATAGTGTGGTGGTGATTCTGTTTTGTGGTGGAAACTAGCTGCTGTAAGAGCTATAAAAAGAAAGAAAAAGAGCACAAAAAGAATACAAGCAAGTTCCAAAAAGAATCAAAAGAAAAGATCAAAAGAAAGTGGCAAAAGAAGTACACTAGAATCACTACCATCACTTGAGTTTGAGAGCATTATTTTGTTGCATTTTACTGCTGTTCCAGTTTCTGTATGACTGCACACTGTTTGTATTTGATTTATCATAAACAATTGGCTGGTGCAAATCCAAATCTAATTTTTGCCTCTTTTAGCTAAGACATAGACGAAAAATTGAAAAAATGAATCATTGAAAAATCTTGAGAAATGAAAAAATGAAAAATATCTGAAGCAGAGGCCTGAATTCACGTTTTTGGACTGACAGTGAGTGAAAAATAAAATTTCAGTGCAGTTTTCTAGCTTATTTTGGTTGTTTTTCATCCATTCTAGTGCCATTCATTAGGTAATTCATTTGAGTGCTTATCTTGTTTCTTTACCTTATTTCTAGTTTGTCATTTCTTTGGTGATCCTTTGAGTTTGTCATGGCATTATTCACTTTTGGTTTAGCAATTATAATTTTGTGCTTTTCTTGCTTTATTTCTTGACCTCTTTTGGTTTGGTTTCTATATTTGGTGCATACTTCTTTTTGGAGGTGATCTAATTTTCCTAAGGTAGCATCCTAGGAGGAGGAGTACCTAGTCCCGAAAGAGAATCCTCTTTGGTGAGATCAAGAGGAAGTGCAAGAGTGAAACACTTGTGAGGACCAAGCCAAGAAGACAAAGTCAAGAAGACGTTTTACATTTTGTGCACTTTGATTGTATTCAAATTGAGTTGTAAAATTGTAATGCTTTCCTTCTTGTGTTCATGGCCTAGTTAGGTGTCTTGGGGGAGTCTTAGGTACTCAATCCCATCTCCTAACTAGAACCTCTTCTATACATTAGTGAAACGCTTTTAGTGGTGAAGTTTGAAGGTTCCAAGTGCCTTCTACTTCTACCAAAACTTAGGCCGCATATAGCTTATAATCTTTCTTGTTTTTAATTTTCTTGTTTGATAGTTTAGTATGTGTCAACTTAGTCTTTGAATTAATTTCATTTAAGAAGTTTTGTACAAAAGTTTCAAGTTCCCTTGGCTAGGAAAGACTTGGTATGTAAGCAATCCAAGTGATTCACCTCTCTTTCCTGGAGGAGAACTAAAAGCTTTTGCTATCTACTTCTTCTTTGAAATTTTCTTTTAAAGACCAAAGTCTTCTAAAATCTTAAAAAAAAAATGTCTCAACCTCCTTCTCAATGTATGAGTGCTTCAAATGAAGAAGAAATATGTTTGAAAAAAATTGCCTTTGATTTGAGAGCACTATTACGTTGGAAGGAAGATGAAATAATTGCAAGGGAAAGGGAAAAACAAGAAAGAGATAGGTTTCATCAACTTTTAGATGAAGAGAGGAGGGGAACAAAAAATATGGAAAGGTTGCATGAGAGGATGAGTAATAGGAGTCAACATTTGTACGTCCAACACTAGTCACACACTATGAAGAAGATAGTAGACTAGTTGACAACTTCTATCAACCTCCTCCTCCTCTAAGAAGAGAAAGAAGAGAGCCTAGGGAACCAAGAGCCATTAGAATAGACCTCCCTCACTTTTATGGGAAATATGATGTTGAAGCTTATCTTGATTGGGAAATGAAGGTTGAGCAACTTTTTGCTTGCCATCAAATAAGTGAGGAGAGGAAAGTACCCTTAGCTACCCTTAGCTTCCAGGGCAATGCTATGTATTGGTGGACTGCCCTCGAAAGAGATAGGAGAATCAATCAAAGTCCCGAAGTCAAATATTGCAATGACCTCAAAGGAGCCCTTAAGAGAAGACATATTCCCTGCTATTATCATAGAGAGCTAATGGATAAGCTCCAAAGACTCCATCAAAATAAAATGAAAGTGGAAGAATATAGACAAAAGATGGAGTTATATATGATGAGGGCTGGGATTAAGGAGTCTGAGGATACCACCATTGCAAGGTTTCTTAGTGGCTTAAGTCTTGAGATAAGAGATAGAGTAGAATTGTTGCCCTACCAAGACTTAAATGACTTGGTTCAACTTTGCATAAAGGTAGAGCAACAAATTCTAAGGAAAAATTTTCGAAATGACTACTCTAACTCTTATACCAAGAAAGAATTCAAGAGGGAGGGTAAGCAAGTCAAAGAGGAACCCTACAAAAGTTTCAAGGAAAAGGAGAAACCAAGGGAAGGCACATCTTCACACACTCGCACTAGTGAAATCAAATGTTTCAAGTGTCTTGGTAGAGGTCATGTTGCATCTCAATGCCCCACCAAAAAGACCATGATTTTAAGGGGTGTTGACCACTATAGTAGCCAAGATGAGTAAGAAAGTGAAAGTGAGACTTCTAGTGAGGAGTCTAATGATGAGGCTAAGGAAATTGCCTATCCTTGTGAAGGAGACCTTCTAATGATTAGAAGACTTCTTAGCAACCAACCCATTCCAAAAGAGCCAACACAAAGAGAGAACATCTTTCATACAAGATGTAAAATTTTAGAAAACACTTGTTCTCTCATTGTTGATAGTGGTTCATGTTGCAATTGTTGTAGTACAAGGTTGGTTGATAAGTTGGCTTTGACTATCATTCCCCATCCAAAACCTTACAAATTGCATTGGCTTAATGAAAGTGGGGATTTGACAGTCCAACATCAAGTGAAGGTCAAGTTATCCATAGGGAAATATGAAGATAGTGTGCTATGTGATGTAGTACCTATGGAAGCTTGCCATGTTTTATTGGGAAGACCTTGGCAATTTGACAAGAAAACCATGCATAATGGTCTTACCAATGAAATCAACTTCACTCACAAGGATAGAAAATTTTTCTTGCATCCTTTATCACCATCCCAAGTGGTAGAGGATCAAATCCAAATGAGAAAGAAGTTGGAAAAGGAGAGAAAAGAGGATAAAAAAAAGGTCCTCCCTCTCTCCTAAAAAAGTAACTAAAGATGAATCTGAGGTGGGAGAGATTGGTGTTCCTTCTCCCAAGGTCATTCAACATGAGAACATTTTGACTATAAAATCTTTGAACCAAGTTCTCAATGATGAACAACCTTCATGCCTCTTGTTGTGTAAAGGAACACTCACATGTACTGCCACAGCTCTTGAACTTAAGAATTTACCTCCTAAAATTGAAAATATTTTGAAAGAGTTTGAGGATATATTCCCTAAGGAAGGGCCTATTGGGCTTCCTCCCTTTAGAGGAATTGAACATCAAATAGATTTAGTGCCTGGGGCTAGTCTACCAAATAGACCAGCCTATAGGACATATCCTCAAGAAACAAAGGAGATAAAGTCTCAAGTCCAAGAGTTGTTGGAGAAGGGTTGGGTTCAAAAGAGCCTTAGCCCTTGTGTTGTGCCTGTTTTGTTAGTACCTAAAAAGGATGGGAAATGGAGAATGTGTTGTGATTGTAGAGCCATAAATAACATCACCATTAAATATAGGCATCCAATCCCTAGGCTTGATGACATGCTTGATGAGTTGCATGGGTCCCTCATGTTTTCTAAAATTGATCTAAAGAGTGGTTATCACCAAATAAGAATCAAAGAAGGTGATGAGTGGAAAACCGCTTTTAAGACCAAATTTGGACTATATGAGTGGTTGGTGATGCCCTTTGGGCTTACTAATGCACCTAGCACATTCATGAGGCTAATGAACCATGACCTTAGAGAGTGCATAGGAAAGTTTGTGGTTGTCTATTTTGATGATATCTTGATTTATAGCAAGAGCTTGCATGAGCACATAGACCACCTAAGGTCTGTCCTTACCATCCTTAGGGTAAATAGTTTGTTTGCTAATAAAGAGAAATGTACTTTCTGTGTAGATAGTGTAGTTTTCTTAGGTTTTGTTGTGAACAAAAATGGGGTCCATGTTGACCCTACAAAAATAAAGGCCATCCAAGAATGGCCTATTCCTAAAAATGTTGGAGAGGTTAGGAGCTTCCATGGTTTGGCAAGCTTTTATAGGAGGTTTGTTCCTAACTTCTCTACTCTGGCTTCACCCCTCAATGAACTTGTCAAGAAAGATGTATCTTTTAATTGGGGTGAAAAACAAGAGTCTGCTTTTCAGCAACTCAAGGAAAATCTCACCAATGCACCCATTCTAGCTTTACCAAAGTTTTCAAAAACCTTTGAGCTAGAGTGTGATGCATCCGGTGTAGGAATAGGTGTTGTGTTATTGCAAGGAGGGCACCCAATTGCTTATTTCAGTGAAAAACTTCATGGTGCCTCCCTCAACTATCCCACCTATGATAAGTAATTGTATGCCTTAGTTAGGGCCCTTTAAACTTGGGAACACTACCTTGTGTCGAAAGAGTTTGTCATTCATAGTGACCATGAGTCGCTAAAATATTTGAAAGGGCCAACATAAGCTGAATAAAAGACATGCTAAGTGGATGGAATTCTTGGAACAATTTCCTTATGTGATAAAGTACAAGAAGGGCAAAAGTAATGTGGTGGTTGATGCCTTGTCTAGAAGGCACACCTTGTTTTCAAAATTGGGAGCCCAAATTCTTGGATTTGATCACATTCCAGAAATGTATAATCAAGATTCTGAGTTTTCCTCTACTTATGCTGAATGTATGGAAAGACCTCAAGGAGGTTTCTATGTGAATGAGGGGTATTTGTTTAAAGAAGGAAAAATTTGTATTCCCAAGGGTTCACAAAGAAAACTCCTTGTTCAAGAAACACATGAAGGGGGATTAATGGGTCATTTTGGGGTAGAAAAAACCCTAGGTCTTTTAAAAGAGAAATTCTTTTGGCCCCATATGAGGAAGGATGTCCAAAGGCATTGTAATAGATGTATTTCATGCTTACAATCTAAGTCTAAAACAATGCCTCATGGATTATACACCCCCTGGCCTGTTGCTTCAGCCCCTTGGGAAGATATAAGTATGGATTTTGTCTTAGGACTCCCAAGAACACAAAGGGGTTTTGATTCCATTTTTGTGGTGGTAGATCGTTTTAGCAAAATGACACACTTTATACCCTGCCACAAAGTGGATGATGCTAGCAACATTGCTAGGCTTTTCTTTAGAGATGTGAAGACCTAGCCTAGGACATTTTGGTTGTAAATACTAGATTAGGATTTTATTTTGGGCTTTGTATTTTGGGCCCAGTAGAATAGGGTTTTCTTTGGGCCACGTATTGGGCCTTAGAGGAAATTGGGCTTTAGAAGTAATTTTGGACCAAAAAGGGGAATTGGGCCAAATAGGCCAAGAGTAGTGTGTCTACTCTAGAAAAGCCAAGAAGCTTCTCAAACTTGCTCTCCAAGGATGAGAGTTAGCTTCCCATGGCAAGACAAGTGTGACTTGCTTAGGTGGCAAGTCACACCTCCCACATGCTCCTTTTTTGCTCCAAAATTCAACTTTCTAGACTCCTTTTTCCCTCCACTTTTTGGAGATCCCTTGGTCTCATTTTAGCCTATAAATAGAAGGCTTAGGAGATGTATTTTTTAGCTTGAAATTGAGTAATGAATTGCTGCCCAAATTTGTGCACAAATCTCTTTTGAGCTCACCTTAGAGTAAACTCTTCTCTAGTTTACTCTAGTCTTCTTCCTTAGGAGTTGGCCTCACCTCTCTTAAGAATCCTTTCACCTACACCAAACCAAACACCTTAAGCTTCTTTCCTTCATGCTTCCACATCCAACACCATCCATGGAGCCTCCATTCTTCATGCAAGCTTCAATGGAGACAAGAAGAAGCCATATTATAATGCAAATAACAAAACCTAGTGATGAAGGATTATGTTGTTTTCCTTTAGATTATTGAATATGGTGTGAGTTGATTAAGAAAGCTAAGTGAAATCCCCACTGGACATTAAGATAGCAAGCTATCTAGATGTGAAGGTTCCTTTCACAAAGCTTAAGAGAAGAAGATGATGGATTAATTCAAAACAAAAAGGAAATGGAAAGCACATAAACCATAGAAGACCAAGAACAATTAAAGGAAGAAGAAAACATAAAATGGAAAGGAAAGAAATGGTAAAAATGTGAGAAACACGGCACTACAAGGCTAAGCTAGAAGCCATGGCAACCTTGAAGATGAGTGGATGTGTGCCGCCACTTGCTATGCAAGATAAGGCTTAAAAGTATTCACTCCCAAGGGAGGAAACTCTCACAAATGGTTGAGACACAAGAGTGTTTTTACTTCAAAATGTTCAACCCTTTTACATGTCTAGGAGCACCCCTTATATAGAAGAGTTTAAGGGCCTCTAAGCAAATAAAAAATACCTAAGGATGTGTCTACAAAAACCTAACCCTAGCTTCTAGAAACTAGGTCAAATAAGGTTACAAAAATGAGAGACAAAAGACCTAACTATGGTGTGTGCAAGGCTAATTTCGTTCTAGCACAAAAGGAGACAAAGAATGTGTCTCATATGTCTCCAAAATGTGGCCAAAGTGCGCTAAAAACAAAGGAGACCAAAGGTACATAGGTACACTTCTTTTATGCCTTTTACTTTATGCTTTATGTCTTTGCTTTACTCTCTCCTCCACATCATTTATGCTCCCCAATCACCATGTGCCACCTAGCATTGTTTTCTTACTCCTAATTAACCTACAAAGCAAATAAACATAGATTAGCATGTTGGCTTAAGTCAAGTCAACTATAGTCAACAAGTCAAACCTAGTCAAAGGTCAACAAGTCAACTGAAGTTGATTCAACTAAGTCAACTTAGGGAATCAAAAATAACAAACACAAATGAAAGGGATGAATGATTAGTGAACTTCCTTTCTAAACATGCTTAGTCTTCTTAAGCATGTGCCTCCATCCTTGGTTGGGGTCAATCCTTCATCACCTATAGTCTAGAAAGTAGGTAAAAAAAGGAGCAGATGGACACATTCTAGAAGCCTTCTTGGCCAAGGCAAGGTGGATACTCCTTCTAGATGTTTCTAGACTTCTTGTAGGCCAAGGCATGTGGTCATCCTTTCTAGATGTTTCTAGAAAGCTTTCCTACTTCTCTTTCCTCCCCATGTTCTCTCCAAAAGCCATCTAAATGGGTCACTTGTCCTTCCTTGATCCACCTCTTAATGAACCTACAAGTTAATTTTGAATTAGCATGTTGGCTTTAGGTTAAGCTAATCCTTTGAGTCAACAAGTCAACCCAAAGTCAAGGTCAACAAATCAACTTAAAAATAATCAACCAAGCCAATTTAACGGAATTTTAAACTAAAGAAAATAAAAGCAAAGAAAGGGATCAAGGAACTCCCTTTCTTCTAAGCATGAGCCATGGGCCATCATCCTTGGTAGGGACCAATCCTTTTTCGGTATCTTGTTTAAATTCTAGGTTTCAAGAGATATTTTCTAATACCTAATGACCCAAATATAATGCAATGAATGGTTAAAACAAAGCAAGCTTTAAGTAAATAAACAAGGATACTAGCAATCAATGGAAGAAGCATATATATATATATATATATATATATATATATATACATATATATGTATATATATATATACATATATATGTATATATATATATATATATATATATATATATATATATATATATATATACATATATATGTATGTATATGTATATATATATATATATGTATGTATATATACATATGTATGTATATACATACATATGTATATATACATACATATATATACATACATATGTATATATACATACATATATATGTATATATATATATATATATACATATATATGTATATATGTATATACATATATATGTATATACATATATATATATATATATATATATATATATATATATTCAAATCATCCACAAATACATGAAAATTCAGTGCAAATGATTAGTTCACCAACCAAGCTACAGAATTCAACAAGCTTTAAGTAAATAAACAAGGATACTAGCAATCAATGGAAGAAATATATATATATATATATATATATATATATATATATATATATATATATATGTATATACATATATATGTATATACATATATATGTATGTATACATACATATATATGTATGTATACATACATATATATGTATATACATATATATGTATATACATATATATATATATATATATATATATGTATATATACATGTATATGTATATACATATATATGTATGTATACATACATATATATGTATATATACATACATATATATGTATGTATATATACATATATATGTATATACATATATATATGTATATATATATATATATTGAAATCATCCACAAATACATGAAAATTCAGTGCAAATGATTAGTTCACCAACCAAGCTAAAGAATTCAACAACTATCAAATGAAAGTTAAAACTGAAATCTAAAATCATGAATTAAATCAGGACTATCCACAAAACAAGTCCTACAAAAGTGATTTACTCTCTTTAAGCCTAGGCGTCATCCTCGCCCTCTCCATCTGGCTCCTCGTCATCCTCGCTCCCTCTTTAAGCCTAGGCGTCATCCTCGCCCTCTCCAACAGATGTGGCTCCACCTTACCCAGTAGAAGTGGCATGGGCCCCAAGCCAAGCGACTATGGCTACAAACTCCTCAACTGATGGAGTGCTCAGCTATGGAATCGTAAGGGAGATGCCCCTAAGCATTTCTACGTTGGCCATTCCTAGTCAATATAGAGCGTGCATCTGAAGATGATCTATCTTGGCCTCTAAAGCCTTCAACCACATATCAATTGTGGGGGTTGGATCTGGCTCAGGCTTTGGCTTAGCCTGTTGCTGTTGGCACCTTCGAGGTCTGGGAGCAATTGAGCAGAACCTCTGAAAATAGGAAAAGTCTAGGTTCTGCATTGCTTTCTGCAAAAGGGGTACAAAAGTGTCCACCCTTGCCAGGATGCAAAGATCGGTGATGAGAGAGGGATGGCCTAGAGCAGCCTTGCCAGCAGCATTGGCACACCGGTGGATCTCATTAGCAATATACTGGCCCACATCCATCACCCGACTGGTCAGGATGGTGTACAAGATGGTGGCCCGTCCCTCCGTGAGATTAGACATATGGGAGCATGGAGAGATGTTGGCATGAACAAAAGCTGGCTAGAATTGGGCCAAGGGGTGAAGGGAACCTCGCTGAATCGCGCCCCTATGAAATCCTTCCCCCGCCAAGCTCTCCGAGCGCCACTCCTTCATCATCTAATGTTGAGAATTAACATTTTACATCATCATCCAACTGGGTACTCAAGAATTCATTGATCGTTTCGGCATCAAAGGGAACCCTTTTCCCCTCTCACATAACTGAGGAAGGTGGGAGTTGTAGAGGTGGTAACCTTGGCATTGGCATAGAATTATTTAACCAAGGTTACGCTGAAAGTGCCAGGGTAGCTATCCAAGCTTTCCCTATCGCATCGGCTTAACTGCAAATGGAATTCATTGACTTCCCCTGGTTTTAGAATGACTTTCCTCTCTGCTACAAATTTCTTTGCGTGATCACTAAGAAGTGGTCGTCATTATCTTTAGTGAGGAATTGGTGAGAATAAATTATCTCCTTACGTTTCTGCCCTTTAGTGGGGTTGTCAATGGCGGTCTTGATTCTCTCGGGGTTGGAGGAAGATGCCATCTGCAAAATAAACATTTGGTACAAAGAGGCAATTCAATGTTAGCATTGGAATGAGAGATTCAATCAAAAAGAATTAATTGCATATAAAGACTAAGTTAGAACAACAAAATATATAGTCATTCAGGTGCAAAAACCATTGCAACACTAAGGCCTGACAACCCAAAAAGCAACCAGATGACATTGAGAACAAGAAGCAAAAACAGGGGCCACCGCCTGGCCCCTTCAAAATTGGCGCCAAGCGTTAGCTCGTGTTAGAGAACTGCGAGGCACCACTACTTGGCGGAAAAACAGGCCAAAATTTCCACCGTCAGACGGTACGCAATAGGGCAACCATGGATTGTGGTGAACGAGCACAAAACAACAATGAAACAACTACAATGGCAGCCCAAGAATAGCAAACAAGAGCATGTACCACAAATATCAATAGAAACAACGAGTATAACAAAGAAAAGTAAGCCCTAAGCTAGTGAATCAACAATGCAGTAACAAAACAAACATCAAAGATGCTAAAATTAAAAGAGCACAATAAAGAACTTTTACTTGAGTGGAATGCAAGAGAGAAATGCAAGAAATGTTAGTTGGAGGAGATGTGAAGAGTGGTTGGTGCGTGGAAAAGGCAGACCAGCGCCTGACGAGAATGGGGTTGTTGTGAGTGAGAATGAGGAGAGCACGAGAATGTGAAGAAATCGAGGGTTAGGGTTTGTGAATTTAGGAGAGGATTGGGGAATTAGATAGTGAAATTGGGGTTAGGGTTTGGCAAGTGTGAGAGTGGAGAGGCGCCAGGCGTTAGAGTTCTAATGTGGGAAAGAGGGTAAGGGTCCAATTTAAAACAAATTCAAAAGCCCAATCTAGCTGACACAACGCCATTGCCTGGCAGACAATCCCAAGCCGCCGTGCCATGTATCAGTAAAATATACTACAACAAAAATGACTTTAGGCAACAATAAAAAAAATGCGGGTTAAAGCTAAAAAATCGTTGCCTAAACTTTGGACAACGAATTAACAATGAATTTGCAGTCGTTGCGTAGGTGGTCGTGGCCTATTCTATAAACAACGATTTTTTTCTTTCAAGCCACGAGATTGTAAAACTGTTGCCTATTACGCAACCGTGAAAAAATTGTTGCCTAAAATATCATAATAGATAACATTTTTACAGCCCTTTAATGTAACAGTCTCTTTTGTGTTGCTTATTCTATTAAGCCATATTTATAAAAGTGTGGTCATACATTTTAGACAACACATTTTTAAATGTGGAAATATGAAAATACAACCATTTAAAATTTTTTTACAATATTATTTTACCTTTTATTTATAAATTTAAGTGATCATATTTTAAATGATAATTTTATTTTAAAGTAATATATTGATTAAAATAAATGTATTTTATTAAAATAGTAGAAATAAAATAAAATTGAAACTATTAAATAAAACACTTTTATTATATAATGAAAATGGTTTGATTAACAACAATGTGTCAACTAAAAGTGATAAAGGATTGATCCCTACCAAGGATGATGGCCCATGGCACATGCTTAGAAGAAAGGGAGTTCCTTGATCCCTTCCTTTGATTTTATTTTCTTTAGTTTAAAATTCCATTAAGTTGGCTTGGTTGACTATTTTTAAGTTGACTTGTTGACCTTGACTTTGGGTTGACTTGTTGACTCAAAAGATTAACTTAACTTTAAACCAACATGCTAATAAATTCCTTAATTTGCTTTTGTAGGAATAAGAAATGAGGAGGACCACATAGGAGACACTTGGTGTCCTAAGGAAGAGAGAGAAGGAACAAGACTTTCTAGAAGCATCTAGAAAGGGGAGGCCCATATGCCTTGGACACCAAGTCTTCTAGAATATTCTAGAACTTTCCTTTGGGAGCCTTGGCCATGAAGACTTGCCACCTAGATGGCTTGGACGAAAATTCACCCATGTGCACCTAGGATGACCTACTTTCTAGAACATGCTAGGTTTCTTTTGTAATCCTTTAACTTAGTTGTTTTGCTAAGGCCCCCCTAGACTTGTCTATTTAAGGGGACCTCTAACACTTGTACAAGGGTTGAACATTTTGGAAAAATTATACACTTTGTGTTTCAACCTTTTGTGAGAGCATTCCTCCTTAGGGAGTGGAGTTCTTTCAAGCCTTATCTTGCCTTGGCAAGTGGCGGCATACACCACTCATCTTCAAGGTTGTCATGGCTTCTTCTAGCCTAGTCTTGTAGTGGCGTGAATCCTCCATTCCTCCCCTTTCCCTTGCTTTTCATTTTATGTTTCTTTACTCTTCTTGGTTTATATTGTTTCTATTATATGTTTTTCCTTTTGATTTCTTACTCTCCATCAATCCATTCTCCTCCTCTCTAGAACCTTGGAAAGGAACCTTCACATCTAGATAGCTTGCTATCTTAATGTCCAGTGGGAATTTCCTTGGTTTTCTTAATCAATCATCACCATATTCATTAATCTTCTACAAAGAACAAGATAATCCTACATAAAAAAGGCACAAAAAAAACTAGGTCATTCATATCTTTTTTTCTATCCTAAAATAGTTGTATCTTTCAATTATCACATGCAAGTAGACAACGAAACTCTAAATATATGTGGCCTTAGCTTTCTAGGTATGTTCAACATGTGAACACATATTCAACAATCCTATTTGCCTCAATTGATGCACCAAGCAACCTATGTTATGTGAATCCCCCAACAGAGTCCATTTTCACCTTTCTACCCATTTAGAGATGGCTTCCCCAACAACCTATCTTTCTCACTAAACATGTCATTCCCCTGTTCACAATAAATTTCAATCCATATTAACATATATTCTATTGATATTGTAAAGTTAGCAATAAAGAAGTAAAGGAAACTCAAAAAGATACATGAATGTTGAAGTTGAAACTCAAAAAGATCCAATCTACACCTAAGAAATTGAAACTCTCCAAAATAATTGAACCAAATATGTGGATTTAGAATAAGGCTAACGAAGAAACTGTAGATCCAACCATGAGCTATATTAATTACAAAACAAAATCATCTAATTTAGAGCGAATTAATACTTTACAGCCACCTACAAGACAATAATAATAGCTTAAACTACTCATCATATAAATGCTTAAACCTAACAGCAATGATTGAGAATTTAAAAGCACTTACCGGAGTAAGTGTTGGGAACAAATTTCATCATCTCCTATTAAGAGAAAAAAAGAAAAAATAAATAAAAAAGAGAATGACATTGTTTAGCGAGAAAGTTGACACATGTGGCATTAATTCAGATCAATTTTGCGTACTTTTTCATGGAATCAAAGTGATTCTCATAAGAATTGTTGAATATTATAATGATATTATTGGTGGGTCTTTTAAAAGATTTATCAGGAGACATAATATAAATGAGGCTTAAGTTTAAGCTATAGCACTTTTTTAACCTTTCATCATAAACTTGCTTATATTCAAAATAATTTCTTTACTTTAAAGACAATATATCAACCGAATATGTAAATCATTTCATATATAAGTTTTGTAATATACAATCATTTAATAAGAATAAAGATAAGTTAAAAATATAGATATATTTTTTTCATGTAAAAAATATTCCTTGTATATTATTTTTTAACTATTTTTAACAAGAATTAAAGTTTCGAATTTCACGTTTCTTTTAAAGCCAATAAACATCGAGTCTTTTTTTTTCTATCAAATTTGCACTTAGTTTATCTCTCTCATTGCTCTTCTATGCCATTAATTCTTCAATTTGCAAGAAATGAAGCATAATGCTCCCTGACTATTAAACAACACCTTTTTGGGCTAGTCCCCACAAAACTACATCTGACTGATATTTTCAGGCATTACACTAACTTGCTCTTATCACGGATAATAATAATGATCAAACATGTCATAGATGATAACTAAGATGATAACTAGTAGATCTAATCAACATAAGTTTCATACTTAATAGGCAATTAATTATAAACAGAAGATTGATAAATCTTTATTATAACTACCAAAAACAACACACATTCAGAATAGGGCTAGCAACCAAAGTCATAAAACAGAACAATTATAAACCTATAACTTGAAATAAAAGGCATCAAATATGTAACATACTTGGCAAAGCTGAACCTAAGTTACTAAAAGAAAAACGTATGCAGATTAAGCTATTAAACTGATACAAAATGGAAACTGTAATTGAAGTTGATCGAGTGAGTTAACATAGATAGTCTTTAATCAACAAAGACAGGCTAAGCTATGTATGTATTCAAATATTGCAGGAATGGGAACATCACCTGTAATTAAAGAAGAACTATCTAGCTTGCGCACCTCAACTTCAGAAACTTCATTGTGAAATGGAGATAAGCCAAATTACAAGAAAAGAATCGTATATTTCCAAATAATCAAGGGTTACATAGGTGATTAAAACTCCTACTACAACAACAAAAAATTGAATTAGTTGCACTACACATTCACAACTATATAAATATAAAAGAGATTTAAAGATCATTTCTGACCAGAACAAGAACCATGTAGAAATAAAAGCTTAACATCATAAAAAATTGAACTGATCTTGATGAAGGATTATCTTGTTCCTTTTTAAGATTATTGAATATGGTGTGAGTTGATTAAGAAAGCTAAGCGAAATCCCCACTGGACATTAAGATAGCAAGCTATCTAGATGTGAAGGTTCCTTTCACAAAGCTCAAGAGAAGAAGATGATGGATTGATTCAAAACGAAAAGGAAATGGAAAGAACATAAACCATATAAAACCAAGAACAATTAAAGGAAGAAGAAAACATAAAATGGAAAGGAAAGAAATGGTAAAAATGTGAGAAGCACACCACTACAAGGCTAGGCTAGAAGCCATGGCAACCTTGAAGATGAGTGGATGTGTGCCGCCACTTGCTATGCAAGATAAGGCTTAAAAGTTTCACTCCCAAGGGAGGAAACTCTCACAAAATGGTTGAGACACAAGAGTGTTTTTACTTCAAAATCTTCAACACTTTTACATGTCTAGGAGCACCCCTTATATAGAAGAGTTTAGGGGCCTCTAAGCAAATAAAAGATACCTAAGGATGCCTCTACAAAAACCTAACCCTAGCTTCTAGAAACTAGGTCAAATAAGGTTACAAAAAATGAGAGAAAAAAGAGCTAGCTATGGTGTGTGCAAGGCTAATTTCGTTCTAGTACAAAAGGAGACAAAGAATGTGTCTCATATGTCTCCAAAAAGTGGCCAAAGAGTGCTAAAAACAAAGGAGACCAAAGGTACATAGGTACACTTGCTTCATGCCTTTTACTTTATGCTTTATGCCTTTGCTTTACTCTCTCTTCCACATCATTTATGCTCCCCAATCACCATGCGCCACCTAGCATTGCTTTCTTACTCCTAATTAACCTACAAAGCAAATAAACATAGATTAGCATGTTGGCTTAAGTCAAGTCAACTATAGTCAACAAGTCAAACCTAGTCAAAGGTCAACAAGTCAACTAAAGTTGATTCAACTAAGTCAACTTAGGGAATCAAAAATAACAAACACAAATGAAAGGGATGAAGGATTAGTGAACTTCCTTTCTAAACATGCTTAGTCTTCTTAAGCATGTGCCTTCATCCTTGGTTGGGGTCAATCCTTCATCAGATCTAGGTGGGATGAACCAGGTCCTTGTGTAGTGCAAATCAAAGGCGATGCTTGAGAGTCACTTAGCGCAAAACTTAGTAATGATTCTAAAACAAAAGCTAATAAAGTTTGTAGGCCAAATTAAATAGTAAAGATTGCAAAGCCAAATTAAATAGTAAAGACTCCAAAACCAAATTAAATAGAATCTTGAATACAATACATTTTCCTAGCATTTCCACTTGTCCAGCACCAGATGCTTGCCCACATAGAGTCTCTAGTGCACTTGCAATACCAAGCTGCAAGTAGCATTTCGTTAGAAACAACTACACAAATTCTTAACTAGAAACGAAAGTTTTTTGTCTAGTAATGAGAGGAAATATATTCTTGTGGGTACTTTAGAAGTCACTGTTAAGATATGTGGGGAGGAATTGACATCATAATTGCACAGTATGTTGAAAGCAATATCATGTATTTTTAATCTAAACATTCAAGTGAATAAACTTCAATCCAAAACGGTAGGTGTTACAACATAATCAATTAGTGAGTGAGCAAACCCTCATCCCGCTTCCTTTCCCTCATCCCGCTTCCTTTCCCAAAACTTAGTGGACCCTTTTCCTTTTCCAAAACTCCCTCCAATTACGTAGTGCAAATCCTTATCCCACTTCCCATTTAGAGTTGCCACTATTTTACCGTTGTTATCCTCCATTGTGTCGTGAATCTGCAACAGAACTTAAATTACAAAGCATAAGTTACATAATATGTCTATGGACTATATATACTAAACATAATATTTTTTCCATCACAAACATTTTTCCTTGTCATGTGAACTTTGTAAAGTTGCAGGTCCGTTTGTAGAAGACAACAGAGAGAATTGACCCTTGTCATGATTGATTTTTCATTAGAAGCCACAATAACATGATTGTCATTAAGAAGATGTTGTGCAATTTCCTCCAACATTTCCTTAAATCCTGGTCTTCCATCACAAAAGGATGGATTCGCACAAGTTATTTGTTCAGAAAAGCAATGTTCAATCTGGCCAATAAAAACCACAAGTTATTTGGTGCAAAAACATGCTTATAAATATTGAACCCAGAAAAAAATCAAGTGAAGGAGAATGTTGTTTCCAGGTAATAGAATCAAACAATAAAATCCAAACCCAAACCAAATAACCCTAGATTACAGACACAAAAGGGATGTAACGAAATTCAAAATCAAACCAATATTCAATCAAATTAACCAACCTAAAACGAAAACCTAAGTTACATTGTACATGGTGAGAACCAAGAAGAGTGATAGGTAAAGTGATTAAGCCCGACCACAACGAGAAGACACCCAATGACAATGAGAGGGTGACGCGCAACGTTGAGCTCTTTGCATTTTCAGTGAGCATTTTCAATCAGAAATCATTTTTAGATCACGATGAGACGGTGAAGGCGAGGCTAGCGAGGCGACCGTTGTGAAGGGGAGGCGACCCGGTGAAGGCGAAGGAGCATATGACGTTGTGTTTGGGTTTTTTTGCGCATAGGTTCGAACGAGCGAAATCAAAAATGTTTTGGGATTTTAGTTTTGGCGCTTAGCTTAGTTTGTGTTTTTAGTTTTGCCAGTATCTTTGTCTTTTTAGATTCAGTGTAGTGTTTAGTTTTCAAGCGAAACTTTAGTTTTTAGCATTTTCAAAGTTTTTGAGTTTTTAGTTAAAATTAAAAAAAAAATTAATTTATTTTAGGCCACATTTTAATAGATTAGGCCACATTTTATAGAGGCAACAATTTGATAAATGTGGTATAAATTATCAACACTTTAAAAACCGTTGCATTTGGTTTTGACTAAGCCGCACTTTTAAAAGTGTTACCTTTTCTATGTTTAGGCAACATTTTTCTACCCATAGACAAATTTAATGTTGCCTAAAGCAAAAAATGTTGTAGTGACAGTTGATTCCCATTTCTCTGTTGTTGCGCCAGATGGGCCACAAGTTCACAAATGCATGCAACAAAATTAGCACAAAGTTCAAACATCAAATCAAACACAACAATCTATACTAACACACTTCACACAAGCATAAAAACAAAAAACCATATTAAAAACGAAAAGTAAAGGCTAAAAGGGTTGAGGACATTAGGTTGCCTCCTAGGAAGCGCTTATTTAACGTCACAAGCCTGAAGGGTAAGGACTCTAGGCTTCACTAAGGTGCATGACGGTGGTCATCCTCAAAACTTCACCCAAATAAGGCTTGAGCCTTTGGCCATTCACTACCCAACTCCTTTGTGAGGAAGGGTCTTGAATTTTAATTGCCACATAAGATTTCACCTCTTTGATGGTAAATGGGCATGACTACTTGGATTTCAACTTCCCTAGAAATAATTTGAATCTTAACTTGAACAAAAGCACTTGTTGACCGGGTTTGAAATCTCTTTTCACCAACTTCCTATCATGATAGGCCTTCACTTTCTCTTTGCAGCTCTTAGATGACTCATAAGCATTGGATCAAAATTAAAGATTGATTTAATTGGGATTTCCTATAATTGAGTTTATTAAGCACGAGATACAAAAACATGTTAAAAATAGCTTTTTAGTTGCATAAATGTTCTTTGGATATTTTGAGGTGTGTTAGTGCAGCTGCAACTAAGTTGAGCTCATGGAGGTGTGGAAATAAATTGCTTAAAGCTTCATGACACCTTAAAGATAAATCCAAGAATAAGAAATTATCAAAATCACAAAAATCCAAGCCAAGCATTGCATAAAGATGACAAGAAAATCTTGAAAAAGTGAAAAAGTTTGGCTAAGACAAGAAGAGAGCAACAAAAAATTGGACCTTGCGGTTTTCTTTATCTTTATGATAGAAGATAATTTGGGAAAAATATATCTTTAGATATTTTATTTGATATTTTTAAATAATTATCTTATTTAATTATATAATAAAATATTAAAACATATTAACTACCAATTTTTTTTAAATATGACAAGATCTTCTTGAATATTTTTAGATCCACAACAAACAAATATATCTTGAAGATATTGATACAAATATTAATTGGTGATAATTTATCATATATCTCTAATTATTTTATTTATTTAATTATATTAGATATTGATATTATCAACCAACTATATTTGTCAAATAGTTTATATCTCTCCAAATAATTTTAAATATTTATCTTTATCTTTATTTTAAAAGATATTTGAGAGATTTTAGCAACAATAAAAAAGCCCAGTCCAAGTCCTATATAAAGAGACCAAGAGAAAGCAGGAAAAGAAGCCTAGGACTTCAAAGTTTTGGAACCTTTAGGGGGGCCCTTGTAACACCCCATTTAATTAAGTACGTGAAATTAAAGGAATGTCACGATAAAGATAACATAAAATCGCAGTCTGGGATCAACTTCATACAACCCATGGCACACCACGATGCCCAAAAGAAACTAGAGGAAAAGTTAACCAGAGTGCATAAAACTAAGGACGAAAAGATACATGGGTCGCAACCCTAAATGAACTCATACAAAAATAACAACTAGTCCACATGGCATATGCAGCAGAGTCTCCACTTCCTTGCTGACCTTTGGAACCTCGCCCATCTGCTCCCATCAATTAAATTGATGATCATCGCAAGAAGAATAACCACATACAATACAACCATACAAACAAACGGGTAAGCTAGAGCCAACACATATTCATCACACAGTCAAGTACACTATCATCATCCCATATCCATATAACAACCAAGCATGTTATGACTCTTCATTCAATACACTACGACTCGACTCGACTCATCCGGATACGTATAACTTAGTCGGATTCAGCGGATGCTTGCACTTGTGGTGGATACCCCTGCTCGACCCTGAGCTGCTCATCTCCGAGCTATGTGTTACAAGTGTTACGATGAATCAAATCTCCCTCACCACAAGGTTAGCCCTTAATGAATTTCAGGCCTCATGCTACTCTCACCACAGGAGTCAGTCCGCTCTAAGTGAGACTAACTGGCCCCTTAGAGTGTCAAGATGCAGTCATTACCTTGAATCCTTACCTAGTTATACCGATGGGGCACCACCATGGACACCCACTAACAGGGGCCATGGAATTACGTCCCGACCACTGAAGCGCAACCCTGAAAGTCTCACCTAGAGACCCCAAGGAATTATGCACTGACACAGATCGACCTCATTCACATCACCAAAATAATAATTACCACGCATAGATATACATCACTCGTACCAACCTTCGAAGCCAACGCCTTTCATGATCCAGGCCCCACTCGTTCCAACACCGCATAGTTTATCCATGTAAATAAGATCCAACTCATCATGTTATCATGCCACTTTAATATTATCCGTCTCATTTAATTCACATGCCAATTCTCATACCAACCCATCATCTACAATTCATGAATCATGCCAAATATACTTCATGCTCCATTATATGCATATCACTCATCATACAATCATACTCAACCAAAACAGATCATTCAGGAACCAACAGACATCCAAACACAGCACTGTCTCGCCCAGCAACTCGCTTAGGCTGAGGGGTCTCGCTCAGGCGAGACGTGCTCGCTCAGGCGAGTCCCCCTTCGTCTAGGCGAGGGCTCGAAAGGGGAAGCATGGAGCAACGCGGGATCTCGCTTAGGTGAGACCCCTCTCGCCTGGGCGAGATGCTTGCTCGCTCAAAAAAAAGAGCGGGTCGCCTGGGTGACCACTCGCGTAAACTGGTCTAGGCGAGCCCCCGTTTGTCTCGCCTAAGCGAGACTGGCCCGCCTGAGCGAGATTAACAGGTCTCGCCACTGTTTCACCTGCAACAGCCATGTTCTCCATCCAAACAATTCATGTAATATACTCTCACGTATCAAAACGAAATATCACACCATAAATCAACAATTAACTCATACACGGTTCAGAAGCATGACTCAAAATTAAAAACCCTAACTTCTTGTACCTGGAAAAAGGGTCAACAGAAGCCTTGATGGCACGACGATGGATACTACAGCTCTACGAGTGAACTAACGAGCTGAAAAACAGAAGGTAGGAACAAGGGCGCATTATTACTAAACTTTAACCGTGGAAAAAGTGGAGGGGAAACGATGGAAGCCATAAAATCTGGAAAAGGACACTTACGTGGAGTAGGAATGGCTTGAGCGAACTTGAAACGGTGAGGAGGCAAAACCCTAGCAGAAGTGCAGCTGTGGCTCTTAGGATCAGGAACAGTTTCTGAAATGAGGGAAAAGTTAGGTTTAGGGCAGACCTAAGGACTTTATATGTTGGGTCGGCCTTAGGCCCACTTATAAGGATAGCCCACTAACTTTAGGGCAGAAAAATAAAAAGGGGGTCTCACAGCCCTAATTTCTTTTCCTTTTTCTCTCTATTATTCTTTCTATTTTTATATTACTTTTGCATTCTATGGATTGTTAAACTTCTTGGGTTGATTCCATTGTAATTTCATTATGGATTCTGAGGTTAGAATGAAATAATTTATTTGTTCTTTTTATTATTGTTGAGGTTTAATTTCATCTATGTCTTTTATCTTTGAATCACGTAAAAAAGTATTAATTTTAAATCTACGCGCATGCTTATCATATGAGTTAAAGAGTTTTTAAATTCAATTGAGACTTTACTTTGATTTTATTTAGAAACTTTCATGTGATTGAATGAGTTTTTACCAATAATTGAGACTTTACTTTGGTTAAAGGTATTTACTCTAACGAAAATTAATCGAGACTTTACTTTGATTAATTAAGCTTTTTATTTGGTGGGGAGATAAAAGAATAGACATGATTAGGCATTGTAAAATTTGATTGAGATTGTACTTTGGTTGAATTTATTGTGGATAATCTAAAAGTTCTCACTTTTAATTAAGATAGTATTCTGGTTAAAAGTGAGAATGTCAACAAATTAATTGAGACTTTACATTGATTAATTTGCAAATCTACGACAATAATTAATTGAGCAATAATCTTTAGATAACCGATGATGAATCTATTTTGAAAAAGCAGTGGAATCAATCTATTTTCCTTACTATTGTTTTTATCTTTTCTATCTTTTTTTATCTTTTTATCTTTATCTCTCATATTTTTATTATTTTATTTGACTAA
This sequence comes from Vigna unguiculata, assembly GCF_037176805.1. Taxonomy (NCBI): domain Eukaryota; kingdom Viridiplantae; phylum Streptophyta; class Magnoliopsida; order Fabales; family Fabaceae; genus Vigna; species Vigna unguiculata. Next base: position 15,018,329 of record NC_140793.1, on the reverse strand, counting down.
CTCTTTTGTATAGTTCTATAAGATTTAATTTGTTAAAAATTAATTTCGTGTTCGTTGGGAGACGACTTTGAGTTACTTTACCCTTTCTATTACGTTGACTACTATCTTAACAATAATAAAGTTGTTATAGATAAGTAGTATTAATTTGATCGCGTCAATGATAGTGTTATCAATTGCATCTCTCCCAACTCATGAAGTTTCAGCTTCCTTTTCTCACCTGACAAGGATGGATCAAAATTTAAAAACTTCATGGGCCAATAGGCTTTGTGCTCCAACTCCACCGGGAGATGACAAGCCTTCCCATATACCAATTGGAATGGAGTCAACCCAATTGGATTTTTGAATGCAGTTGTGGGCCCATAGAATCCTTGAAAATGCTCGGGCAATAGAATCTGGATTGTAGAACCTTTGCAGTTGTTCTTTCTCCACTATAGTTTCCTCATAGGGTGAATTGTGGCAATGCCACAAGATACTCCTTGCCTCCTCTTCAGACACACATCTCCTCAACAAATTGTCTGCCCCAATCTTGAAAAGGTGAGGATCATCCTACAAATAGTATTTTGCTTCCTTAAACATCTTTTGTTGCTGATGCCAACTCATATCCTCAGAAACAACTTGAGCAACCTTAAAGTTTGCCATTTCTGCAAACCAAAGTCTATTAGATACTAGGAGCAGCTTTTCATCAGGGAATTCTTCCAACACTTCTTCCTCCAATGTTATCACCTATTCATTCACTAGTCTTAATAGATGGTCTGCCACTTGATTTTCACAAACCTTCTTATCTTTAATCTCAAGATCAAATTCCTGCAACAACAAAATCCACCTAATGAGTCTAGGTTGCGAATCAAGTTTAGTGAGCAAGTACTTGATTACAGCATGGTCAGTGTAAACTACAACTTTAGAACCAATAAGATAAGAACGAAACTTTTCCAAGGCATACACTATTGCTAGTAACTTATTTTCAGTAGTTGCATAATTCACTTGGTGTTCATTAAGTACTTTACTAGCATAGTGTATGGAATGAAAAATCTTATTCTTTCTTTGCCCCAAAACAACCCTAACCGCATAATCACTTGCATCACACATAAGTTCAAAATCAAGTTCCCAATTAGGTGCAGTTATTATGGGTGCGGAGACTAGGCTGGTTTTCAAAAGATTAAAAACATTTAAACATTCTGCATCAAAATTAAACGAAGTATCCTTGTTGAGCAAGTTGCTCAATGGCTTGGCTATCTTTGAGAAATCCTTGATGAAGCATCAGTAGAAACCCGCATGTCCAAGAAAGCTCCGGATTCCTTTCACATTTGTTGGTGGTGGGAGTTTCTCAATGACATCCACCTTTTCTTTGTCCACTTCAATGCCCTTGAAAAATATTTTGTGGCCCAAGACAATCCTTTTAGTCACCATGAAATGGCATTTCTCCCAATTGAGAATGAGATTGGTTTCAACACATCACTTGAGCACAACTTCCAAATTTGCCAAGCAAAGATCAAATGAGCTTCCAAACACCAAGAAGTCGTCCATGAAGACCTCTATGCATTTCTCCACAAGGTCGAAGAAAATAGCCAACATGCATCGTTGAAACCTGGCTGGTTGATGAAAGATTGACCACCCAAAGAACCATGGAGACTCCCCAGAGAAGAATTACTAGGAGCATGACCAAAGGGGAGGATCCTTCTTCTATGTCCCTTTCTTTATTTTCCATCTTGATTTCTTGATTTCCCTAAGTGGACTTGGTTGACTTAATTTTGGTTGACTTGTTAACCTTTGACTAAGGTTGACTCATTGACCAAAATTAATTAAACTTAAGCCAACATGCTAATCCTTGTTTAAGTTGTTTTGTAGGTTACTTTTTTAGAGACAAGCTTGATAGGTGGCGCATGGTGATTGAAGGGCATGGATGATGTGGAGGAGAGAGTAAAGCTGATGAAGGATTATCTTGTTTTCTTTTAGAGTTATGAATATGGTGAAGTTATTTAAGAAAGCTTTTTGAAAATTCCCACTGGACATTAAGATAGCAAGCTATCTAGATGTGAAGGTTCATTTCTCAAGCTCATGAAAGGAAGAAGAGAGTTGGATGCAAGCTTAAACTCACACAACATTAACAACACTTAAAGAACCAAAATGAAAGAAGAAACATTAAAAATGGAAAGCATAGAAGATGAAGCATGGAAGAAGCACGCCACTCATAGGGGGGATCTAAGCCAACCAAGCTCTAGAGATGAGTGATGGTGCCGCCACTTGCAAGCAAGATAAGGCAAGGGTGAGTTCACTTCTAGGAAGGAGAGCTCACGAAAATTTAAAGGTTGAAACACAATAGTTTAGAAACAAAATGATCAACCCTTTTACAAGACAAGGAGCACCCTTTAAATAGGAGTTCATAGGGGTCCTTTAGCAAATACAAAAACATGAAAAAGGATTAACTAGCAAACCCTAAACCTAATGTGAGAGTGAGTCTTGGCCAAGTGAAGGGAGATGATTGGTGGAGGCATTCCCATGAGGATTCTAGGCCAAAAGAGGAAGGAGACCAAGTGACCTTCTAAGGCATAAACCACAAAGGCAAAAGGAGACAAGGTACATGTCTACTTTTGCTTTTGCTTTATGCTTTTTGCTTTCCTCTCTCTTCCACTTCATCCAAGTGCTCCAATCACCAAGTGCCACCTAGCCATGCTCTACTTTCTCTTAATTACCTACAAAACAAGACAAACAAGGATTAGCATGTTGGTTTAAGTTAATCTAATCTTGGTCAAAGGTCAACTTTGGATCAAAGTCAACAAGTCAACCAAAATAAATCAACTAGAAACCAACTTAGGGAATTCAAACTAAAGTAATGCAAAACAAAGATAAAGGTGATGGAATAGAAGACTCCCCTCTAGACATGCTTCTAGTGATCCTTCTTGATGGAGCTTCTAAGGAGGTGGTCATGCCTTCATCATCCTCCCCTTCTTGGAGAGAATTCGACCACGAATTCTTAAACCCTATATCAAAAGGAGAAAGGTCACAAACATTAAATGAGTTACTTATGTTGTAGCTTGGGGGTAAGTCTAACTCATAAGCATTGTTGTTAATTCTCCTAATGACTTGAAAGGGGCCATCCCCTCTAGGGAGGAGCTTAGACTTCCTTTGAGTAGGGAATCTCTCCTTTCTCAAGTGAAGCCAAACCCAATCTCCCTCTTGGAAGATGACTTCCTTTCTTCCCTTATTACCATCCTCTTGTTGTTTCTTAACTCTCCTCTCAATGGTTTCCTTAACTTGTGAATGCAAGTCTTGGATGTACTTGGCTTTGGTCTCACCATCTTGGCAAGTCCATGCCTCATGAGTGGGTAGGGGAAGGAGGTCTAAGGGAGTTAGGGGATTGAACCCATACACAACCTCAAAAGGGGAATGAGAAGTAGTGGAATGCACAACCCTATTGTAGGCAAACTCTATGTGGGGAAGAAGTTCCTCCCACTCTCTAATGTTTTGCACTATCATACATCTTAGCATTTGCCCTAGGGTTCTATTAACCACCTCGGTTTGGCCATCACTTTGGGGATGACAAGTGGTGGAGAAAAGAAGCTTGGTGCCAAGTTTACCCCACAAGGTTCTCCAAAAATGGCTTAGGAACTTGGAGTCCCTATCACTTACAATGGACCTAGGTAGGCCATGTAGTCTTACCACTTCCTTGAAGAAAAGATTTGCAATATAAGTTGCATCATCAATCTTATGGCAAGGGATGAAAAGGGCCATCTTAGAAAACCTATCCACCACTACAAAAATGGAATCCCTACCTTTTTTGGTCCTTGGGAGACCTAAGACAAAATCCATAGAAATGTCAACCCAAGGCTTGGAAGGGATAGGCAAGGGGGTGTAAAGACCATGGGGTTGGACTCTAGATTTGGCTTTCATGCATGCTATGCAACCTTTGCAATGCCTATCTACATGCTTCCTCATGTGAGGCCAATATAAGTGTTCTTTCAAGACTTCCAAAGTCTTGTTTGGCCCAAAATGCCCCATTAATCCTCCCTCATGTGCCTCTCTAATGAGTGAGGCTCTTAAGGAACCTTGGGGAATGCAAAGTCTCTTACCTTTGAAAAGATATTGATTGAGAAGGTAAAAGTCTTTGTAAGCCCCTTGGTGGCACTCACTAAGAATGGGGGAGAAATCAACATCCTTTGGATACAATTCCTTAATATGATCAAAACTAAGAAATTTAGTTTCAAGAATGGAAAGGAGGGAATGCCTTCTTGAAAGTGCATCCGCCACAATGTTAGCCTTTCCTTGCTTATGTTTGATCACATATGGGAATTTTTCTAAGAACTCTACCCACCTAGCATGTCTCTTGTTTAACTTGCCTTGGCTTTTCAAAAATTTGAGTGACTCATGGTCACTATGTATCACAAACTCCTTTGAAAGAAGATAGTGTTGCCAAGTTTGCAAAGTTCTCACAAGAGCATAAAGCTCTTTGTCATAGGTGGAGTAGTTGATGTGACTCCCCTTGAGTTTCTCACTAAAATAAGCTATGGGGTGCCCTTCTTGGAGAAGCACGGCCCCAATGCCTACATTGGATGCATCACACTCAATTTCAAAAGTTTTGGAGAAGTTAGGGAAGGCTAAGAGTGGTGCATTGATCAATTTTTGTTTTAAAGTTTCAAAAGCCTTTTCTTGATCTTTGCCCTACTTATAGGCCACACCTTTCTTGACCAATTCATTGAGAGGGGCAGCTATGGTGCTAAAGTTTGGCACAAACCTCCTATAGAAACTAGCTAACCCATGGAAAGACCTAAGCTCACTTACATTCTTTGGGGGAGGCCAATCCTTGATTGCCATCACTTTTTCTTGGTCCACATGGACCCCATGTTGATTTATTTTGAAACCTAGGAAGATCACATGATCCATCCCTGTTCCTGCAGAGAACAAATAAGATAAGTTAGGCACAAGCGTCACCTTACCATGCAATCCGCTATCTCTTCAGTTGGCCTCTTCTCAGTCGATACATGTCGGCTTGGACCCAAGAGGGGTTACCTGCAGAAGAGTCTTCGAAGCTCAAGTTAGTCAAAGCTCTCAGAGAGTCAAACCAGTGATTAATGAATGCGTACCTTTAATTACTGGGGTCCACGCGTATTTATAGAGCATTAAATGACGTTTGACCATTTCATGGGCCGGGTTTTGACTTGGGTTCTAGTTTGGGCCATGAATGGGCCTGGGCCCCAAATCAGGCTCTTGAAACTTATTGAAGGCGAGGCATCGATGCTAGCTACCATTCTAGGCAAGTAGTCGGTCTCGACCGGCTACTTGCCTAGATGGCTTGTGCTGGTGGTGTCCGGGTACCAGATACTAGGTGGTTTCGATGTGTATACTGTTTACTTGGTTGAGTTTGGCTAGGTACGGTACACCAGTCCCCCAGCCTTGTCCGATATGGGTTGTCGGTCAAGGATGATATGTGGTTTGGTGAGCTAGCAGAACCGGCTAGGTGTGATACAATCCCAAACACACATTTCTCTATATTAGCATACAAGGATGCCTTCCTTAAGGTTTCTAACACACTCCTTAAATGATGCAAGTGGTCATCTTGAGACATACTATAAATGAGAATGTCATCAAAGTATACCACAACAAACTTCCCTAAGAACTCTCTAAGAACATGGTGCATGAGTCTCATGAATGTACTAGGTGCATTGGTCAAGCCAAAAGGCATGACTAACCACTCATATAATCCAAACTTAGTCTTGAAAGAGGTTTTCCATTCATCACCTTCTTTGATTCTAATTTGATTGTACCCACTTTTCAAGTCTATTTTGGAAAATATGGTTGCACCATGTAACTCATCAATCAAATCATCTAACCTAGGAATGGGATGCCTATACTTGATGGTTATGTTGTTGATAGCCCTACAATCTATGCACATTCTCCATGTTCCATCCTTTTTGGGGACTAGGATCACGGGCATTGCACAAGGACTCATGCTATGTTGCACCCACCCCTTTTCTAACAACTCATTCACTTGTTTTTGAATTTCTTTAGCCTCCTCGGGACTAGTCCTATAGGCTGGCCTATTAGGCAAAGATGAGCCTTGTATGAAATCAATTTGGTGTTCTATACGTCTTAGGGGTGGGAGACCCTTTGGAGGTTCTTGAAAAACATCTTTGAACTCATCTAAGACTAATGACAAGTCTAAGGGACATCTAGAGTGAGGGTTTTGGAAGGAGGGGGAAGATTCACTAGGATAAGCTAGGAAGATGGGTTTTTGGGCAAGCATTACCTTCTTCACCCCCTTGAGAGTGATCATGCTCTTCTTGGACTCATGCCCTTGCGCCTTCTTTTGCGCCTTCCCTTCTTTTCTTTTCTTAATCATTTGCAATTGGTCCTCATTGACTTCTCTTGGTGAAAGAGGTAGTAATGTGATCTTTTTGCCTTGGAAGCTAAAGGTAAACTTGTTAGCATGGCCATCATGAAAAGCTTTTCTATCAAATTGCCATGGCCTTCCTAATAAAATGTGAGTTGCTTCCATGGGCACTAAGTCACATAATACCTTATCCTTGTAGTTTCCAATGGAGAAGTTAATAAGGACTTGTTTGTCCACTTTAATTTCACCTTCCTCACTAAGCCAAGAAAGCTTATAGGGCTTGGCATGAGGGATGGTTTTCAAGCCAAGCTTGTCCACAACCCTTGTGCTAGCCACATTAACACAACTTCCACTATCAATTATGAGGGAGCAAGTTTTGTTGTTGATTTGGCACCTTGAGTGAAAAATATTTTCTCTTTGGTTTTCAAATTCTTTAGGCACTTGGCCTAGCATGCGCCTAACCACCAACAAACCTCCTTCATTAGGTTTGATTTCATCCTCACTTGAAGATTGGGAAGAAGTGTGGGAGGAAGAACTTTTAGGGGAGGGGGGAGAAAAATGTTCACTTTCAACCTCTCCTTTAGGGTTCAAGATCATGTTCCTTTTTGTTGGGCAATTTGAAGCAATGTGACCATAGCCCAAACACTTAAAACATTTGATGGAACTAGTTCTTGAACTTTGAGAAGAGTTTGCATTTTCATGGGAGGTTCTAGACGAATTGGTCCTAGGTGGGTGGTCTTTGGAAGGAGGTTTCTCATCCTTTCTTTCTTTTCCTTTCCAAGTTCTAGAGTAGTATTCATTGTATGAAGTATTCCTCTTGGCCTCTTGTTTCTTTTTCAATTGACTTTCAACTTTTAAGGCCAAGTGTAAAATTTTGTCAAGAGTGGAATACTCATACAACTCAACTACATCTTGAACTTCTCTTCTAAGACCACTCACAAATCTAGCTACCTTTTCTTCTTCACTTTCAAATTGGAGTCCTACTTTGAGAAGCATTGACTCCATCATTTTAAAATATTCATTCACACACATAGACCCTTGTTGAAGCCTTTGGAGCTTCAAAAGAGTCTCCCTCCTATAGTAGGAAGGAACAAATCTAGCGCGCATCAAAGTTTTAATGTCCATAGGCCGCAGGTGGCTCTTGGTTAATATTGTCCATACACAATTGATGCCACCATGTCATGGCATAATCTTCAAATTCCAAAACTACTAAATCTACTTGTTCTTGATTACTAACTAAATGAATATTGAAGATTTGGTCCACTTTTTGCTCCCACTCTATGTAGAGGTTTGGATCATTCTCCCCCTTGAACTTTGGAATCTTGATTGTTGGAGGTTGTCTTTGTGGGAGTTGATTGCTCCTTCCACCACCATCACAGCCGTATCTTCTTCTTCTTCCACCATGGCTAGAGTCCTCGGAAGAGGACCTCCTCCTTCTCCTATCATCTTCCCTAAGCTCAAGTCTTTGGATGTGCTCTTGTAGGAAGATCTCACTTTGCCTCCTATCCGCCCTTAATTGGTCAAAAGTTTCTCTCCTACTCACTTCCATCTCACGTAAGATGTTGGCAAGGGTTATTTGTCCACTTTCTTGGGCCATAGGAGTCACCATGGGAGGGGAATAAGGTGAGGCCGACTCCTCCTCTTCTTCTACCTCCAAGATTGGATCCATATTTATGTTCCTACACCAAAAACTCACCAAAAACCGAGACAAGGAAGAGGTTAGCTAACAAACAATTCCAAACCCGAGACCAAGTGTGGTCTTCTCAAGCACCCAAGTGTTTTTGATCACACTCCCAAAGCACACAAGCAAGGCTAGCACTCAAAAACCTTCCAAACAAGTGAAAACACCTTTAAAGAGATGAAAACCTTTTCAAAGCTCAAACAAGTGGCTCGGCCACAACACTCTAGGAAGACAAGGAAAAGAAAACTACTAAGACAAAACAAAGATTACCTAAAGACAAGCAAGCAAAGCTCAAAAAACAAGAAAGTTTAACTTCTAAGGAAACTTGTTTTTAAAGACAAAACTTGAACAAGACTAAAGCAATGAAAAGCACTTTCAAAGACTCTATGGAAAGCATTTGAACAAGCCAAGATTATACCTCAAATTATGCATACACCAAGAAAGATCATAACCAAGTTAAAGCATGGAACTAATTTGCCAATATCACCCAAAATCCAAGTATAAAATTTGGTAGCATAACACCTAGTAAAAATGGCCAAATGGATTCACTAAGCAACACACTTGGTCATGAAAATAATTTTTCTTTTCAAAACTAGGCACTTAAGATTAGGGGTGGCAATGCGGGCCGGCCCGCCCCGTTTAGGCCCGCCCCGCATAAGGCCCGCACACCGTGGGCCGGCCCGCCCCGCCCCGCACATTTTATGCGGGCCGCATACTCTGGCCCGCCCCGCATAAAGGTTGGCCCGCGGGCCCGCGGGCCCGCCCGCTTTTTTTTTTTTAAAATTTTTTTATTTATTTATTTTTTTTATGATAAAACTTTCAATGTTTAAAAATTGGGAAACTTTAAGAAGTTCACAAAATTAAGTAAAGACTTTGGGGAATTAGATGATAAATTAATAATTCAACATTTTCATCATATTCATACTATGACATACACAATGTATTCTTTAAATTTTAGCACATTAAGAATTACATAATACTTGTCTTTTCCAGTTATACAAGAATTTGAAATATTAATGCAAGAGTCCATAAAACAAGTAATTAATATACACAAGTGCAAGTTTTTTTTCTTTTTTTTAATTTTATGCGGGCTTGCGGGCCGGCCCGCGCGGGCCGCGGGCTAGCCCGTGCGGGCCGCGGGCTAGCCCGTGCGGGCCGCGGGCCTATGCGGGCCGAGCCCGCGCGGGCCTGCGGGCTCACTATCCTGGCCCGCCCCGCGTTTTTTATGCGGGCCTGCGGGCCGAGCCCGCGGGCCAGGCCCTAATTGCCATCCCTACTTAAGATGATGAGAAGGATATTTTAGGGTGTCTTGAACACTTAGTTCCCAAAAAAATTAGGTCAAAATCAATTTCAAGGAGCATACAACAACAAAAGGCATAGATCTCATGCAATAGCTCAAATACTTAGAAACAAGAACAAGAAAACTCAAAGAAGCATATGACAAGAGACTCAAGCATCCAAAGACATGTTATCCAACCACATTTAGGAGCAAAAGAGTCACAAAACCGAAGCCAAAATTACCACAACATAACCTGAAAACGTTGTTTTTCGTATTCTCGGCAGCTCTGACCTTTGTTGACTCATTTGATCATAACTCTCTCCACAGAACTCCAAATGCGTTAATTCTTTTTTTGTTGGAAACTAGACTCACAGAGCTTTCTTTTGATATAAAGAACGTTACTTTTGGACCAATAAGCTAGCTGCAGTATTTTTTTCAAAAACGCACACGTTGCTGCCAGCACTGTTTTTATGTGGACCATTCAAAGATAGCTACACAAGACAAGGTTAGAACATGAAAACACCATATTCAAGGAAAACCAAAGCTCTAGATACCAAATGATGAAGGATTATCTTGTTTTCTTTTAGAGTTATGAATATGGTGAAGTTATTTAAGAAAGCTTTTTGAAAATTCCCACTGGACATTAAGATAGCAAGCTATCTAGATGTGAAGGTTCATTTCTCAAGCTCATGAAAGGAAGAAGAGAGTTGGATGCAAGCTTAAACTCACACAACATTAACAACACTTAAAGAACCAAAATGAAAGAAGAAACATTAAAAATGGAAAGCATAGAAGATGAAGCATGGAAGAAGCACGCCACTCATAGGGGGGGATCTAAGCCAACCAAGCCCTAGAGATGAGTGATGGTGCCGCCACTTGCAAGCAAGATAAGGCAAGGGTGAGTTCACTTCTAGGAAGGAGAGCTCACGAGAATTTAAAGGTTGAAACACAATAGTTTAGAAACAAAATGATCAACCCTTTTACAAGACAAGGAGCACCCTTTAAATAGGAGTTCATAGGGGTCCTTTAGCAAATACAAAAACATGAAAAAGGATTAACTAGCAAACCCTAAACCTAATGTGAGAGTGAGTCTTGGCCAAGTGAAGGGAGATGATTGGTGGAGGCATTCCCATGAGGATTCTAGGCCAAAAGAGGAAGGAGACCAAGTGACCTTCTAAGGCATAAACCACAAAGGCAAAAGGAGACAAGGTACATGTCTACTTTTGCTTTTGCTTTATGCTTTTTGCTTTCCTCTCTCTTCCACTTCATCCAAGTGCTCCAATCACCAAGTGCCACCTAGCCATGCTCTACTTTCTCTTAATTACCTACAAAACAAGACAAACAAGGATTAGCATGTTGGTTTAAGTTAATCTAATCTTGGTCAAAGGTCAACTTTGGATCAAAGTCAACAAGTCAACCAAAATAAATCAACTAGAAACCAACTTAGGGAATTCAAACTAAAGTAATGCAAAACAAAGATAAAGGTGATGGAATAGAAGACTCCCCTCTAGACATGCTTCTAGTGATCCTTCTTGATGGAGCTTCTAAGGAGGTGGTCATGCCTTCATCAAAAGCAAAAGCAAAAACATAAAGCAAAAGTAGACATTGTACCTTTTTTTCTCTCTTTTGCTCTTTATGCTCCTTTGCATGATTTGGAGACCACTTTTATCTCTTCATCCACCCTTTTGGCTGAGAATCAACATGGGAAGCAACATCACCATCTCATTTTATGCCTAGCTTTGAGATGCTTGTAGAATTAGGGATTTCATTGCTTTTCTAGTTAGCCCTTTCATCTTTTGTATTTTGCTACGAGACCCCTAAGACCATCTATTTAAGGGGAGCTCTTCCACTTATAAAAGGGTTGAATACTTGGAATTAAAACACTCTTATTTTTCAACCTCTATTTCGTGAGCTATTCCTCCTCCCAAGGAGTGGGAAACTCTTGCCTTATCTTGCTATGCAAGTGGCGGCACCATACACTCATCTCTAGAGCTGGGTTTGGCTTTGCCCCCTTTATGAGTGGCGTGCTCCACTTCCATCACCACTACTATCTTCTCTTCCATTTTATTTGTTCTTCTTCTTTCAATGCATTTTTGTTTTTGGTTTTGTTCTTGCTATTTTTGTTTCTAAACACCTTCAACTATCTCTTCTCCTTTTGAACTCTTGGAAAGGAACCTTCACATCTAGATAGCTTGCTATCTTAATGTCCAGTGGGGATTTTCTTGAGTTTTCTTTAAACAACTTTTCACCATATTCATAATCTTAAAAGGAAACAAGATAATCCTTCATCATTGGTGCATTGCAAAGCCCAAATTGCATCTTTCTATAGGTAGAGATACCAAAAGGGCAAATGAAGGTTGTCTTCTCTTGGTCTTTAGGGTCCACCACAATCTGGTTATAACCCAAATAGCCATCCAAAAAGCAATAGAAAGCTTGACTCGCCAGTCTCTCTAACATTTGATCCATGAAAGGAAGAGGAAAGTGATCCTTCCTTGTGGCCTTGTTCAGCTTTCTATAATCTATACACATCCTCCAGTCGGTCATGGTTTGTGTGGGTATCAACTCATTCTTGTCACTATGAACCACTATCATATCGCCCTTCTGGGGAACCACTTGCACTGGACTCACCCATGCACTATTAGAGATTGGGTAGATAATTCCAGAATCTTGAAGTTTCAAAACCTCTTTTCTAAGCTCCTCCTTCGTCACAGGATTCAACCTTCTTCAAGGTTGTGCCACTAGCTTGAAATCCTCCTCCATTAAAATTCTATGCATGCAGTAGGAGGGACTAATTCCCTTCAGATCAGATATAGACCAACTAATGGCTCCTAAGTTGACTCTTAGCACCTCAATCAAATTTTCTTCTTCAGAGGGTGATAAGTAGTTGTTGATGATCACAGGTTTGTTGCTACCCCTTCAAGAAACATATGAAAATTTAGTGGCTACATCTAACCCAAAAAAAAATGGGTTTAGCTCTCCATTGTCATGGAGAGCCCAAGCTTACAAAATGGAAGTGGAAGAGGGAAGAGATACAAAGAGGAAGAAAGTGATGAAGGATTGACCCCAACCAAGGATGAAGGCACATGCTTAAGAAGACTAAGCATGTTTAGAAAGGAAGTTCACTAATCCTTCATCCCTTTCATTTGTGTTTGTTATTTTTGATTCCCTAAGTTGACTTAGTTGAATCAACTTTAGTTGACTTGTTGACCTTTGACTAGGTTTGACTTGTTGACTATAGTTGACTTGACTTAAGCCAACATGCTAATCTATGTTTATTTGCTTTGTAGGTTAATTAGGAGTAAGAAAGCAATGCTAGGTGGCGCATGATGATTGGGGAGCATAAATGATGTGGAGGAGAGAGTAAAGCAAAGGCATAAAGCATAAAGTAAAAGGCATGAAGCAAGTGTACCTATGTACCTTTGGTCTCCTTTGTTTTTAACACACTTTGACCACTTTTTGGAGACATATGAGACACATTCTTTGTCTCCTTTTATGCTAGAACGAAATTAGCCTTGCACACACCATAGTTAGCTCTTTTGTCTCTCATTTTTGTAACCTTATTTGACCTAGTTTCTAGAAGCTAGGGTTTGGTTTTTGTAGATACATCCTTAGGTATCTTTTATTTGCTTAGAGGCCCCTAAACTCTTCTATATAAGGGGTGCTCTTAGACATGTAAAAGGGGTTGAACATTTTGAAGTAAAAACACTCTTGTGTCTCAACCATTTGTGAGAGTTTCCTCCTTTGGGAGTGAATACTTCTAAGCCTTATCTTGCATAGCAAGTGGCGGCACACATCCACTCATCTTCAAGGTTACCATGGCTTCTAGCCTAGCCTTGTAGTGGTGTGCTTCTCACATTTTTACCATTCCTTTCCTTTCCATTTTATGTTTTCTTCTTCCTTTAATTGTTCTTGGTTTTCTATGGTTTTTGTGCTTTCCATTTCCTTTTTATTTTGAATCAATCCATCATCTTCTTCTCTTGAGCTTTGTGAAAGGAACCTTCACATCTAGATAGCTTGTTATCTTAATGTCCAATGGGGATTTCACTTAGCTTTCTTAATCAACTCACACCATATTCAATCATCTTAAAAAGGAACAAGATAATCCTTCATCAGAAAGGGTAGTTCCCACTAGCCCTAGTGGACCTCCAAATGCTCCAAAACATGTTGCTCGAGCTCCAAAATGTCCAAGATGAGTTTCCCCTCACAAAAACAGAAGAAAAATGGTCAACTTGACACATCAGCTAAAACTAGCACCTGGCGAAAGCCTCTCACTGCCAAGCGCGAGCTACCAAACAGAGTTGAAAACCATTGTCTATCGCCCAACGGTGTAAGGTGCCACTAGGTGGTGAGTTGTTGGAAGACTGGTTTGCGCCTGGCTGACACTTGGCGCTCGTCCCTGGAAGAAAGGTGTCATCTGGCTCTGGCCTTGTGTCGCCAGGCAGTTGTTGTGTCTTCCAAATTTTAATGCTTTTGGGTTTCTTCTTGCTACTCATGATCACTCACTTGTCTGGGTTTTTGGAACAAAGCTTCCCATCTACAAAAAGGACACAAAAAATGGGGATTACTGGTATATTTAGATCAATGTAACCCAAAATGTATTTATTTACAAAAGTAAGGTAAAATTGAGGATTAAGTAGGTTAAAAAGCTTTGGAAGAGAGGATTTTGCTAATAAAATGTAGCTTGGATAATGGTAAAAATTAACATTATCACCCCCTTTAAGTAAGCGGCCTTAATTGAACGCAAACTTATCTCAATTATCTACTTCATACTTATCATAATTGTTATGTGAAATACTTAGTAATGATGCACAAACATGCAATAAATAGAATCAAAAAATTCATACTAGTTATCGGGAAGAAAAGTTTATATATTCATAAGAAGTCGTAATATAAACTCTGATCATCACAAAATATCTAGAAGTCATTCTTCCAAAATTCATAACAAACTATTTATAAAAACCAATTACAAGCCTATCACAGGCTAAACAAAACATATCATCATGAACATGAACGCCTGCTTATTAGCAACCTCTTCTTCTTCTTCATTAACGACTTCTTCATCTTCAACAAAGGGGCTAGAATTTGTTGCTTCAGGATCATCAGAAGTCTTCAAAGCTTCGATCTCTTCCTCATCCAACAAATAGTCTTTGAATATTCACATCATAGCGAGAATCGTCAACAGATATACCGTTATTGAAAAACGCCGCTTGTCGCAAACCCTTCTAGAAGCCGTTAATGTGAAATAAGTAAACAGGCTAAGTAAAGATACCTTGTAAATCAACAAGAGGGTGGATGGATTAACAAACCCTAACTAAGCCTTTAGTAGGCAAATTGTTACAAAAATTTTCAAAGATCCCAACAATCTACCTATCCTCCACCGATAACTCCTTCTTTTGCATGCCCTTATACCGCCACGGATTATCAGTCCAATAAAAAAGAAACTTTGTATTCCCACTTCCATCATAAAAAAGTAAACGGCTTGCCTGTAAGACCCGTGAAAATTAATTAATAAATGCGGGTAGAAAGCGCCTTTATGGCATTAACTATTGTTTAATGTGACGTGGAAAAGTACTAGCTCAAGTGGTTGAGAGTACTTTGATTGTGTGAGAGGACTTGGGTTCGATTCCTATATATGCCAATTTTGTGTTGTTTTATTATTGATTTTTAATGATATGTATGAGTATGGAATTGGTATTGTAAACTTACATTGATTGGAGTGTATCACTAAATGTGAATTGGCATAGTGGTGGTGCTTTGGCCTTGTGAGTGGAAGGTCACGGGTTCAAACCTTGGTAGACAGAAATTAGCCTTTATTTTTACTAAATTTAGCTTGGAATGAATGTGGAAAGGTAGAGAGAACCTAGCTCTGTGAGAGAAACAACAAAAATTGGCTTGTGGTGGTGAATTTTGGGAGCACATTGCCGTGGATTTTCGTGTTCCACGTGAGGGGAATTAGGGGTTTGGGTATTTGGGTACTGTTCTATTGGTGTATTTATCTAAAACTATGGTTATGATGAATATCTGCACTAAGTACGCCACTATTGTGCAAATTTGGGTGTTGGGGGAACTGTGTTATATGTAAATTATGCCGTATGTTTGATGAAATTGTTACAAGCTGTTTTGATATAAATTGGAGTGCGAATTGGTATTTGGTTGTTGTTGATGTGTGCGTAATCAGTGTAGGGGCCTACAATTCTCGCCCAGACGAGCCAGGCTCGCCTAGGTGAGATTAGCAGAGACGCAAACCATGTTGCCACACGAGCTTCTCGCTCAGGCGACGAGGATTGGGTTTGAGTGACACGTACACTCGCTCAGGCGAGTGAGGTTCGCCTAAGCGAGGTGGTGATGAAGTTTGCGCGTGTTGAGTGCGACTTCTCATCCAGCCGAGGTGGTGATGAAGTTTAGCTAAGCGAGATGTCGTGATCAAGTTGGTGTGTTACTTGCATTATAGCTCAGGCGAGATTGAATTGGGTGTTTGGGCGAGTGATGATCTTGCCTAGGCGAACAGATCTCGCCTAAGTGAGATAACGTGATGCGGTCACTGTCTTAAGCTCGCCCAGGCGAGGTAAACTAGCCTAAGCAAGGCTGAGGGCTTAGCTTGGGCGAGTGTCCCTAGCTTAAGAGAGTTTATGCGTATTTCCATGTTTGTGTGAGCTTGTATGTGTGATTTGGCTGCTTTATCCTAAGTATAGGAAGTATATGCATGTGGTGTGGTGTTTAGGCTTGAAGGACTAAGTCCAATAGGGGTCTGGGATGTGATTGGTGGTTGGACACATGATGGGCATGGAACTGGTTGAGTTCCCGTCGGCTATTAATGGGCGAGGAGTCCTTAGTATGGTGATTACATATGTCGGGCGCGCGATGGGAAGGAACTGTTATGTTCCTGTCGGCTACTATTGGGCAAGGAGTCCATAGTATGGTGATGCGTGCGTGCCAGGGTCTGAGTTGAGAAGACTTGGATGTTTTTCTACAGACGAGGAGTCTGTAGGGAAAGACTATGAGCGGGATAGGCTCATAGGGTTGTGTTGGCAAAAGCAATACAAGTCTAAATGCTGAAGCAAGATTTTGATGATGATAAAAGAAGCCATGAAAGCCATCTGGAAGCCAAGATGAAGACCATGTGTTGTAGTGTTTAAAGCTATCTTGTAAAATGTAATTAGATTATTTAGAATCAGTATTGCACAAGAAAATTATGGTGTTTCTCGAAAAATCAAAGTGATAATCAATTATCACTTAGAATAATCGATTATCCTGAGCTGAACCAATTTTTTCCAAGAAAACACTGGAATAATCGATTATCACCTCTGATAATCGATTATCTGTTCAAAAATTTGTTTTTCATAAGTCACACTGGAATAATCGATTATCACCTCTTAATATCTGATTGTAAATCTATTACTTGCTAGTGATTTAGTTAATCTCGTTTTTAAGAAATTAATAACTGGACGTAGGGTCTTTTGATCCGAACCAGTATAAATATTTGTGTTCAATCTTCTTCTCTATCTCTTTATTTCATCTATTATTATGTTATAAAGAAATTATTTATTGATCTAATTGATAAATTTTGGAAAAATTTTAAAGTATTAATTTTATTATTTAAAAACCAATTCACCCCCTCTTGGTTTTGTCTGCACGCTCAAACATTCCGCTGCGCGATACCAACAATTGGTATCAGAGCTTGCTTTGATAGTTATTCAAAATTTTTGAAAATGGTTGGACAAAATCAAACCTTTGCCGAGGGTGCGTCTATTAACAAACCTCCTCTATTTACTGGTGAAAATTATCCTTTCTGGAAAGTTAGGATGCAAATTTTTCTGGAATCTGTTGATAGAGGTATTTGGGATGTTGTTTTAAATGGTCCATTTGTTCCTGTTAATATTGTAAATGATGTGCAGGAACCAAAGCCATTTTCGCAATGGACAGCAGACGAAAATAGACGTGCTCAGTATGATGTAAAAGCTAGAAATATAATTTCATCTGCCTTAACCCTAGATGAGTTTTACAGGATCTCAGTCTGCACCAGTGCACAAGAAATGTGGGAAATATTGCGTGTAACCCATGAAGGAACAGACGATGTGAAAAGAGCACGCAAGAACTCCTTGATCCAAGAATACGAAATGTTTCAGATGCAACAAGGAGAAACTATATACGATGTGCAAAAACAATTCACACATATCGTCAATCATCTCACAAGTCTAGGTAAAACTTTTGACACTGATGAATTAAATATAAAAGTTCTTAAATCCTTGAACAGGACTTGGCAGCCGAAGGTGACAGCCATCATGGAGTCACAAAACCTTGCGACAATGACGATGACGGCTCTGTTTGGAAAGCTGAGAGAACATGAGCTTGAACTAGGCAGATTAAATGATGAAGAAGATATTGGAAGAAAGAAGAACATAGCCTTTAAAACCGAAGTGATTAAAGGCAAAAGGCAAAAGGCAAAAGGAAGAAGAAGATTCAGATGATGATGAAAATCTTAGTCTTATGATTAAGAAATTTACAAAATTCATGAAGGCTAGAGGTAAAAATCAATTCAAGAGCAGCAAGAAGGATAATCAAGGATCATCCTCAAATTTCAAATTCTATGGATGTGGAGAATTTGGACACGTTAAAGCTGACTGCCCAAATTCAAAGAAAAGTGAAGAAAAGAAGGGTAGAAAATTCTTCAAAAAGAAAGCATACATAGCTTGGGAAGACAATGCCTCAAGCTCATCAAATTCTAGCGATTCTGAAAATGAAGAAGCAAATCTATGTTTGATGGCTAATCATGATGATTTTGACAGTGAGGTAAATTCTACTTGCCACAAAAATGACTATGATGATTTGTATGATGCCTTTCAACAATTGCTTATTAAATCTAGTAAATTGGATATTGCTCATAAAAAGTTAAAATCTGATTTTAAAGATTTGCAAAGTAAATTTGAAAAATCTCTTGAAGAAGAAGAACTTTTGAAAAATAAAATTTCAAATTTAGAAAATAAAGAAACTGTTGAATGTGCTTCATGTAAAAGTTACATGTTTGATATATGTATTTTGAAAAAACATCTTGAAGATGCTTTAGAAAATAAAAACTGTGAAAAGTTTAAAATCAAGAAAAACCCAAATAAGACCAAGCATGCTCATAATCATAGTTTTAAAAAAAAAACTAAAAGAACTCATAGAGTTTGGGTAGAAAAAGGAACATATCATTCTATGAATACATATGCATGTACTGCTACATGTTTTTATTGCATGAAAAAGGGTCATACTTCAAATAAATGCAATATCAAACATTTTGGTGTTCCTAATAAGAAATATCATTGGGTTCCTATTCATAAATAGATATTTTTATTCTAACCCCAAGGACCCAAACAAGTTGTTAGGGACCTAAATAAATTGTTTCCTTATTTTGTAGATGACTTCTAAATCCAGAAGATCAATGTGGTATCTCGATAGTGGTTGTTCAAGACACATGACTGGAGATAAAAAGAAGTTTAAGAACTTTAAAAAGAAGGAACAAGGATTTGTCACTTATGGGGATAACAACAAAGGAAAAATACTTGGAACAGGTGATGTAGGTGGAGGAAATACTTTGGAGATCAAGGATGTACTGTATGTAGAAGGACTAAAGCACAATCTTCTCAGTATAAGCCAATTATGTGATAAAGGACTCAAAGTAATATTTGAGAGTGATTACTACACTATTCATCAAAAGGACTCCAAAAAAATAGCCTTAAAAGGTATGAGACACAATAATATTTACTTGATTGATCTTGATATTGCATCATCTAGTGATATAACTTGTTTGGTTGTTAAAGAAGAAAATCCCTGGTTATGGCATAAACGAGCTGCTGATATTAACATGCAACATTTAAACAAACTGATTTCTAAAGAATTAGTAATTGGATTGCCAAAAATAAAGTTTGAAAAAGATAAACTATGTGATGCATGTCAAAAAGGAAAACAAGTAAAATCTTCATTTCATTCAAAGAATGTGATTTCCACATCAAAACCTTTAGAACTTTTGCATATGGATTTGTTTGGTCCTTCAAGAACAAAAAGCTTTGGAGGAAATTATTATGCTCTTGTTATTGTTGATGATTACTCACGATATACATGGACTTTCTTTCTCACACTAAAAAGTGAGGCACTTAAAGCTTTTAAAAAGTTTGCAAAAGCAGTTCAAAATGAAAAAGATTTGAAAATTAAAGTTTAAAGAAGTGATCATGGTGGAGAATTTCAAAATGAATTATTTGAAAACTTTTGTGAAGAAAACGGAATTATGCATAATTTTTCTGCACCTAGAACTCCTCAACAAAATGGAGTTGTAGAAAGGAAAAATAGATCTTTAGAAGAATTAGCTCGCACAATGTTGAACGAATATGAGGTGCATAAATATTTTTGGGCTGATGTTGTGAGCACTGCTTGTTATGTATTAAATAGAATGTTCATTAGACCAATTTTAAAAGTTACCCCCTATGAATTGTTTAAAGGAAGAAAGCCTAATGTAGCACATTTAAAAATATTTGGATGCAAATGCTTTGTTCTAAATAACGGAAAAGAAAATTTGGGTAAATTTGATTCTAAAGCTGATGAAGCTATTTTCTTAGGATATTCATTAACTAGTAAAGCCTATAGAATTTTTAATAGAAGAACCTTGAATATGGAAGAATCTGTGCATGTTGTTTTTGATGAAATTGTGGACCTTGAGGACAACCCTCTTGAGTCAAATAAAACAAATGTAGGTGATGAAGAATATTTCAAAGAAGCCCTTGATGAGATGTATCTAAATGAGAATCCACTGACTGAACCTGAAGATCTTGCCAAAAGCTGGAAATCACCTAGAGGATTATCTCTAGAAAATGTCATTGGAGATATATCAAAGGGAGTTGTTACTAGAAATATGTCAAATTTCTGTATGACTGTTGCCTTTGTTTCACAGATAAAACCCAAAAGTGTAAACGAAGCTCTTCAAGATGATCAATGGTGCATAGCAATGCAAGAAGAGCTGAATCAATTTGAAAGGAATGAAATTTGGGAACTAATTCCTAGGGATGATTCACACCAAGTAATAGGAACAAAATGGGTGTTCAGAAACAAGCAGGATGAGGATGGAAACATCACTAAAAACAAAGCCAGACTTGTAGCAAAAGGATACAGACAAGAAGAAGGTATAGACTATGATGAGACTTATGCTCCAGTTGCCAGGTTAGAAGCTATACGTTTACTTCTTGCCTATGCTTCTCTCATGAAATTCAAACTATATAAGATGGATATCAAAAGTGCTTTTTTAAATGGATTTATAAAAGAAAATATGTATGTTGAACAACCACCTGGATTTGAAGACGATAAGTTTCCTAATCACATTTATAAATTAAAGAAAGCATTGTATGGATTAAAACAAGCACCTAGATCTTGGTATGAACGATTAAGTACATTTCTGTTAGAAAATGATTTTGAAAGAGGTAAAATTGATTTAACCTTGTTTATTAAAAGAGTAAATAAGCACATTTTACTAGTTCAGATTTATGTAGATGACATAATATTTGGGTCTACTGATAGTTCATTATGTAAAGGATTTGCAAGCATAATGCAGGGAGAATTTGAAATGTCAATGATGGGAGTGTTGACATTCTTTTTGGGTCTTCAAATTAAGCAAATGGAAAATGGAACCTTCATTTCTCAATCTAAGTACTGTAAAGAAGTACTTAAGAAATTTGGAATGGATACTGCTAAGGAAGCAAGTACTCCTATGGGAACCTCCTACTATCTAGACAAAGATGAATCAGGAATAGAGGTAAATCAAGTTATGTTTAGAGGCATGATAGGTTCTTTGTTGTATCTTACTGCTAGTAGGCCTAACATTATGCAATTTGTATGTATGTGTGCTCGTTTTCAAGCCAATCCAAAAGAATCACATCTTACTGCAGTAAAAAGAATTTTAAAATACTTAAAAGGAACTACATGTTTTGGACTATTGTATCCTTCAGGAGCATCTCCTAATTTGATAGGCTATTCAGATGCTGATTATGGTGGTTGTAAAATAGATAGAAAAAGTACCAGTGGTACTTGTCACCTCTTAGGTAGTTCATTAGTCTCTTGGCACTCTAAGAAACAAGCTTGTGTGGCTTTGTCAACTATAGAGGCTGCATACATACCAGCTGGAAATTGTTGTGCTCAAATTCTTTGGATGAAACAACAACTAGAAGACTATAATATCTTTCTAAATCACATACCTCTGAAATGTGATAATACCAGTGCTATTAATTTAACCAAAAATCCCATAATGCACTCTAGGACAAAGCATATTGAAATAAGACATTATTTCCTAAGAGATCACATTAATAAAGGAAATTGTGAGATAGAATACGTAGATACAAAACACCAATTAGCTGATATCTTTACCAAACCTTTAGCTAAAGATAGATTTTATGAACTAAGAAGAGACTTAGGCATATTAGAAATCTCTTAAATTGCCAAAAACTCAAATTCCTTAAAAGAAATCTGAAAAATAGCGTTAATAATCGATTATAAGTGTCAATAATCGATTATCAAACTCTTTTCAAAAATCCCAAAACATATTGGAATAATCGATTATTTTGGGTAATAATCGATTATCCTTAAATTCTTAACCTTAAAATTCAAAAACATTTTGTAATAATCGATTATTTGGGGCCATAATCGATTATCCTTAATTCTGAGCCAAAAATCAAAAACTCACTGGAATAATCGATTATCACTTAGGATAATCGATTATAAGCTCGTCAGGATTCATATTTTGCCCAGAACATGAACCAATAATCGATTATCATCTTAGGATAATCGATTATTACACGTCGTTGGACCAAATAATTTTAAAAACTAGCCGTTGCAACGGCTAGATTTGCATCAAATCGCGTGTATATGGCCGTTGGAGTCTTCTCTCTATAAATATTAGCCATTTTTGTCACCAGAACACTCTTTTCACTCCATCAACACTTAAACATTCCGCTACGCGATACCAACAGGTTGGACCACGAATGAGTTAGTTTCGTGGGAGTATAGTGAAGTCCCAAGACCTAGTTCATGTATATGACTCATGAAGGGCTATGAGTCATGGTTGGGTTATTTGAAAAGCATGAAATATTAGTTATGTTATTTTGGGATGGGTGACATATTTAATTCATGTTTCTGTTTTATATATTGTGCATAACTCACCCTTTCTCTGTGTGTGGCGATGATCGGATAACTCGTTATCCGGGAGCAGATGATGTGACAGGTGGGCCAGAAGATGCTTAGACTCGGAGCGAGGGATAGCAGGGGATTTTGTATATAATTATTATTTTGGTTTTGAGATAGCTTTGTAACCCTTTTGGGAGCCATTTGAATATTAATTCAATTTTATAATTATGGACTCCTGGTTTTATGACATGTATATTAAAGTTTTAAATTTCCCGCATTTTTGGAAAATGGTTTTATATTAAATGCGGTATTTATTTTATTTTGGAATTTATTTATTAAATATTAGTAATATTCATTAGGGATGTTACATTGCCGGCTTCACAAAGACCTTTAAGAAGCCGTCCTTGAACTGCTTAAAGGACTGGGAGAAGGCGTCCAAAATACTTATTGTTCCTGCAGAGAACAAATAAGATAAGTTAGGCACGAGTATCACCTTACCATGTAGTCCGCTATCTCTTCAGTTGGCCTCTTCCCAGTCGATACATGTCAGATTGAACCCAGGAGGGGTTACCTGCAGAAGAGTCTCCGAAGTTCAAGTAAGTCAAAGCTCTCAGAGAGTCAAATCAGTGATTAATGAATGCGTACCTTTAAATGATGGGATCCACGTGTATTTATAGAGCATTAATGACGTTTGACCATTTCATAGGTTGGGCCTTGACTTGGGCTCTAGTTTGGGCCATGAGTGGGCCTGGGCCCTAACCCAGGCCCTTGAGACCTATTGAACGAGGGGGCTTCGATTTTCGCTAAGTTATTGGAGTAGTCGGCCTGGGCCTTAACCTTACCAGATATGCTCGTGTAGTCGGTCCAGACCGACTACTTGCCTAGATGGCTTTTGTTGGTGATATGAGGTGCAGGTTGTCCTCTTAGACATTTAGGTTAGGTTAAAACCGGTACAAGTTAGGCTAACTTGGCTTAGCCTGGGTACTTGGCGGTCTCGATATGTACACTGTTTACTTGGTCGAGTTTGGCTAGGTACGGTACACTTATCCCAAGACGACTAACTAAAGATAACCAAGTGAGGGGATCTTTAGGGTGGGTATCATAAAAATACAGGAAACACTATGGGAACAAATGTAAATACAATGACCAACATAACAATCTGGATGCAATTGGGTGGGCGCAATTGATAGCTACCTTTACTACCCAAACCATGTGCAGAACCCTCGTTAGAATCACTACGTTACATACCTTACGGAAATGAACGAAGTTGTCGACACTAAAAACAACACGAAAACGAAAACCTTCGTGAAGCTCACACACAACATTGCTCTTTGCACAAATGAAATCTATCAAATGAAAGCAAGTAAGCACAAATGACCCCAACATCCCTATTTATAACATTAGGAACACGACCTTTCAACTTTTCCCGCTCAAAAATTGCCATCATTACACTCTGTAGTAGCATAATTGTCACAATAAATGAGGTACGACTACACCTTCCCAGACAAGACCCTTGCTTTTCTAACACCTTTTCATCTTAACCTCTACGTCACCTCTACTCCTTGAGGCTGGGGGGCTACCATACTTTAAGGGAGTAGAGGAAAGAAATGGAATTTTTCTTTACAACAGCCTCAGACACATGCGAAAGACTAGGAAGGCTGGTACCCCATACGAACCAGACAGGTAATTATGACAACCTTTAGCATAAAGATCATGCTAAAGACTGGGCTAATGTACCATAGGGGTTAGACAGGCCACTAACCCACAGAACTGTAAATAACACAATCAGATACATAGCGACATAACAAATGATAGGCACTAAAAACAAGACGATCAAATACATACTTTCAAGATTGACAAAAGGATCAACTCGCTAACTATATCTTATGTACCTAAGGTCACCTATATGGCTGCAAAACTAGTCAATCCAGTATGTCGGTATGTTAGCGAACCTATTCTAACTTAGGCAAAAATAGAGCAAAATCTAATGAAACATATTCAAAGAAAATTGGGCTTGCAAGGCCTAATTAAGTCTAATAAGGCCCAACAATGTTTGTTCAAAAACAATTAAACCTAGTCAAAACCCAAAAGCCTTGGCCCATAATTAACTAGTAAAAATATCACAAGTAATTAATTCTTTATAAATAAAAGTGGATCCAGGTAATTAAAGGTATACACAATTCATTAAGCACTATAATATGCATTTTGACTTTGAGAGCTTTTGCTAACTTGATCGTCAAAGTCCTTTCTATAGGTACATTCCCCTATGTCCAACGAAATACCGGGTAACGAGAACTTAACAAACAAGACCGTGGAGTACCCGTCCAAGAAATTCAAAGATTGTGGTAAGATAATGTTTGAGTCTTATAATAACTTAATATTCTACGCATGAATATATATATATATATATATATATATATATATATATATATATATATATATATATATATATATATATGTATGTGTGCGCGCGCGCTTGTAAAAGTTAATCCTAAACGTGAAATTCAGCCAAGCTTTAAAAGTAACATAAAAAGAATCAGTTCAGATTAAGCGGAGCTCTGTCATATGGGGCTGACAGAAAACTTGCATTTTGTGAATTACACTCCAATTTCGACGATTAAGATTTTGTGATTCTAATTTGAGGTTTGGAATAATCTCGGTGTCAGTTCTTTTGCTTGGTGGTTTCTGCATGTCAGCTCTGTTATACAAAGCAAATTTTATGAAAAATTAAAATCAAAAGTTCCTATAGAAACGGGAGTGAAATAGACATTACATACCCCTTGTACTTCACGACAGAGCAGTGATGGGAAAAACTAAAAAGCCCTCACCTTGGCTTGTTTGTTAAGGAGGGCATTTTGGGATTTTCCAAGAGGGAGAATTTAGAACAGTGTGAGAACAGCTTTTGCTTTTAAAAGTAGGTTTCTTTTGGCTTGTTTATTAGAGGAACTGTCTGATGAATGTGATTATTTGAAGACAAAATGAGTGCTTGAGAATCAATAAAGAGTAGCCAACTAAGATTAGCATGGCCAAAGAAAATAGAAAGTAACAGTGAGAGAAATGGGAGACATAATTGACACAACAAAGATCTCACAAGGAGGAGCCATTGCATCACCAATCTCAACCACAATCCCTTGGGATTCTAACTTTTTCTCATAATAATTGAATAAAACGAAAGAAAGTGGAGTTCGGTACTTAAAAGATAATGAATGGCATACCACAGGGACAGGGAATGTTTTTGGATTCTAATTTTTCTACAGGACACCTAGGAGAGCTTATAAGTTCAAGGTGATCCACTTTCTGTTCTCTTTTCCTCGCTCATAGTTGATGGCAGCTAAACTCATTGACCCACTTTGTTAATTTTTCTGATTAAGGTCCATTTGAGCCAAACTTTCCGAGTGCTTAACAGATAATACTTCACTTGCTCTCACTTTTTTTTTTCTTTTAGTATTATATTTGAAGGAATAGAATAATACTTTACACTCCTGCTCTTTAGACCAATGCATGATTGATGGAATTTTCTTTTTCAATCATCTTTTACATTTATCTAGAAAGAGGCTAACGGAGGGGTGCTTCATATCTTTTTATTATATATTCTTTCCTTTCTTTGTTGAACCATCAGCAGGCATGCTGGCTCTCTTTTAAGTCCTTTTACCATTGGCTCTGATTCAAGTCTGACACAAGGGTGGGAGTGAGTGCAATTCTAGCTTGAAAGCAGGTGGGAATGGTACTGTTGGACTTGGTTGAGGTTCCTCTTCTGATGTAAAACATGACATGTAACAAAAACAAACCAAGTTGGAATTGGTGGTGTTAGCTGAATCATTCAAAACCTGCTCCTTTACTTGCCCCCTCCTTAAGATAGAACTTGATCCAGTTTTGTTGTGCTAATAACTAATATAAGTTTGTGTTGATCCTTCAACCCAATGGAAAGAATAGGGGATGTAGCTCTCTTTTGTTTAGCTTTGTTCTTCCTGTCGACTTCAGTGGCTGGTTTGCTTTCTCCCAAAGGTGTCAACTATGAAGGTGATTTCCCTTACTTCATAGAGCACATAAGTGTACGGTCAATCTCATGTCCTAATAAATTCTTGTCTTACATGCAGTTCAAGCTCTGATGAGCATTAAGAACTCTCTGATGGATCCTCATTCTGTCTTGAGTAACTGGGATGCGGATGCTGTAGATCCTTGCAACTGGGCTATGGTCACATGTTCCTCTGATCATTTTGTCACTGCCCTGTATGTCAAACTTGAAAAAACCAAACCATAACAAGATATAGTCAGTTTCACTGTTTTTCTTCTTCTTAAGATTCTACATATTTCATCCTTTTCTTTTTCAGTGGGATTCCAAGCCAAAATATATCTGGCCGCCTCTCACCAAGCATAGGCAGTTTAACAAACCTCCTCACTGTGTGAGTAACATGCTACTTACAGTAGTAAAAGAAAAAATTGGGGGAAAGTTTGTGTCAAGAATATTATCTTACTATGCATTTTGCAGGCTTCTTCAGGACAATAATATTACAGGACCAATCCCCTCAGAGATTGGTAGGCTCCAAAAGCTTCAAACTCTTGATCTTTCGGACAATTTCTTCACTGGTCAACTTCCAGATTCCCTTTCCCATATGAAGGGTCTCCATTACTTGTTAGTTCAAGAACATAATGCTATGCATTCTTTTATAGGCTTTACAGACAAAACGTGTGTTAATTCCCTATCAAGAATTTGATGATAGGAATTTGAATTTTTATCAGGCGGCTTAACAATAACAGTTTGACTGGACCAATTCCTTCCTCTTTGGCTAACATGACTCAACTTGCCTTTCTGTAAGTCTCTTCTAGACTTCTATCATGATCTTTTTCTCCTCGTTAGTTAAGTTGATTTATGATGAGTTTTTTGTCTTCTGCCGAATTTGTTTTAGGGATATCTCTTATAATAACTTGAGTGGACCTGTACCAAGAATAAATGCAAAAACATTCAAGTAAGGTGTTTCGTCTTAATTCCTTTTAAATTTTACTCATTCAAA
This sequence comes from Vigna unguiculata, assembly GCF_037176805.1. Lineage (NCBI taxonomy): Eukaryota > Viridiplantae > Streptophyta > Magnoliopsida > Fabales > Fabaceae > Vigna > Vigna unguiculata. Next base: position 14,990,889 of record NC_140793.1, on the reverse strand, counting down.
TTTTTCTGTTTTCCTCACGTGAGTTAAACTGATATAAATTCTGTTTAAGTGATATTAGTTAATTGTATGTTTTTTCTTTTTTCGAAACAGCATCGTAGGCAATCCGCAGATATGTGCCACTGGAGTCGAGCAGAACTGCTTCAGGACAACGTCAATTCCTTTGGCTCCAAATAATTCTCAAGGTAATTATAGTTCTCAGATGTCTTAGATTTGTGTATGCTTTTTCACCCTCATGATGTTGAATCTAAAGTTTTTCTTCTCATCGGTCTTAATGTGGACTTAGTCGAAAAGTACTTTTTAGGGTGCATAATTATTTCACAAAACTGTTAAAAACTATCAAGTTCTAAGTTGTCTTATCGTGTTTATAATCATTGCTTCCATCATACTCCACCCCCGTATTTACTTTTTTCTCATACCCTAACGCAACTTTCTCAAATGCTTTTGAAGATTCACAATCCACCAAAAGACCAAAGAGTCACAAAGCAGCCTTGGCGTTTACTTCAAGCTTAAGCTGCATATGCTTACTAATTCTGGGACTTGGCTTCCTCATATGGTGGAGACAAAGACATAACAAGCAAATATTCTTTGATGTTAATGGTTAGTGGATCTTGAACTGAAGTATTCACAGGCCAACTTGGTATGTATATTATGGGTTTACTCTTGATTAACTCAACTCTTGTTCCTCTTTCAGAACAACACCGTGAAGAGGTTTTCCTTGGAAACCTCAAGAAGTTCCACTTGAGAGAACTTCAGCTTGCTACAAACAACTTCAGCAGCAAGAACATGATCGGCAAAGGTGGTTTCGGAAATGTGTACAAAGGGTATCTTCAGGATGGAACAGTTATAGCAGTAAAAAGGCTGAAAGATGGTAACGCTATTGGAGGTGAGATCCAATTCCAGACTGAAGTTGAGATGATCAGCTTAGCCGTCCATCGGAATCTTCTTCGGCTATATGGTTTCTGCATGACAACTACAGAGAGGCTCTTGGTTTATCCGTACATGTCAAATGGAAGTGTCGCTTCTCGTCTGAAAGGTATGGCAGATTACTGTCACAGTATATAATTTATTTTATGTAGAAGTATTCATTACCTTTATATGAAACAGCCAAGCCAGCATTGGACTGGCCTACGAGGAAGAGAATAGCATTAGGAGCTGGAAGAGGCTTGTTATATTTGCATGAACAGTGTGATCCAAAAATTATTCACAGGGATGTAAAGGCAGCAAATATCTTGCTTGATGATTATTGTGAAGCTGTAGTGGGAGATTTTGGGCTGGCAAAGCTGTTAGATCACAGGGATTCACATGTGACAACAGCAGTGAGAGGCACTGTGGGGCACATAGCCCCTGAGTATCTCTCAACAGGTCAATCTTCTGAGAAGACAGATGTGTTTGGGTTTGGAATTCTTCTTCTTGAACTAATATCTGGCCAAAGAGCGCTTGAGTTTTGGAAAGCAGTAAACCAGAAAGGAGCCATGCTAGACTGGGTGAATATTCACTTTATTTTTTACAAATTTCTAAATTACTATCTTAACAACCTTTTAAAATAGTTATATTTAGGGTGACTAAAACTAACCATAAAGGTTTTCAAATATACATGTGGAGATGCATGGCACATTATATCGTAACCATTTAAACTAGTTATATTTAGGAGGACTAAAACTAACCAAAAAAATTTCGAACAATATAGTTTGTCAAGTTTACATGCCTTTCTGTTGTCTGTTTATTTACTTACCTAATGAAAAATATTCACAGATAAACCAGTCAAAATAATTTTTTTCGTAATTATTTCAGTATAAATGAGCTATAATGTCATGTGACCTAAATGTATTCGCCATCACTATACTTGCAGGTGAAGAAAATCCATCAAGAGAAGAAAATTGACTTGTTGGTTGACAAGGACCTGAAAAATAACTATGATAGGATTGAGCTTGATGAAATTGTGCAAGTGGCTCTTTTATGTACTCAGTACCTTCCAAGTCACAGACCCAAGATGTCCGAAGTGGTTAGGATGCTTGAAGGAGATGGGCTTGCAGAGAAATGGGAAGCCTCACAGAGAGCTGAATCCACAAGAAGCAGAGGAAATGAACTCTCCTCTTCAGAGCGGTACTCTGATCTCACTGATGATTCTTCATTACTTGCACAAGCAATGGAACTTTCTGGCCCAAGATGATTTACTTAAACACCATGTGTCATATTTAAGTTGGTGAAGAGTGAAAGAAAGCTAAATTTTCTTCAAATGCAAGTTCACGAGTTGCAGTGAACTTGGTGTAACATTAGTATCATAGTAGCATCTTCAAGAGTGATGCTTGTTTCTGACTGTACAGATTTCGATCGTTGACATTGACTTGTAGATTGAGTTATGTATTTTCCTTAAGTGATGGACCGAAGATTTTGTGGGAAATGTCCTTCCGGCTCCTTCAACTTGTTAGAAGAATAACGTTCTTATAAATATATTGTACTTAAATTGTCAATAATAGTATTTTGGTATTTGAGAGTTTTCACCTACGTATATTCTATACAGTTTTTGTACCACACCGGGCCAACTTAGTAAAATAATAATAAACGATCACCACGTCTACACGCAAAATCATTCAAGTAACTGGCCTGAGCTGACCTAAGCCTAGCCGGCCTGAACCGGTAACATAAGACGCTGAGAGGAATAACCCACCTAAGACAGCGTATACAGACCGCTAAAGAGAGTAGTCGGTTCACGCCGACAACCTTAAGACACTTAACGAAATCCAAGCCCCCTCATATCCAATGGGTCCACAATAATCGAACTAAGGGTCTGGGCTAGGGCCCAGGCCCACCTACAGCCCAAACAAGGGCCTAGCCCATGACATGGCCAGACATAATTAATACTCTATAAATACACATGGACCCCAATAATTAAAGGTACGCATTCATTACTCCATTAATCACCTGATTTGACTTTTTGAGAGCTTTGGCTGACTTAAGCTTCGGAGTCCCTTCTGCAGGTAACCCCCGGGTCCAAGCAGACACATGCCAACCGGGAAGAGGCCAACTGAGGAGATAGTGGAATATATGGGTAAGGTGACACTTGTGCCTAATGTATCTTATTTGTTCTCTGCAAGAACAATTGGCGCCCACCGTGGGGCACGAGACAACACCTTACTACCCGTTTTTCTCCAAAGATGGTTTCCACCCGTAGTAGAGCTGGAGTTAACAAGCAAGCTGATGTTGGTCCCTCAGGACCCGCTAACATCACCCCAGATCTGGCCGTCATCCTAGACGGCCAGGCCAAAATGCAATAGGAGCTGGCAGACCTGAAGAAACGTAGCGCTGATGAGATGGAGGCACTGTGACAAGAAAATTCTCGCCTCAGGCGAAAGATCGAGGCCGACCCCACTCAGAAGGGAAAAGCCAAGGAGGCATCTAAGGCTGCAAGGTCCCCGACCTTTCAGCCCACAGAAGAAGAAAGCGAATACAACCCCACCCCTCACACCTTCACCACCACCCAACAAACACCCATTCCCTCCACCCATCCCATTCATTTCCCCTCCACCCAACCAGGGCATACCACCGCAACCATCTAGTAGCATCCCACAAGCTATCCATCTACAAAGAAGCCCGCTACATCTCTCAGAAAAAATGCAAACTCGGCGAAGAACGACGCCGAGCAGCTAAGGCGAAGGCCAATAAGTTACTGAGCGTAGGATTCATTGAAGAAGCTCAATACACCACTTGGCTTTCAAACGTAGTCTTGGTGAAGAAAGCCAATGGCAAATGGCGGATGTGTGTAGACTACACAGATTTAAACAAGGTCTGTCCTCGAGATGCCTACCCCTTACCTAATATTGACCGACTTGTTGATGGCGCGGCGGGGAATAAAGTACTCAGTTTCTTGGATGCATATTCTGGTTACAATCAAATCCCTATGGTCGCATCCAACATGAACAAGACCGCCTTCATCATGGACGACGCCAATTATTTTTACAGAGTTATGCCTTTTGGTCTAAAAAACGCTGGAGCAACCTACCAACAGTTGATGGACAAAGTTTCCAACCATCTAATGGGACAATGTGTCGAAGTATACGTCGACGACATGGTTGTCAAATCCCCAAGCCATCACCAACACGCCCAGGACTTCTCCGCAGTCTTCTCCGCATTACGCCAATACAACCTTCGCCTCAACCCCGACAAGTGTGTATTCGGTGTCGACCGCGGTAAATTTCTTGGATTCATGTTAACCCAGCGCGACATAGAGGCCAATCCTGAAAAGTGCAAGGCGATTATCGAAATGCGTAGTCCCACCACCATCAAAGATGTCCAACGCCTCATAGGTTGCCTTATAGCCATTTCTCGCTTCCTTCCTAAACTAGCTGAACAAACCCAACCCATAGTACAACTCCTCAAAAAATCCGCCCGGTTCACATGGACTGGCGATTGTGAACAAATTTTTCAAAAACTGAAAACCACCCCTACCTCACCACCTATCCTCCACAAGCCGGACACTCGTCAAGCCCTGCTAGTTTACATGATAGCCACCGACCACACCGTCAGCACCGCGCTTGTCCAAGATGTAGGCGGCATGTAGCATCATGTCTACTTCGTTAGCAGAACGCTGCAAGATCCTGAAACCAGATATCAAATGGTGGAAAAGTTGGTCCTGTGCTTGGTCCACGCAGCTCGCCGCTTGCGCCCACACTTCCAAAACCACAGCATCACCGTCAAAACCGACTACCCAATCCAGAAGATATTGCAAAAACCAGACCTGGCAGGACGGATGTCATCCTGGGCCATTGAGTTGTCAGAGTTTAACATTCCTTATGAACCTCATGGCCCCATGAAAGACCAATGCCTTCTAGACTTTGTTAATGACCTCCAACAGACACCCAAGGAGGACCAGTGGACGCTTCATGTAGATGGTTCTTCAAATCCGAAAGGTATCGGTGTTGGTATCGTGTTAGAAGGGCCCAACGATATCCTCATTGAGAAATCCCTCCACTTCGCCTTCAAAACATCCAACAATCAAGCCGAGTACGAAGCCATCCTCGCCAGCCTTTCCCTTGCCCGCGAAGTTGGCGTCAAAACTTTAACGTGCAAAACCGACTCCAAGCTTACTGTAGGCCACCTAAATGACGAATTCCAGATTAAAGACCCCATCATTTTACAATATTACCATCTGGTCCGCACAGTCATTCAATCCGCTATTGAACAAGTCCGCATCGAACACATTCCCAGGACCGACAACATCAAAGCCGACATCCTATCCAAATTAGCCAGCACCAAATTAAAAAGTCGTCACCGATCCCTATTGCAACAAACATTATCCACACCTTCCATCACAAATACTTGCCATAACCTAACCCACGCCCCAGCCGACAATATCACCCCTCCCCAAACCCACAACCGGACCACCCCCTATATCCAATATCTTCAAACCGGCAACCCCCCACAAGATACTGACAAAACTTGGCTGACTAAGGCAGCCAGATATACCATGATAGGCGATGACCTCTACAAACGCGGATACGGCCAATCGCTTCTCAAATGTGTCACTGCAGAACAAGCACAATATATCATTAAGGAGTTACATGAAGGCATTTCCGGCTACCATTCCGGCGCATGTACTATGGCCACTAGAATCCTTCGAGCCGGTTACTTCTGGCCGACTATAGTAGCAGATTGCCAGGACTACGTCAGAAAATGAAAACCATGCCAAAAACATGGCAACCTCATCCACCAAAAACAATAACAACTTCATTCCATACTATCCCCATGGCCCTTCGCTAAATGGGGAATGGATATCCTCGGCCCTTTCTCCCCCGGCAAGGGCCAGGTGAAATTCCTAATAGTAGCCGTTGATTATTTCACCAAGTGAATAGAAGCCAAACCACTGACCACTACCACAACCCAGATGGTACAGCAGTTTGTCTAGAAAGATATTATATGCCGATATGGTGTTCCGCATACTATCATCACCGATAATGGTCGACAATTTATAGATAAGGAACTAGCCAAGTTCTACACTGGTCTGGGCATCAAACACATAACCAATTATGTGGAACACCCACAAACCAATGGACAGGCAGAGGCGGCCAACAAAGTTATCCTAGTGGAACTACGCAAAAGGTTAGACAGCGCCAAAGGCCGATGGCCCGAAGAACTGGTAGAAGTGCTATGGGTTTACAGGTGCACCCCTCAGTCATCAACAAAAGAGTCCCCACTCAGCCTAGTTTACGGTGCAGATGCCATGATACCTGTCGAAATTGGCGAACCATCCCTATGCCGAGAACTATATGACCCAACCCATAACCATCAAAACATGGCCACTCACCTCGACCTCCTACCCGAACTTAGAGAAAAAGCCCAAATACGCAACTTAGCCGCCAAACAAAGAGCTGCTAGAAAGTATAATGCAAACCTATGTCCAAGATCGTTCATAAGAGGAGACTTAGTATTGAGAATGGCCAGCAGTGCATGAAAGAAGGATGGCAAGTTCTCCGCCAACTAGGACGACCCATACCGTATACGTGAAGACGCGGGAGGAGGAGCATATCGCCTGGAGCATTTATCTGGTGAAGAAATACCCAATACTTGGAATGTGTCCCATCTCAAATTTTACTTTAGTTAAACATATATTGTATCACATCGAAACACTTGTAACCCTGGGTGTACTCTTTTTCCTAACTTGGTCTTTTTTTCCCTAAGTAGGGTTTTGGCCAGGGAGGTTTTAACGAGGCACTCCAGATTCAATGAATAATACAAAGGGTTCCCAACTTTGCGACCATTCTTTACTTCACTTTTCGTTGGTTAATTCGTTCAAGTTCCCCACCCTTACCACAAGTAAACGGCCTGGGTCGAACACCCTTAATTCGTTGGTTAATTCGTTTTAAGTTCCCCACCCTTAGCACAAGTAAGCGGCTTTGGTCGAACACCCTTAATTCGTTGGTTAATTCGTTTTAAGTTCCCCACCCTTAGCACAAGTAAGCGGCTTTGGTCGAACACCCTTAATTCGTTGGTTAACTCGTTTAAGTTCCCCACCCTTACCACAAGTAAGCGGCCTGGGTCGAACACCCTTAATTCGTTGGTTAACTCGTTCAAGTTCCCCACCCTTACCACAAGTAAGCGGCCTGGGTCGAACACCCTTAATTCGTTGGTTAATTCGTTCAAGTTCCCCACCCTTACCACAAGTAAGCGGCCTGGGTCGAACACCCTTAATTCGTTGGTTAACTCGTTTAAGTTCCCCACCCTTACCACAACTAAGCGGCTTGGGTCGAGCACCCTTAATTCGTTGGCTAACTCGTTTAAGTTTCCCCACCCTTACCACAAGTAAGCGGCCTGGGTCAAACACCCTTAATTCGTTGGCTAATTCGTTTAAGTTCGCCACCCTTACCACAAGTAAGCGGCCTGGGTCGAACACCCTTAACAAACAATCGAGTTCGCCAAACATAACATACATCACAAATCATTAACATCCGGCATACAAGACAACAAACACAAAACATTAATCACATTAAACATAAACACAAAGCAATGTACCAAGTATCACGAACATAATGTACCGATTATTGCAGATATAGGCTCAATAATTGTTTCAAATCATTAAAGAGTAAAATTCCTATTTTACTGTATCGTTGCCCCCCTCCACGGCATCCTCCGTCTCCTTCTCCTCCTCCACCACTTCTTTCTCTACTTCCCCGTCCGGTCTGCTCTTATCTTCATTAATAAGCTACCCATCAACAACATCCTTGTTAACATCAAATCTTGAATCGACTGCGTCCACATCCTGATAAAAGAAGGTTGCTTGCCGTAATCCCTTCTGAAAACCATTAATATGCTCTTGGATGATACAACCCTTCAAGTCATCAAGTTCAACCGCAGCACCATCATGCTTCTCTTTCAACTCGTCATAGTCCGCCTCTAAATCCTCTATCCTCTTGTTAAGTTTTCCCTTCGAATCCAAGCAATGGACTTTCCAGGTTCCTAGCCTTTTCCTCTTGATAATGCTGTCGTTGACGCGTTCAAATTAATACTACTTATCTATAACAACTTCAGTATTGTTAAGAAAGTAGTCAACAAAATAGTAAGGGTAAAGTAACCCAAAGTCGTCTCCCAACGAACACAGAATTGATTTTTAACAAATTAGTTCTTATAAAACTATACAAAGCGGTTAGTCAAACAAAATAAAAAATATAGGGGATTCAGATAAACAAAGATAGAAATAAAATTTAAAAAATAAAAAGAAATAAAAACAATAGAAAAGAAAATAGATTGATTCCATTGCTTTTTCAAAATAGATTCATCATCGGTTATCTAAAGATTATTGCTCAATTAATTATTGTTGTAGATTTGCAAATTAATCAATGTAAAGTCTCAATTAATTTGTTGGCGTTCTCACTTTTAACCAAAGTACAGTCTCAATTAAAAGTGAGAACTTTTAGATTATCCATAGTAAATTCAATCAAAGTACAGTCTCAATCAAATTTTACTATGCCTAATCATGTCTATTCTTTTATCTCCTCACCAAATAAAAAGCTTAATTAATCAAAGTAAAGTCTCGATTAATTTTCATTAGAGTAAATACCTTTAACCAAAGTAAAGTCTCAATTATTGGTAAAAACTCATTTAATCACATGAAAGTTTCTAAATAAAATCAAAGTAAAGTCTCAATTAAATTTAAAAACCCTTGAACTCATATGATCAACATGCATATAGATTTAAAATCATTACTTTTTACGAGATTCAAAGATAAAAGACATAGATGAATTAAAACCTCAACAATAATAAAAAGAACAAAGAAATTAATTCATTCTAACCTCAAAATCCATAATGAAATTACAATGGAATCAACCCAAGAAGTTTAGCAATCCATGGAATACAAAATAAAAAGAAGAATAGAGAGAAGAAAAGAGAGAGAAAGGAAACGAAATTAGGCACCCCTAAGGGTTCCAAAACTCCGAAGTCCCGAGCTTGTTTTCTACTTCTCCCTTGGTCTCTTTATATAGGAATTGGACTGGGCTTTTCTGGTGCTAAAATCTCTCAAATATCTTTTAAAATAAAGATAAATATAAATATTTAAAAATATTTAGAGAGATATATACTATTTGACAAATATAGTTGGTTGATAATATCAATATCTAATATAATTAAATTAATTAATTACTTAAAGATATATGATAAATTATCACCAATTAATATTTGAATTAATTTTCCAAATCAACCCTTTGCAATCTTCTCAAATTATCTTCTAAATAATCCAATATCTTCAAGATATATTTGTTTGTTGTGGATCTAAAAAGATTCCAGAAGATCTTGTCATATTTAAAAAGATTTGGTAGTTAATATCTTTTAATATTTTATGATATAATTAAATAAGATAATTATTTAAAAATATCAAATAAAATATCTAAAGATATCTTTTTCCCAAATTATCTCTATCATAAAGATAAAGAAAACCGCAAGGTCCAATTTTTTTGTTCCTCTCTTCTTCGTTTAGCCAAACTTCTTCACTTTTTCAAGTTTTTCTTGCCGTCTTCATGCAATGCTTGGCTTGAACTTTTGTGCTTTTGATAATTCCTTATTCTTGGATTTATCTTTAAGGTGTCATAAAGCTTTAATCAATATATTTCCACACCTCCATGAGCTCAACTTAGCTGCAGCTGCACTAACACACCTCAAAATATCCAACGAACATTTATGCAACTAAAAAGCTATTTTTAACATGTTTTTGTATCTCAAGCTCAATAAACCCAATTATAGGAAATCCCAATTAAATCAATCTTTAAGCACACAAATTCAATTAAATACCTATAATTAAACATTAAATGAGGGCAAAAATACGCACTCATCACCTCTCCTCCTCCCAACTCTCCCTTTCCTTCTTCCAAGCGGCCCTCTCCTCCTCAAACTTATCAACCTTCCCCTGGAACTCCTCCACCTTTTCCTTACCCCCCTCCTTTACTTCTCGTCGGTACACTTGTGCCTAATGTATCTTATTTGTTCTCTACAGGAACAGTTTTCAACAATGACTCGTTGCTTAATTTGCTTATGTTTTCTGCTGTACTTTAACAGATTTTTTATGAACGGTAAGGCTTAGTGGCCATTGTATAACTTACATGCGAAAGATGATCACCCAAAGAAGTTCCATTACAAAAGCTTTTGCTACACACCGTTGATTGGAAAAGGTGTTGGTTTTGCCACTAAGGTGCTGATGCCTTTTGCGTTGTGCAGCTAGATTAAACAAATTCGTTGTTTTTGTTGGAAATCAGAGTTTAGGTCTCACATTGACTAAAAATGAGAAAGTTTAGTACCAGATAATAATGAAGTTAATATCAATCTTATGTGTGGATTGAGCTTATGTATTGGTGTTGTATCTCCTAGGTGATCCTCCCTCGAAAAACCTATCAGTGATATCAGAGCTAGGTTAGTGTTGGTGATAGACTTAGACGAGTCTCTGTATTGAAAATCTGAAGGGACTCACATTTGAGGAGGAGATTATTGGAAATCCAATCCAAGTGTGAGTCTAAGTCTCACATTGAGTGTCCAAGATTTCTGGGGTGTAGGGGAATCCTTCTGTTTGAATGGTAGCGACAGACAGGCCTCCCCTACGTTGGCTCCATTGCTTTCTTGAACTATTTGGGCATGTTCTTCTAGTTGTTTTCTAGTCGGTTCGTCCTGAGGCTGCTTTTTCCTAGGAAGGTTGGAGTGGACGGCACCAGGTCTTCACCATTCCTCTCTTGCCTTGTGGCAGCATTTTCATCTCGCAAGATCCTTAACTCCTCTTCATACCTCCTCTGCATCTCGTCCATCTATTTCTACATCCTCATCCACATCTTCCATGTGTTGACTTAATTGTTGAAGCTTCCTTTATCACAATATTGCTCGCCATGTTCCTTGTGGTCACCATTTAAGTTTGAGAAAATGATCGTTCAGCCCCACGTTGGGCACCAAAATGTCTTAGGTGTATGGTCGAATTCCACTTAAACAATTTCTAGGTCCTTCAAGTCTCTTGTCTATGCTCCTTGCTCGGTGTTCCTCAACCGATCGGTGGGTACCTATTAAAGGTGCTCTGATGCAAAAGTCTATTAGAATGGAGAGAAATATAGAGTAGGCATAATATCTGATATATTTCCCCAAATGTCAGAGAGCACAAAAACAATATTATATAGAGCCTAAGAGGTGAGTCAACACCACTATTGACAGTCAACAACAAACTATTTCTAGAATCACCTTATTGTTACACAAAAGACAAAAGATATAATAAAGGGCAAAACAATATTGTAAATATATTCTAACAAAGTCAGTGCAGGATTGATCAGTGAAAGTAATAAATGTTGTAATTAATGTGAGATAAAAGTTCCAATAACCACACCTTTGACCAATATTTATAGTTTTCTTCGTAGGTATTTGATTAGAGTCGACCTAATCATGATCTAATCCTCTTTAATCTTGATTACTGACATGCTTACATTTAATTAGGAGATCAATTGACTTCCAGGTAGGCCAATCGGTTCAGCATAACCGACCGGACCAAGTTGGACTTATTTAGAGGAATGATAGAGTGAAGATTAGCATGTCTCTTATGCAGGAGTGAGCATTGTCCGTAGAACAACATTAAGGGTTTGAATAATTTCCTATAGGCATCCCTACTAACTGCAGCTGAGAAGCTTAATAGAGTGTAAGCCGACACGTGATTTCCCAAAATCGATTCATAGTGTGCGGACCAACAAGTGGATACATCTCTAGAAACCTTATTTAAAGTAATCTCCACGACCGGTTATCTGTCGTGAATGGCAGGGTTGCCTTGGAAATTGGGTCTGTAGTACCCGAGCTCTCGCCTTATGGTGTCGAGCTCCTTCCTTGTTGGGTGGGCTGCGACGTACAGAAACTGGCACTACATTCAGGTATAGAAAGGTAAGAAAATAAAGTTTTTTATTATTTATTTACATAATGAAAAATGACCTCTTGACAAATTTAACAAAAAGTTTCTAAAAATAGAATTAAAACAGATTAAATTTTTATTTTTAATGAGTTGAAATAGTTGTACGAGTGAATGAGTTGAAATTTAAGAAGCCTTCAAATTTGTTTCATTTAAAGTGGGTCAGTGGTCTGAATTAAATCATTTGTATTAATTTAATTTGCTTTTCACCAAGGATTGGTGCATCTTTATTTCCTTACTTTACCTTTACAAATGATCAAGGGGCGCTTCGTTGAAATATATATGTAATTAAATTTGTCGAAATGAGAAATTTGCCAAACTGACTAGGGGCGGAATTATTAAGGGACAGGGGGAGCCAAGGCTCCCCCAACCGTTTTTGTTTTCACTTTTTTTTTTCTATATATTTAAAAAATAATATTTAAAAATTATTACTCTATTTATATTAATTATTTTTATTTTATTTTATTTTCTATATATTTAAAATATATATTTATATATTACTACTTTATTTATATATTATTACTTTATTTATATATTATTACCTTATTTATATTAATTTAGTTTGAAAAATCTATTTTAAAATTTAAAAATCACGTTTTGTTCTCTATTATAATTTCTTATACTGTTCTATTTGGTTTCTCTCTTCCGTGCCTCCAACTCTTTCTCCCCTTTTTATTTCCATCTCAATTTTCACCATTAATTCCTTATTATTTTCAAAATCAAATTGCACTACGACAAAATTGAAGAGTTAAGGAACATTTTGGACCGAACAATTTCTTCTTTTGAGTAAGTTCATCTTTTCCTTTTTATTTTTGAAGCAATATGTTTCCCTCTTGTATGTGGCTTTTCTACGCTCTAGGCATATATCTATCTGTTAGAGATCATAAAATCATCCTTTAATTATTGATCAAACTCTTATTTGTGTAGATAGAGCTATTTTAAGCTTTGAAGTTGTGTAAGGGAAGAACAAGATTAGGAATCTACTCTAAGGTAAGGGAAGCTAATCATTTAGAAGTTATTAGTTTTCTTAAAATATTGAGTCTTGCTTTTAAGATTTAATTTTGGGTATTCATAATTTTATCTTTTTGTAAATAGGTGAGAGGTGAAAAATTTATATTAGAAAAATTATGATAAAGAGTAAAAGAATTGATTCTTTTTTCAAGAGGAAGGCTTGTGATGAAGATGAAAAAAATGCATCTACGTCATCTAAAATTGAGAAACTTCATGAGAATCCAAATATTGAAAAAAATGAAAAACAACTCTCTAAGGTTCCCAAAGTTACACATAATGAATTTGAAAATACTTTAGAACGTGATCCGGGAAAGCGTCTTCAAATTTGGCAATACCCACCAAATCAAATTGATGAGGTACGAAGGGCTTATCTAAAATGGGGTCCATATCAAATGCGTCTAGAAAATTATCCATTTTCTGGTAAAGATGATCATCCAAGAAGATTTCAGTACACATGGTTTAGCTTATTTCCTTTATGGTTAGAGTATTTGCCATTAAAAGATGTTGCATATTGCTTACCGTGCTATCTTTTTAGTAAAAAACCAAGAGGACGACCTGGCTCAGATGTTTTCATTGTTACAGGTAATTGAGTTTATTTTCATTGAATTCTAATTGGCAATAAGTTTATTGTCATCAACATGTTTTAACTTTTTGAATGTTATTTTATAGGTTTTAAAAATAGGAGGAAAGTTAATAATGGAAAAAATTGTGCTTTCCTTAAACACATTGGGAAGGATCCTTGTTCACCACACAATATTGCAGTGTCTGCTTGTCAAGACTTATTAAATCAAAATTTTGTCACATTAGGAATGTTTTGGAAGTGCAAAGCTCAAATCAAATTATGAAGAATCGGTTACGTCTCAAGACTTCAATCGACACGGTTCGTTTTTTATCACTTCAAGCTTGTGCTTTTAGAGGTCATGATGAAAGTACTGAATCGAGGAACCAAGGTAATTTTCTTGAGATGATAAAACTCATAGCATCATACAATGATGAAGTTGCAAAAGTTATGTTGGAAAATGCTCCATTCAATTCCAAATATACTTCACCCAAAATTCAAAAGGAGTTATTGAATATTCTTTCTAGTAAAGTGAAAATCATATTCGTGAGGAAATTGGGGATTCCAAGTTTTGTATAGTTGTTGATGAAGCTCGTGATGAATCAAAAAAAGAGCAAATGGCTCTTGTTTTGATATTTGTTGATAAAAATGGTTTTATTCAAGAACGATTTTTTGATATTATGCATGTTAAAGACACTACAGCAATAACTTTGAAGAATGAATTGTGTGTTGTACTATCTCGACATAATCTTAATGTTTCTAATATCCGTGGTCAAGGGTATGATGGTGCTAGCAATATGAGAGGAGAATGGAATGGATTACAAGCATTATTTTTGACTGATTGTCCTTATGCATATTATGTTGATTGTTTTGCTCATCGGTTACAACTTGCCTTGGTTGCTGCATCAAGAGAAGTTATTCCAATTCACCAATTCTTTTCAAAATTGACTTTCATTGCCAATATTGTTTGCTCTTCTAGTAAACGTCATGATGAGTTACAGGGTGCCAAGTTAGATGAAATTGCATATTTGTTAGAAATTGATGAGCTTGAAAAGGGTAAATGGGCAAATCAAATTGGTACTTTAAAACGAGCTGGGGATACCCGTTGGAGCTCCCATTTCTCTTCTATTTGTAGCTTTATCAATATGTATGATGCAACTTGTTTAGTTCTAGAAAAAATTACTGTTGATGGATCTACTTATTCACAACGTGGTGATGTTGATAATGCTTACAAAAGCTTGACCTCGTTTGAGTTTATACTGATCTTGTATTTGATGAGAGAAATTATGGGGATAATAGATGTTCTTTGTCAAGCATTACAACAACAATCTCAAGATATAGTTAATGCTATGCGTCTAGTTTGTTCTACAAAAGGACTTATTCAAAACTTAAGAGAAAATGGTTGGGATAAGTTATTAAAAAATGTGACTTCTTTTTGTGAAAAACATGATATTGAGGTGCCTAATTTTGGGGCTTCTTATGTAGCAAGGCAAGGACGCTCTCGTCACCAAAAGGATCATATTAAAGTGGAGCATTATTTCAAAGTTGAAATATTCTTTGTTACCATTGATAAGCAATTACAAGAGTTAAATAGTAGATTTAATGACCAAGCAATGGAGTTATTAATTCTAAGCTCTGCTTTGGATCCTAAGGATGCTTATAAAGCTTTTAATATTGATAAAATTTGCACTCTTGTGGAAAAATATTATCCCATGGATTTCAATGAGCAAGAGAAGATTAATTTGAATTTTCAACTTCAACATTTCATTATTGATGCTCGTCAAGATTCAAATTTGAAGAATTTATCAACAATGCAAGAGTTATGTACATGTTTGGCAACAACAAAAAAGTCTGAAGTTTACTACTTGATAGATAGATTACTTCGTCTTATCATGACTCTTCCAGTTTCTACAGCTACAACTGAAAGATCTTTTTCTACAATGAAAATAATCAAGAACAAGTTGAGAAATAAGATGGAGGCTAAATTTTTAGCAAACACTATGATAATCTATATTGAAAGGGATATTGCAACTAGCTTCAGCTCTGATTCAATTATTGAAGATTTTAAGTCATTGAAAGAGCGTAAAGGAGCACTCTGAATAAAGGTAACTTTTGTTTTATATTATTGTTGATGATAAACTTTATGTTACTCTTTCATATATATTATTGTTATATTGTTTAGATTCTATTGTCATGAATGCTTATTTTGAATAAAAAAATGATGTAAAAAAATTATTTTTTTTAATTAAAAGAAATTATTATTTTTTAATTAAAAAAAATTATATATAACAAATATAATTTGGCACCCCTACAATTTTTGGTCAAGTTCCGCCACTGCTAAGTTAGTATAATGTTTTTTCTTTTTATAAATTTTTTGTTTTTATTTTATAGAAAACACCATTCTTTATGTATCTTTATGTCATCCTTCAATTAGAATTAAATTTTTACTTCAGTAATTTGTAATTTAATTACAAGAAACACTTTATTTGACAAAATTTTCATGCATGTTTTATACTTTATTTGATTCTAACAAAAGTTTTACAATTAATTGAGAATAAAAAAAATTATTTATTAAGAATTTAACTCCTAGAAAATCAATGTAAATCAATATTGCCCTTCTACACTTAATATACACATTTCAGTGTAAATTTACTGATGAGATTATTTTAATTCTTATATATATTATTTTAAATTTTTTACCTGTAAAAAAAGTTGTCCTAAATAAGATCCAGACAGTTTTAAACAATAAAAATAAATTTATTCACATCTCTTTTACGAAGTATAAATAAAGAATTATTAAAAGTTATTATATTTTTAATCAAGAAAAACAAAATAAAACTGATTTTGTGAACCAAAAGTATTTAATAGTTACTTTGCATTCCCATTACAATTAGTAATTATATGAAGATCAATTATTCAAATCCCAACTTTAAAACCATCGGTCCTTTTATAAATGTATAATATATTATATATTATTCCGTCTATCCCACAATTTAAAGGTGAATGTAACATATTACAAATAAAAATAAATAAATTGTAAGATCCACTTTTTCTGCTCCTTATATTTAAGGGTCTGTCCTAATTAGTTGAGCCTAAGACTGGACTATAATCTGCCCAAAACCTCTAAACCATCCCTAACCCCTTTCATTATGCACTTTTCAGAAAAACAGTTTTCCATCCCCTCTCCCTTTGCTGCTACGTGAGCTCTGCTAGGGTTTGACTCTCACTCTTCTTTGAGCTAGAAGAAACCCATTTTTATTCCACGTAAATTGCTTTTTAACCCGTACCCTCTCTTTTTCTAAGCTCTGTTTCGTGATTCCAACAGAGGTGCACTCTTGATGGAGCTTGGTGGAGACATGAAGCTCCAAGTGCAGCGAAAATGATGGAGGAAGCATGGAAGAGTGGAAGGCAAATTTGTAGGCTCTTGCTTGCAATGGATAGGTGAAAGGATGAGTGATTTAGAGGTAGCTCTAGCCTAGGAAGGGGGCTAGAGGTAAAGAGAGTAAGCTTTCTCTAAAAGATCACTCTCAAGTGGCAATAGTGAGGAGTGTTCTCAACCTCAAAGTGTCTATTGCACAAAAATTCAAGAGTGAAAATGTACAAATGGTCTACTTTTGGCTTTTATATGTGAGCCTAAAAGCTAGACTAATTCCTGGCCCTTAGATCAAGCTTGGAGGAGAAGCTTTAATCATCACCCTTGGATGGTGGCTTGGAGAAAGAGGCATCTTCCTAGCCTTTGGATGAAGATTTGGAAAAGAAGACACTCTCTAACCCTTGGATAAAGGAGGCACATGGGTGGAGTGTGGACTTGGCTTCATGGGATGCATGATCCATGAGGTGTAGGAAGGAGTGTTGACTTCCACTTAGTCTACCTTGGACTTTTGATAACTCATGGCCAAATCTCCTATTAGGCTTAATCAAGCCCAATTTTATTACTTCAACTACACATTGTTTGTCTTATTATTCTAGAAAACAAGGCCTAAACAATGGGCCAATCTTATTGCTATTCGATTGCTCTTTGATACACCTCTTCAAATCTTCACATCTTCTTTGGCCCATGTGAAGAGTGTGAGAAGCTCATGTGGGTTTGGGCCATCTTGAATGAAGCCCAATTGGATCTTTTTTAGCATGCCTCTTGTTATTAGGCCCCTTGATGGGCTTAAGCTTGAAGGTTGTCATGGCTTCTAGCCTAGCCTTGTAGTGGCGTGAAGCCATGACAACCTTGAAGATGAGTGGATGTGTGCCGCCACTTGCTATGCAAGATAAGGCTTAAAAGTATTCACTCCCTAGGGAGGAAACTCTCACAAATGGTTGAGACACAAGAATGTTTTTACTTCAAAATGTTCAACCCTTTTACATGTCTAGGAGCACCCCTTATATAGAAGAGTTTAGGGGCCTCTAAGCAAATAAAAGATACCTAAGGATGTGTCTATAAAAACCTAACCCTAGCTTCTAGAAACTAGGTCAAATAAGGTTACAAAATGAGAGACAAAAGAGCCAACTATGGTGTGTGCAATGCTAATTTCGTTCTAGCACAAAAGGAGACAAAGAATGTGTCTCATATGTCTCCAAAAAGTGGCCAAAGTGTGCTAAAACCAAAGGAGACCAAAGGTACATAGGTACACTTGTTTTATGCCTTTTACTTTATGCTTTATGCATTATGCCTTTGCTTTACTCTCTCATCCACATCATTTATGCTCCCCAATCACCATGCGCCACCTACCATTGCTTTTCTTACTCCTAATTAACCTACAAAGCAAATAAACATAGATTAGCATGTTGGCTTAAGTCAAGTCAACTATAGTCAACAAGTCAAACCTAGTCAAAGGTCAACAAGTCAACTAAAGTTGATTCAACTAAGTCAACTTAGGGAATCAAAAATAACAAACACAAATGAAAGGGATGAAGGATTAGTGAACTTCCTTTCTAAATATGCTTAGTCTTCTTAAGCATGTGCCTCCATCCTTGGTTGTGGTCAATCCTTCATCACCTAAGGAAGAAGACTAGAGTAAACTAGAGAAGAGTTTACTCTAAGGTGAGCTCAAAAGAGATTTGTGCACAAATTTGGGCAGCAATTCATTACTCAATTTCAAGCTGAAAAATACATCTCCTAAGCCTTCTATTTATAGGCTAAAATGAGACCAAGGAGTCTCCAAAATGTAGAGGGAAAAAGGAGTCTAGAAAGTTGAATTTTAGAGCCAAAAAGGAGCATGTGGGAGGTGTGACTTGCTACCTAAGCAAGTCACACTTGTCTTGCCATGGGAAGCTAACTCTCATCCTTGGAGAGCAAGTTTGAGAAGCTTCTAGGCTTTTCTAGAGTAGACACACTACTCTTGGCCCATTTGGCCCAATTCCCCTTTTTGGTCCAAAATTACTTCTAAAACCCAATTTCCTCTAAGGCCCAATACATGGCCCAAAGAGAACCCTATTCTACTGGGCCCAAAATACAAAGCCCAAAATAAAATCCTAATCTAGTATTTACAAGCAAAATGTCATAGGCTAGATCTTCACATCTTCCTTGGCCCATGTGAAGTTCATCTTGGGCCTTGCATGCGCATTTAAGGCCCATTCCTCTTGTATTCTCCTAGCCATGGCTCTTGTTCTAGGTCCCTTGGCTCGAGACATCTCATCAGAGTTCCACATGGTTCTGCACCAATCATTTTAGATAGACCATTTTTAAAGACCGCACGAACCAAGATTGATGTTCATGCAGGGACTTTGTCTACGGAGTTTGGTGATATTATGGTGTGTTTTAATATTATGGATGCCATAAAACATCCCTTTGAGGACAATTCTGTTTTCCATATTTTTATCATTGATGATGTTGTTGATGGACTTGTTTCTGATTTCCATCCTTTGCATGCAATGAAATATTCATCTATGTCTGAATTGTCTGAATTTGCATGCATTGGTGTTGATTCTAATTCTAATTCTTATTATGATTCTGATTATGATGTTGATTCTGAGTTTGCCTCTGTTGGTGTTGTACGAATTGATTTTGATGTTACATGGTCAAAATGCACTAACATGTTGTAGGAAGTGCATACGCATATGATTTTCATGTTGAGGTACAAGCTATCAAACCATTTTCCCACTCCCTTTAGGTTCCTGCTATTCAACCAACACCCAACACTCCAAAGTTAAAATCTCTACCAGACAAACTTAAGTATGTCTATTTGGAGAATGAAGAGGGACTACCTGTGATCATCTTATCTCCCTAACTATTGAACAAGAGCAGAGGTTGTTGCACAAGAAGGCAATTGGGATAACAATGGTTGACATTCCTGGTATTAGCCCATCTACGTGCATGCAAAAAATATTATTAGAGGATGGGGCAAAGCCAGTGAGACAACCACGAGGTGACTCAATCCTATCATTCTAGATGTTGTAAAGAAGAAGGTGACCAAACTTCTACAAGTTGGGATCATCTAACCTATTTCAGATAATCAATGGGTCAGTCTCATCCATGTTGTGCCAAAAAAGACATGACTCACTATAGTCAAGAATGAGAGGGACAAGTTTATCCCAACCAGGGTGCAAAACAGCTACAAAGTTTGCATTGACTATGTGAGGCTCCCTCAAGCAACCAAGAAAGACCACTTCTCCCTACCATTCACTGACCAGATGCTTAAGCTCTTGGTAGGTAAATCTCATTACTATTTTCTTAATAGTTTTTTTGGTTATTTTTAAATCCATATTGCTCTTAAGGATCAGGAAAAAACCACATTCACCTACCCCTTTGGCACTTTTCCCTATAGGAGGATGCCTTTTTACCTATGCAATGCCCCTGGCACATTCCAATGGTTCATGTTTAGCATATTCAGTGATTCTCTTGAAAACTGCACAAATGTGTTTATGGATGATTTTACTATGTATGGATCCTCTTTTGATGTATGTTTAGATAGCCTGGAGAGAGTTCTGAATAGGTGCATCCAAACTAACCTTGTTCAAAATTTTGAGAAGTGCCATTTCATGGTAGAACATGGTATAGTTTTGAGGTACATCATTTCAAGTAAGGGCATAGAAGTAGACCCAACCAAGATTTTTGTTATTTCACAATTGCCTTACCCTCTTCTATGCGAGAGGTTAATTCTTTTCCTAGCCATGTTGGGTTTTACATGTGCTTTATCCAGGACTTTAGCAAGACAACCCTCCCATTGTCCAAGCTGTTGCAAAGGGATGTTGACTTCATCCTTGATAAAGGGTGTTGACTTCATCTTTGATGAAGGATGCAAGAAGGCTTTTAATTTCCTCAAGAAGGCCCTAACCACCACTCTTATCATTCAGGTGCCGGATTGGACAACCCCATTTGAGCTCATGTGCAATGCATGAAATTATGCCTTGGGAACTGTCTTAGCACAAAAGATTGATAAGAAGCCTCAAGTCATCTATTACCCTACCTGGACGTTAGATGTTGTGCAAGAATGCTAAAAAATGTAAAAAGGTAAGCGTGGGTTCTTTTGATGAGTCATTATTTTCACTCATTTCATTGCCTTTCTGTGTTTATCATGACGGATGTTTGGTGCTTAATTATCTTTAGTGCATTTTCATCCATTGGGCTTTATTTGACCATTATTCTAAATTTTTATTAATTTGGGATTATTTGGTCTAATTTTTGTTTGTAATTATTTTTAGGTATGTTGTGTGAAGCAGATTTGGAGCTTGGACCCTAATCATTGCCATGTCTGTCCATGTCATTTCCACGTCATTTTAGTGTTTCACCAACATTTTCAGCCCATAGTGGAATTTTTGTAATTATGCACCCCATAATGCCATTTTTGTAAATTTGTGCATCTCTAGTGTTGGGGGTTCAGGTTTTTAGCGGGAGAACCCTCATTTTCGTTTTTCATCTCTTTTACGTTTTTTGTAGAGCTTTGATGACAAAGGATTGATCCCTACCAAGGATGATGGCCCATGGCACATGTTTAGAAGAAATGGAGTTCCTTGATCCCTTCCTTTGCTTTTATTTCCTTCAGTTTAAAATTCCATTAAGTTGGTTTGAGGGGGAGAACCCTCATTTTCGTTTTTCATCTCTTTTACGTTTTTTGGAGAGCTTTGATGATAAAGTATTCATCCCTACCAAGGATGATGGCCCATGGCACATGCTTAGAAGAAAGGGAGTTCCTTGATCCCTTCCTTTGCTTTTATCTTCTTTATTTTAAATTCCATTAAGTTGGCTTGGTTAACTATTTTTAAGTTGACTTGTTGACCTTGACTTTGGGTTGAGTTGTTGACTCATAGGATTAGCTTAACAAAAAGCCAACATGTTAATTCAAAAATAACTTGTTTTGTAGGTTCATTAAGAGGTGGGATAAGGAAGGACAAGTGGCCCATTTAGATGGCTTTTGAAAAGCGCATGTGGAGGAAAGAGAATGAGCAAAGCTTTCTAGAAACATCTAGAAAGGATGACCACATGCCTTGGCCTCCAAGAAGTCTAGAAACATCTAGAAGGAGCATCCACTTTGCCTTGGCCAAGAAGGCTTCTAGAATGTGTCCATGTGCTCCTTTGTTGACCTACTTTCTAAACTCTAGGTTTTGTTATTTGCATTGTAATCCTTTTTAGCTTATTTCTTTTTGCTAAGAGGCCCCTAAACAAGGGTTCAACATTTTGGATAATTTATACACTTTGTGTTTCAACCAATGTGAGAGTCTTCCTCCTTAGGGAGTGGAGTTATTTTAAGCCTTATCTTCAAAGTTGCCATGGTTTCTTCTAACCTAGCCTTGTACTGGTGTGCTTCTCACATTTTTATCATTCCTTTCCTTTCCATTTTATGCTTTCTTCTTCCTTTGTGTATGTGACTTGGGTTTTACTTTTTTTATCTGTTTTCCACTCTTATTTGTTTTGAATCAATCCATTCTTCTCTTCTCTAAAATCTTGGAAAGGAACCTTCACATCTAGATAGCTTGCTATCTTAATGTCCAGTGGGGATTTCCTCGGTTTTCTTAATCAATTATCACCATATTTGTTAATTTTCTAAAATGAACAAGATAATCCTACATCATTTGAAGAGCAATTGATGGCAGCCACTCTATTTTGATGATTTGGTGCATTTTGGACAACACCCATGTTAGGGTTTCACATTGTGGTTTTATAATTTACACTGTAATTCAATTTTCCCTTTTTTTATGCGTTTTCATTCTGGTTTGTGGTATAACTCGAGTCCCATGGAGAACTAATTTTGAGTATTGATTCTTTGATGAGAATGTAATGAAATCTTGAGATTTTGTGCATGTTTTTCATTGTTTATGTTGCTCTTCATCATTTTAATCGGTGGTTTGTTGTTGAATACGAATTGTGGATATGCTTTATGTTGGGGTTTTCGTTCTTGCATTGAAACATATTTGAATTCGTGCTTAATATTTTTGGGTGTTGTTTCTATATGTTCTCACATATGCTTAATCACATGTTAATTAGCATGGCTAGCCGAATTCATCTCCTTCCTTAGGCTATAAAATAAGTTTCCATGCACCATTGTAAAGGTTACTCTTGAATTCAATGGTAAAGGGCTATTGTTAGATCATTCCAAACTTTTGCATTGAGAGTCACGCTAGCTAGGAATCTCCTTAGATCTCCTTTAGCCTCCTTCCTCTAGGATAAATCATCCTTCCTAGACTTCTACTTCACCAAGCCATTCCATTGCTCAAGGGTCTTCAACCTTGCTTCCATTCCATTTCTGCTGCATCAATGAAGCTTCTCCTTTTCCAATCTGTGCAAGGACCTTCATCATCTTATCAACTACACGCACAACAAACATTACAAATTATATTTACACGATTGAACAATTCAAAATAAATTATAAAAAAATTATAGAATATAAATCACTCCAATTGCACACATGAACATTTCCAAAAAATACTAAGGTTCTAACCAATTATACTATACTCCATTTTTGCAAAATTATTTATTTACTTATTTAAATAATACTCCTCACGTCAAATTACCACTCTTGAAAAATATAATTATTTTTCCTAGGTCTTACAACCCATCTCCCTTTCATGGGAGCATCTTTCATTACTAAAAAAACTCACATTTCCTGCCAATTTTGTTTTGAATTTTTTTTTAGGAAATACTTATAAATTTTGTTATGAAAAAAAGATTTGCAGGAAATTGCTGCCAATTTTTTTGCAAAATATTTTGTATAAAACACTTTTTGCAACAAATTTTGTAAGAAATACTTGCAAATTTTATAATTTTGTAGGAAATAATTACATACGAAGGAATTACCTGCCAATTAAAATTCTTAGAAAAAATAACAGGAAAAAGCTTTTTCTTGCAAATTTTTTTAACAAATTTGCAAGAAAATTCCCATGTAATATGAGAATTTGTAGTAGTGTTTATAATACTTTCATTATATTTCCTCTTTAGAAATTTCTCATCAAATTCTTTCTGAATTTTTTTTTTTAGAAAATTGTGTGTTTTCAAAGGTGGTTTTACGAGATGAGTTCTTATTCATATGGTAGTAGTAGGTTACATAAGCAAAGTGAGGATGCGATGCATCATACACTTGAGAGTGATAGTCAAAGATTATTAACAATTATATATATCCACAAAGTTAGTAATTCAAATTCTAAATGATAAGACTTGACTGAGTATATCAAAGTTAAGGAATTTTCAAATATTAAAGGAAATATCTCAAGGATTATTTATTACAATTTATTCAAGTACAAAATCAAGTCCATGAAAGTCCATAAATTAAGGGTCTGACATAGGACAAACACACACTTGGAGAGAAAGAAACTTGATATCTTTACATTTGAAGGTAAAAGGGTATTCTGAAGGATGAAAGCATTCAATTTCAACATCAGTCTAGTATTCAGTATGCCTAGGAGTAGCTAACTCCCTCATTCACGGGGGTTGGGTGTAATGTATTCTTAATTCTCTATGTATTCCATTAATCAATATAATTCTTTTCCATCACTCTTGTATTCTATTATTGCTTTAACTTCATGATAATTATTGATATCATATTTATGGGTATCTAATTGTAACATCAACATCCCAGCCGGATATTATTTAATTAAAATTAAAATAATACAAATAATAATAAACTGCATTTATTATTGAAATATTTTCCCAAAACGTGGGAAAGTTTAAACTTTATTACAAGCGTCAAAGTTCCAAAATCCATAAATTTGTACAACATCTACCACATTCCAAAATTATTAAAAACAAGTCACTTATTACAAAAATAATCCATAAAATCCATAAACTAATTCTATGTAAAAATTCCCATGCTAACCCACTCCGGCTCTAAGTATCCACATGCTCACCTGCATCTACATCTGCTCCCATGTAACAAGTTACATGATCATCGCCAAACACACACAGATAGGGTGAACTCAAAATAAAAACGCATACAAGGTACATTATAATAACAATTAAAAATCCTAAACACTTCTACTACACTCAAATCTCGGACCCAAACTTTCATATCTTCCTCTGGACGCCTCTTGATTCTACACCCTTTGATGAGTACACTGATTGATCTTTGTTGCACGAGTGTTTACTCGCACCTCCGACTACAGGCCACCACCTAATAGTCCACACATGGGAATAACTTGTCACGGCCAAAATACACGACACCAAGTGGAGTTCTCCAAAACGAACCGTAGTCCATAGTTGTCCTAATGAAGGATTATCTTGTTCCTTTTTATGATTATTGAATATGGTGTGAGTTGATTAAGAAAGCTAAGTGAAATCCCCACTGGACATTAAGATAGCAAGCTATCAAGATGTGAAGGTTCCTTTAACAAAGCTCAAGAGAAGAAGATGATGGATTGATTCAAAACAAATAGGAAATGGAAAGCACATAAACCATACAAACCAAGAACAAATTAAAGGAAGAAGAAAACATAAAATGAAAAGGAAAGGAATGGTAAAAATGTGAGAAGCACGCCACTACAAGGCTAGGCTAGAAGCCATGGCAACCTTGAAGATGAGTGGATGTGTGCCGCCACTTGCTATGCAAGATAAGGCTTAAAAGTATTCACTCCCTAGGGAGGAAACTCTCACAAATGGTTGAGACACAAGAGTGTTTTTACTTCAAAATGTTCAACCCTTTTACATGTCTAAGAGCACCCCTTATATAGAAGAGTTTAGGGGTCTCTAAGAAAATAAAAGATACCTAAGGATGTCTCTACAAAAACCCAACCCTAGCTTCTAGAAACTAGGTCAAATAAGGTTACAAAAATGAGAGACAAAATAGCTAACTATGGTGTGTGCAAGGCTAATTTCGTTCTAGCACAAAAGGAGACAAAGAATGTGTCTCATATGTTTCCAAAAAGTGGCCAAAGTGTGCTAAAAACAAAGGAGACCAAAGGTACATAGGTACACTTGCTTTATGGCTTTTTCTTTATGCTTTATGCCTTTGCTTTACTCTCTTCTCCACATCATTTATGCTCCCCAATCACCATGCGCCACCTAGCATTGCTTTCTTACTCCTAATTAACCTACAAAGCAAATAAACATAGATTAGCATGTTGGCTTAAGTCAAGTCAACTATAGTCAACAAGTCAAACCTAGTCAAAGGTCAACAAGTCAACTAAAGTTGATTCAACTAAGTCAACTTTGGGAATCAAAAATAACAAACACAAATGAAAGGGATGAAGGATTAGTGAACTTCCATTCTAAACATGCTTAGTCTTCTTAAGCATGTGCCTCCATCCTTGGTTGGGGTCAATCCTTCATCATGTCCCGAGACTATTAAACTCAATCAATTACATTAAAGAGGGAAATCTTCAAGAACCCTGTCGTACGAGCCACGATCTTGCACACTCCACTAGACTTCCAAAACAAACAGGCTACAACCTTGAGTGGCCACGCATTACCCCAATACAAGTTACACTCGTAACTAGGCCCCCAACAAAGCATCACATCAAGACCTCCATCCAAAGTTGTGTAGAATCCCTCGCATAATACAATACTACATCGAAAACCACCAAGCACAACATCCACGTCGCTAGCTTAACTCGCATTCTAGACCACCTGTGATGTGATCCCAACAAGGCTTATAGCTTGGGTCAACGCTAGGGATGGCAACGGGCGGGTCGGGCACGGATAGTGCCTACCCACAACCCGACCCGCAAAAAAAAAATCCGCCCGTTACCCGCCCGTTTACCCGCCGGGTATCCGCTTAAAAAATACCCGCGGATATTTTTAAAACCCGCGGGTACCCATGGATACCCGATACCGCAAATATTTAAAAAAATATGTATTTTATAAATTTTTTAATATAAAATTATAAAAATAAAATATAAATTAAATTAAATTTTAATTATAATTATAATTATAATTAAATTTGACATAATAAAATATACTATTACTTCTAATTTTAATTAAATTTAACTTAATAAAATATAAATTAAATTTTAATTTTAAATTTTAAATTTAACGCCTAGGCCCAAATCATGCTCAAGGCCCAATACATGGCCCACATGCACCTTCAAGCCCAAGCCCATCAAGAGGCCCAATAACAAGGAGCATGCTCAAAAAGATCCAATTGGGCTTCTCATACTCTTCACATGGGCCAAAGAAGATGTGAAGATTTGAAGAGGTGTCTCAAAGAGCAATAGAATAATAATAAGATTGGCCCATTGTTTAGGCCTTGTTTTCTAGAATAATAAGCCAAACAATGTGTAGTTGAATTGATAAAATTGGGCTTGACTAAGTCCAATAGGAGATTTGGCCATGAGCTATCAAAAGAGCCAAGGTGGACTAAGTGGAAGTCAACACTTCTTCCTACACCTCATGGTTCCAAAGCATCCAAGGGTTAGGAATGCTTCCTCCTTTTCTAAGGCATCATCCAATGGCCAAGATCAAGCCTCCTTCTCCAAGCTTGATCTAAGGGCCAAGATCAAGGCCCACTCCATCCAAGGGCTCTCCTTTCTCATGTGTAAATGGCTTCATATAAAAGCCAAAATTTCACTCATTTGTAGACACTCTTGAATTTTTGTGCAATAGACACTTTGAGTTGAGAACACTCCTTACTATTGCCACTTGAGAGTTATCTTTTAGAGAGCTTACTCTTTTTACCTCTAACCCCCTTCCTAGGCTAGAACCACCTCTAAATCATTCATTCCTTTCACCTATCCATTGCAAGCAAGAGCCTACAAACTTGCCTTCCATTCTTCCATGCTTTCTCCATCATTTTCGCTACATTTGGAGCTCCATGTCTCCACCAAGCTCCACCAACTTGGCAGAACACTTGTCGCCAACCCACTAGATTTTGATCTAAGCCCATTTCTACAACACACTGCTTGGCGGAACCACTTCCGTCGCCAAGTGCCAACTCTCGGATTTTACTCTAGACCTCACTTTGTGACCTATCTCCTGGCGCTTTACACCGTTCCGTCAGACGCTACACCAGTAACTGGTAATTTACTAGTATTTGGCACTCTAGAATAGGTTCTAATGAACCTATTTACACAAGAGACTCAGTGCACGAAAAACATGCATCCATGACAAGTAAATACACTTTCATATGATTAAGTTTAACTCAACTACATAATATCACATGGTCATACATCAAACACCCATATTCTTACTTTTATACATCTCGGAGAATCACAATAAATCCACATAAAACTATCAAAACAAATTGTCATACCCAACACACAATCTTGCACAACCAAACAATATACAAACCAGGAAGAACACATAACCATTGCCCCAAAATATCGCACGAGCAATAAAATAGTAATAATGATAATAATAAAAAACAACAATAATAACAATAACGATAATAATAATAATAATAATAATAATAATAATAATAATAATAATAAAACGAAACAATACATATAAAAAAAATAATAATAAAATAAAATGAAACAATAATAGTAAAACAATAATACTAATAAAATAAAATAATAAGACAAAATAACCATAATAAAATAATAAAAATAAATTAAAACAATGATAATAAAATCATAAATAAAATAAAATAATGATAATAATAAAAATAATAACAAAATAGTAACAAAATATAAAAAAATATAAATAATAATAATATAAATAATTATTATTATTATTATTATTATAATAATAAAAGGAAATTTTAAATAATAATAATAATAATGATAAAATAAAAAAATAATAGTAAAACAATAATAATGATAATAAAATAGTCAATAAAGAAAAACAATGATAATAATAAAAATAATAATAAAATAATAATAAAATAAAATAAATAAAATAATAATAATGATAATAAAGATAATTATAAAACAAAATAAAATGAGAATAAAGTAATAGTAATAAAAATAATAATAATAATAATATAAATAATAATAATAATAATAATAATAATAATAATAATAATCATAATAATAATAATAATAATAAAATGAAATTTTAAAAATAAAAATAATAATTAAAATAAAATAAGACAACAATAATATTAATAAAATAATAATAATAATAATAGTAATAAAATAAAATAATAATATTAAAACAATAATAATGATAATAAAATCATCAAGAAAATAAAACAATGATAATAAAGACAATGTAATAAAATAAAATAATAATACTAATAAATATAATTATAATATAAAATAAAATAAAATAATAATAATAATAACATAAAAATAAAAATAGAGTAATTGTAACGTCCCATTTAATTAATAAGCGTAATTAAAAGAAACGTCACTCATAAATAGTATAACAACGTAGTCCTGGGGTCCTTAACGCCACCCCTACAAAACTAGGCACACCACGATGCCAACAAAAATAGTTGAAAAGTCTAACAAACGAAGTATAGTAATAAAACATAGAGAAATACATAGGCCATAGCCCTAAAGAAAAGCCCATTAAGAGATAAGGTCCAGCCTACGCAGACTATGCAACGGAACTATCACCTCCCTGTTGCCCACGGGTGTTCCTCGCATCTGCTCACACCAACAAGTTGATGATCATCGCAAAAGGGAGTACCACACAGCCGAACACAAAACAATGAAAGTAGGGTAAGCTAGAACACAAAAGATTTCATCCATACCATCAAATATATATATTCACAATCCCATATACACACATCAACTAAACATGTTATGACTTTCCAAACAATACACTATGACACGACTCGACTCATCCGGATACATATAACCTGGTCGGATTCAGCGGATGCTTGCACTTGTGGTGGATACCTTTGCTCACCCCCGAGCTATGTGTTACAAGTGTTACGATGAATCAATTTCCCTCACCACAAGGTTAGCCCTTAATGAATTTCAGGCCTCCTACTACTCTCACCACAGGGGTCAGTCCGCTCTAGGTGAGACTAACTGACTTCTTAGATTGTCAGGATGCAACCTTACCTTGAATCCTTACCTAGTTATACAGATGGGGCACCACCATGGACACCCACTAACAGGGGCCATGGAATTTCGTCCCAACCATTGGAGCACGACCCGGAAATCACACTTAGGGATTTCCAAGGAATTACGCACTGACACGGACCAAGCATACCAGATCAATCGATAAAGATTATTGCACATTTATATATACATCACCTACCATCACTTGATAATTCACCCTTCTTCAGTTCTTTCTCAGTGGTTCCATACCCAACCATTTCTCTCCAACCATAGTTATGGGATTTCAAATCATGCCAACACCATGTTACTTTAACACTAACCATCTCATTTAGTTCACATGCCAAGTTCATACCACATCCATCATTCAGCATTCATGAATCATGTCATTCATACATAGCAATTCATAATATATTTCTCATCATAACAATCACACCTAAACAGTGCACTACCTCGCCCAGCCCCTCACTCAGGCTGAAGGGTCTCGCTCAGGCGAGAAGCTCTCACCCAAGCTCTCACCACGAAGCACAGCAACTCGAGAGGTAGACTGGGAAACTTGTGGAACAGCGGAACGGTAGGAAAACGAGATTATTATCGAACCCTAAACGGAGGAATACGAAAAAGAGCTTTAGGGAGTAAAGGTAGTAGATTTAGAATCACTTACATGGAGCAAAAAGCACTACTTGAGCTTTGAGCGGACTGGTTCGAGACGAGAAAGCAAACCCTAGCAGAGCTCTAATGGTACAGTTGAGAGAGACGGCTGCAAATCTGTGAATGAATGAGAGTGGAAGCATTAGGGCAACTTGGGATCAGCTTTATCCTTTGGGCCAACTCCTTGGCCCATCGGATTTGGGGCAGCCCTTTTTGTTAAAGGGGTACAAAAAGAATAGGGCCTTACAGTAATTGTAATAATAATAATAATAATAATAGTAAAATAAAATAATAATAATAATAATAATAGCAATAATAACAATAATTATTATTATAATTATAATTATAATAAAATAATAATAATAATAATAACAATAGTAAATTAAAATAAGAATAATAATAATAATAGTAATAATAATAATAATAATAAAATAATAATAATAAGGATAATAATAATAATGGTAAAATAAAAAATAATAATAATAATAGTAAAAATAATATTAAGTGTGTCGTATTTAAAAGAAAAACTATAAACATCTTGTCAAGCCAAAAAGAAGAATCATGATAATCATAGCAATGATTGAGTCACAAAATCCAAAAAGAAGAATCATGATAATCATAGCAATGATTGGGTCATAAAGAGAACTCAATACAACGGAATCCACAAGCACACACATACTCTCTCTAAAACCATATACGATAAACATCAAGAAGTTAAACGATACAAGAATTTGATTCAAGAGAAAGCTTTCATGCACCCATATATAAGCAATTGCATATAATATCACTAAAATAGGAAATGGCAGCTCCCTCACCTGGAATTCTGGCTCCAAAAGTACTCTTAGAATCCTTCCTTACACCATAATTGATCTCCCATTTGATCTCCATCCTTGAGCACTCCTTCCAGCCTTCTAACACTCTCCTAAGTTCTGTTTTTAGGGTTCTAAAACTCCCTTTTGGTAGCCACAAAAAAATGCCTTCCCACATTAACATGTGAGTTCATTGCAGTGTAACACATTATTCCATGACTCTTTGATTTCTCGGCTACTATAGTTTCTAGGTTTTTCCTAACATTGTAGAACCAAAAAAATAATAAAATGCAAATAAGTCAAGGCTAAATTGTACTAGCCAAGGCTCGAACCTACCCCAACTTAATTACAAAATAATTGCACAACCATTCAACCAATTTATGTTTCATGATAAATCCTACACCTCTAGGATTATATTATCACACACCATGATCAAACATATAACTAAAATAATAAAACAATTAAATTAATATGCTAATGACATTCACAAGGCTTGAACCTAAGTCTTCTTATAATAGTCAAGTACTCTTAACCACTTAAGCTACCATTGCTCCTTGTCTTCTCTATCCATATTAATGAACTTAGGGATTCCCGCCCTTGCATTTATTAGATAAATATTTATTTATTTACTTAATTTTCTCGGATCTTACACTAATCATTGGACACGATATTAGAACCTAAACTATAATAGACAACTAATTGATGGTGCATCTAGACATAGAGTACATCATTGGTCATTCATAAAATCATAAGTTTGATCAGTAATGTGAACTCTTAATAAGCAAAGGTCTAAGAAATTAGGGTTCTTATTAAAGTTTAGACTTGTTGCTAAGACATTAGGGCTTGTTACATAAGGTGTGAATGCGAGAGTAGGAATTAGAAGAATATTGTCTAGTGTTTTTGCTTTGAATTGGATCATGAAACCCAATCTCAGTGAAGCTTTTATCTGATATTTTTCTCAATCAAAATATTACTTTCCATTGTGTCAATTTCTATCCATATTTTACATTTTAATTCTAAAGTTATTTTTCCTTTAAACCATAAATGTTTTGGTATTCTCACCCGTTATCAGTAATAAATCAATTAATTTAAACCACATTAGTCCCTATGGGATATGATATCTGGACTTGTCCACTTTATTATTTGTACGATTTGGTGCACTTACCAATCCCAAAAGAGTAAAGAAAATTAGGTGATTCCACTGCTTTTCCAAAATAGGATTCATCATTGGTTTTCCAAAACATTATTGTTTATTGATTACTTGTCTAAGATTTCAAATCAATCAAATGTAACTTCTCAATTAATTTGTTGGTCTTCTAACTTTTAACCAAAGTAACTTCTCAATCAAAAGTAAGAACTTACAGATTAATCATAGTAAATTTAATCAAAGTAACTTCTCAATTAAATATTATCATGCCTAATCATTTATTCCTTTACCTCTTATATCTAGTAAAAAGCTAATTAATCAAAGTAACTTCTTGATTAATTATAATCAAACTTTTTACCTTTAATCAATGTAACTTCTCAATTATTAGCAAAAACTCATTCAATCATATGAAAGTTTCTAAATCTAACGAAAGTAACTTCTTAATTAAAATTTAAAAACCCTTGGACTCATATGATTGTTATATTATGTAGATTTAACAATGTGTAACTTGCTACAATGTAAAAATCATCACTTTTAATAGATTAAGAATCAAAAGACATAGATGAAAATAAATCACAACAAGAACAAAAAAGAACAAACAAATTTATTCATCGAACCTCATAATCTAATTAAGAAATTACAATGGAACTAACCCTTGAAGGTTAGCCCTCCATGGAAAGCAAAAGTAACATAAATATAGAACTAACCCTTGCTCAATATTTTTTCCTCGTTGATAAGCTTGCAACCTTTCATCTGTCGCCTCTAATTTCTCTCACACTCCATCCATTAGTATCATAACTCCCCTATAGGATAGTCCATTGGTTGCTTCAACTTGTTGTGGTGGTACATATTGTGAGTATTGAAATGGATAATATTCCAAGAACGAGGGTTGAATTTGCTTATTAAAAACTTGGTTAATTTTGAAAGCTTAAAACACCATTAACTTGAATCAAATCAACTACGAAACGAGGATGTAATAACTATTGGACTTTACACTTTTAATTGATCAAAAATAGGGACAATCAGCTAATTTCATTAAACAATTAACAGTATAGTGCAAATCAATATATCAAAATATTAAATCAATCGATTGAAATACTGGAATTCTGCTGAATTTTGAATTTATAGTTTAAACCGAAAACAGAATGAAAGACTTATCCATATTGATTCAAATGAGTAATACAGATATGAGTCAAGTCTCAGGTCGTGCTATAACACACAAGAATAGTTAAAAGAATATACAAACCATAATTCTTGAAACTTTAAAGCACAAATCAAAAGAGAAGGGATAAAGACAAGCACAAGAACATAAATTTTATACTGGTTCACTCAAATCTGAGCTACATCCAGTTTGTCAAGGCAACCCGAGCCTGACTTGCACTATTTCAAAAGATTTACACAATCCATAAGATCACACTTTCAAAATAAGTAAATATACACACCAAGACTCTTGAATCCCCTAAGAATCTCAACAAGCACAACAAGATCACACTTGCTGACCTGGAAAACCACCAGAAACAACAAAGAAACTTGAGAAAGATCAAACTTGAATGGAGGCTCTCCCTAGCCAACCAAACCTCTTTCTCTAAGTTCCTAAACCAAGCAAAATTGCTCCAAGAAAGATCAAAGATCAATCACCAAAGGTTGCAATTTTGTATGATCCAGAGAGAGATTTTTCCATAAAATTCACAATGATTTCGCGCTCAAAATGGTAAGTCTTGCACCTCTCTCTAGAAAAACATATTATATAGTCAATTTGTTAACAAATTCAACAGGTTGATTTTTCATTCAATCTATTGATTTCACTTAACTTAAGCAAAATTGGTCGATTAAAAAATAAATCAATTGATTGAATACATAACAAATAAAACTACTATAGTAAGACATTTAACCTGTTAAAACCAATTCAACAGGCTAAAAGACACCAACCAGACCTTCTACATCTATGTAATACGAAATGGTCTACATTTTGAGAACCAATCTTCAAGCTTGTGTTCTTCGTGTGAAATCCAGATTTAGCACACACACACATGCCAGGCTTGATCAACATGTGAATCATCAAGTCTTCACACCTTCATCAATTTTATCATGGCTTCATATATCTTCATCAAATCCTCAAGCACCAAATCTTCACACAATTTGTTATAACACATATTGTTGCTAAAAACTATGTGGAACATATGGTTGTTATGGATAGTAATTATAGTCCATTGCTAAGAACCAAAATGATAAAAATTCTAACTGTGTTCCTTGAGAATGGCACCAAATTCTAATTATGCCTAATCATGTCTATTCCTTTACCTCTTATATATAGTAAAAAGTTAATTAACGAAAGTAACTTCTTGATTAATTCTAATCAAAGTTTTCACCTTTAATCAATGTAACTTCTCAATTATTAGCAAAAATTATTCAATCATGTGAAATTTTTTAAATTTAACCAAAGTAAGTTGTTAAATAAAATTTGAAAACACTTGCACTCATATGATTGTTATATTATCTAGATTTAATAATGTGCTAACTTTCTACAATATAAAAATAATTACTTTTACTATATTAAGAACCAAAAGACATAGATCAAAATAAATCACAACAAGAAAAAAAAGAATAAACAAATTTATTCATCATACCTCATAATCTAATTAAGAAATTACAATGGAACTAACTCTTGAAGGTTAGCCCTCCATGGAAAGCAAAAGTAACATAAAAATAGAAGAAGAGAGTGGAGATGAGATAGAAATTAGGTCCCCCTAAATGGTTCCTAAACTTCAAAGTTCCAAACTTTTGAACTTTTTTTTCTACTTCCTCTTAATCTCTTTATATAGGACTTGGACTAGACTTTTCTGTTGCTAAAATATCTCAAATATCTTTAAAATAATCATCAATATCATGCATCTTTATAGTTGTTAAAAATATTTAAAAATATTTGGAGAGACATAACTAGTTTTAAAACCATTTCACAAATATAGTTGATTGTTAATTTATGATATAATTAAATAAATTAATTATTATATCTCATGTATTATTAATATTTGCATTATTTTTTCAAATCTCCCATACTTAATCTTGTAGTCCAAATTTATTGAAAAATTCAAATATATCGATATTTGAACTTTAACTCTTTAACCTTTGACCAAACTTTAACCAAATTTAAATTTTTTACCAAACTTTGGTTATTTGACATTTTGACTGATCAATTACGAGTTGACATGTGGTAAGCCAGTTCTTTCTCTCACATCATCTTTCTCTTTCCTCCTTAGGGTTTTGCTACGTTTCATGAAGGAAGTGCATTGCGCTATGGCTGTCTGGCGCATTGATGGTTGCTTCGTTATGGTGTCGTGGTTCTGCGTTTTCTGCAGGTCTGATCTAGTGCATGATAAGTGCCATCAAGATGCATGTTTCGCGTTGGAGAGGCTACGCGAGATACAAGTTCAGATTGAAGTTGCTTCCATGGTAATGAACAAACCGGCACGAGGCCCGTTGTAGGTGAGATTTGGGTCACGTTTTGGTGGTGCAGTGCGGCGGTGGATTCGTGGCCTCCGTGAATTGGTTTGTTTGCTTCACGCACGGTAGTGCTGCTGGTTCTGGCGTGAACGCGGAGGCTGCCATGGTGGACTATGGTGATGAAAACTGGCGTGTTCGACGCTTCTACGTGTGCGTGATCGTGAGATTGTTAGAGTGTGCTGCCCAGTGGTGGCCGAACGGACTGCTGCAGGTGGTTGACGGTGGTGGCTGTCAATGATTTGTTTAGGGCTTTGGCCGGTGAGAGG
Source organism: Vigna unguiculata (assembly GCF_037176805.1). Lineage (NCBI taxonomy): Eukaryota > Viridiplantae > Streptophyta > Magnoliopsida > Fabales > Fabaceae > Vigna > Vigna unguiculata. The sequence continues at coordinate 14,954,732 of NC_140793.1, read as the reverse complement.
TTGAAGATGATTTTCACGTGGCAAGTTGTTAATGGCCAAAATTTTTAGTGCGAGATTATGCGTGTTAAGATGTAGTTAGGCTGATTTAAAATTTAAGGATTGCTACACTTGGCATCATTTGGTTAATGATGATTTTAAGTGGTGGTAGCAGAGGTGAAAATAGATGTATTAGGAGTGTAGAATAGGTTTTTTTAATGGGTCTTCTGATAAAATAAGTGGAGTGTATGAATAAAAACGACAAGTGCATGTAGTTCCTGATTTTTTTCTTTCTAAAATTTACTAATCTTTTTTAATTTTACATTTTTAATGAATCAATTTTAACTTTAGTTGCATCAACAAATTTAGAATATCCAAAGAGAATTTATACAAAAAGAAAAACACTTTTTAAGTTATTTTTATCTTACAAACTAAATAATTCTAATTATCACAAATCTTAATTAAATGAATCTTCAAGTAAAAAAAATTCAATTAAATATCTAAAATTAAAAATTAATTGAGGGTGAAAATATGCACTCATCATCCATCCCAAAGTGGCATGCTTCCCTTCCCTATTCTTCCATCTCCTATTTTCATCTTTTTGTTTTCATTTTCAACTTATATCTTGTTATTGTTGTTTTGTTTCTATGTTTAGTTCTTGTCTTTTGGTTATACTGAATTCATCCTTTCTTCTTCCTATTCGAGTGTCGTGAAGTGAACATTCACATCTAGATAATCTTGTTATCTTAATGTTTAGTAGGAATTTTCTTAAGACTTTCTTAATCAACTTGAACCATAATACCTGGTTCATTAAAATTTAGTAAGATGAACTCTTATCAATTCCTCTAGAAGATGACAACCTCAAAAGGGAAGATGCCACTAGCAAACCTAAAAAACAAACAAACAAGATTAGGTGCCTAATGTAAGGAGAAATGGTAAACAAAGTTAAAGAAATAGGCGAGGATGAGATCTCCTTTTTAGTCATGCTCCTAGTGATCCTCCTAGGAAGAGTCTTTCCTTAGGAAGAGTCATTCCTCAAGAAGAGTCATGAACTCATCATACAGTGAAAATCTAGTTTGCATGGGTTGTTTGAAAAAAATTCACAAATATGTCTCGACTTCTAAAAATAGTATAAAACATAAGAGATCTCTAAATTTCAAAAAACATATGTTGATTTTAGGTTTAAATACTTTTTTTGTCCCAAATTTCGTCAAATTTTGTCAAATAAGTCCTAATTTTGGTTTTGTGTTCAAATAGGTTCCAATTTTTGTCAATTTTGTTCAATTGGGTCATTTTTTGCTAACACCGTTTAAATCATTAACGATCATGAACAATGACTGTCACATGTCACTTCATGGTTTTTTTTAATTTTTTTAAATGTCCACGTGTCAACCTAGTAGCGTGTCACATGTCAAAGTCAATGTTCTATATTCAATTTGGTCCCTATATTTGTTATTTTTGTTCAATTTAGTCCCAATTTTGTTTAAAATTGACCAATTTTGTTTCTATCGAAGATGTGACCAAATTTAATTTTTATATCAAAGTTATAATAATGTGAATATTAATATATTATATAAAAATATTTAATAAAAAATGTGAACTTTAATATAAAAATTAAATTTGATTTCAATTTGGAGAAGCACCAAATTGGTTCATGTTAACAAAAGTTGTGACTAAATTGAACAAAAATAACAAATATAGGGACCAAATTGAATATAAAACATTAACTTTGACATGTGACACGTGGATATTTAAAAAAATATATATTTTTTTTAAATTCAAGAAAAAAAAGAAAAAAATTCAAAAAAATCACGAAGTGACACGTGGTAGTCACTGTTCGTGGCCATTAATGATTTAAACAGTGTTAGCAAAAAGGACCCAATTGAACAAAATTGACAAAAATTGAGACTTATTTGAACACAAAACCAAAATTAGGACTTATTTGACAAAACTTGACGAAAATTGGGACAAAAAAAGTATTTTAACCTTGATTTTAAAGACCCGAAAATGTAAAATCCAATACAACTAAAATTAAGAAAAAAAATCTATAAAAAAAGTTATGACCAAAATATTGAGCAAAGGTAAGATGAGCCAAAAATTCCAAATTAAAACAAATATGTACATTGAATTAGGGCTGGGCAAAATAAATCAAACTGCATTGCACTACCAAAAACTGCACTGAACTAAAAGTTGTTCGCATGAACTGCACTAAACTGAAAAACAGTTCAGATGAACTGAACTGAACTGTTATTCTTAAAAATAAAACTAGATTGAACTGCACTGCACTGAATTGCAATGCATTATAATATAAATTGAACTGAACTGTTTTATGAACTGCACTACGTCAGAACTGAACTGCACTATTTTTGGACTAAACTGCACTAATTTTTAACTTAACTACACTGTTTTAGAACTGTTTTAGAACCGAATTGCACTGATTTTTAATAAACTTCACTATTTTTGAACTGAATTGTACTATTTTTGAACCGGATTGCATTGATTTTGAACTGATTTGCACTATTTTTGAACTGAATTACACTATTTTGAATCGAATTGCACTAATTACATATGATTGTACTACACAATAATAATCTAAAGTTTATAATTTGAAAGTCCTTAGGAAATAATACTTGAAATATGCATGATACTTCAATACACCAATTAACATTTTTATAATTTTTTTTATTTATATTAAAGTTTTCCGTAACTTAAAATGTAATTAAAATATTAAAATTAATATAATAAATATAAATATCGGTATTAACTTATTTTTTATATTTTAAAATCTGATGTAATATTATTTTTTAGTTTTACAATGTTTATTATGTTGCGTCAAATTTTTTAAAAGGATTTATTTTAGAAAATTCTCAAAATTAATATTTTTTTAACATTTGTATTCATTAATATTTATGTCAAAAATGTTCTAGAAATTTTATGAAGTTCTAAAATTAATATTTTAAGAAATTTTTAAAATAAATTCGCTTTAAAAAAGTTGACGCCACATAATAAATATTTTAAAACTAAAAATTAATATTACATAAGATTTTAAAATAAAAAATACCTTAGTACTAATATTTATATTTATTATACTAATTTCAATATTTAAGTTAAGAAAACTTTAATATAAATAAAAAATTATAAAAATGTTAGCTGTCAAAAAAATTAATTTTTAAAAATAACTTCTGTAAAATCATAACATAATAATAACATTACATAGTGAAATTCATTCAAAATAAAATAAGATCTTGAATTAATTTATAATTTTTTTAATAAATTAATTATAAATATTTTATATTTTTCTCAAAACAAGAGTAAAGAAAAAAATTAAGACAAAATAAAATAAATATTTTAATATGAAAGAGAAAGAATAGAACGTAATATATAAAACACATAAGTCCAATTCTTGTCCTAATACCAATATTTTATTTGAGGTATTTTGCTCTTTCAATCTACTATAGTTCAATAGTTAATATAATTAACTTAACATAAGTTTAGTTTCTTAAAACTGAACTATTTTATAATACAGTTTAATTATTATTATTATTATGAATAGTTTAGTATATTTTAGTTTGATATAGTACAATTAACTATAGTTTAGTATAGTTTAGTAAATTATGCCCAGCCCTACATTGAATCCAATCTATTACTACCAAAAGAAAATGAACTAAAATTTGAAAATGAAATATATTGAAAGTGTTTTATTGTATGATAAAATTGTAAATGTGTGTATTAAATATGTTTAATCATAAGTGTAGTTAACATCATCCTTTTTTTTTTTTACTTTGACTCAACCCATAATTCATTGAGTCAAGATCTTGCATATTTTCTTTATATGTTTTTAAGACGATTAATAAGTAAAATTTCTATTAGAGATAATCAAATTTGTCGAAAAAATAACATGGATGTTAATCAATTTTTAAAAAGATTTTAAAATATTTAAGAAAGTTAATTTATTAATAATAAATTTGCATGTGGGTTGTCATGTGATGAATTGATATTACTTAACTTTATTTATATAGAATTTGTAGTACATTTTGTGTAACATCCCAAAAACTGGATAACCTCAAATTGATAAAATGTCACATACATGAATAATCAGAGAGTACGGAGTTTGGAGTATGCAGGCATACAGTACGCCAAAAATTTCCCAGATTACATAAAAGAGGCTCCACACGGCCTAAACAAAGTACACTGGAAAAGCAAATAACTATACTAGGTCTTGTGCGGACAAGAGAAACATAACTAACAAAATCCTTCAGTGATGGGCCCCACAGTGGGCCCAATATTCATCCAATCCATCAAGCTGTAGCATCCCTATTATCCATACCACTGCCAGGGGTTCTCACATCTGCTCACATCAATAGAATTGATGATCATTGCAATAGAGAAGACCACACACAACATACAAGCAAGCAAAAGGGTAAGCTAGTGTAAAGGAATCTCATATTATAACAATCCACATGTAATCCCAAAGCCAAGCATAAATAACAAGCATCTATACCAGAGTTACCAAAACATATGAGACACCAAGACTTGACTATCCGGATACGTAACTAAGGCACCACCACTAAGTAGTGGAATTACGTCCTAACAGTGCGGCGTCACCACGAGGCCTTCGCGGAATTACACCCTTACAAGAGGCACCACCACGTGGCCTTCGTGGAATTACGTCCTGGCCTTGAGGCACCACCACGATACTCGCATGGAATTACGTCCTTATGTTAAGGCACCACCATGAACTCTCACCACGAGGTCCATGGAATTAAGTCCAATAGTTAAGGCACCACCAGGGACTCCCATTAGAAGGGTCCATGGGATTACGTCCGACGGATGAGGTGCCACCATGAGCTCTCGCTACAAGAGTCATGGAATTACGCCCTGCTCACACTTGGTACATGATTCACCAACCAATCAGAAAGTTTCCCACAATACCAATATCATGCATAACAACCCATCATAAAACTCATGCTTTCCAATTCAAACACAATGGAACAACATATCATATACATCTCACCCTCATACATAATCAAGGCATTATCCCTCAACCTTTTCTAGGAAAGCATTCAAATCAATCAAACAAACTATCACATCATTGGCCATTCACGTTATAGCACGAAACTTGCCCCAGCCTCGCTCAGGCTAGAAAACCTCGCTCAGGCAGGACGTCCTCTCGCTCAGGCGAGTCGCTTCTCGCCTAGGCGAGAGTGCGAGTAGTGGAACAGTGACTCCTGCAGATTCTCGCTCAAGCGAGTCCCCTTTCACCTAAGTGAGATACGCTTCGCTCAAAAATTGCAGACGAGTCGCCTGAGCGACTGTTCGCGCAGAAAGCTTGGGCGAGCCTCTGCTAGTCTCGCCTAGGCGAGGCATGCTCGCTTAGGCGAGAAAACCAGTGCCCGCCACCGTTTCTTCATACAACAGTCACACATACACCAAACCCAAAGGCCAAACGACATTCTTATCACATCACAATAGCATACAATCCACAGAATCATGCAATAGCAGTAGAACAAGCAGAAAACGATCTAGACAAATGGACCCTAGCTTCCCTTACCTGGATATAGTTAGAAAAAGATATTCTGACACACAACAGCCGAGCACAACAGCTCCATGATTAGATTCAAAAGCTAATTAGAGGGAAACAGAAAGAACATACTGTTATCATGGCAAATCTTTGTTGGCTTAGAAAACTAGCTTGGAAAGGTGAAGATGAGCTAAGCGAACTTACGTGGAATAGGGGAATGGAAAAGGTCGATAAGCTAACTTGGGAGGAGGAGGGAAGCCAAAATCCTAGCAGAGCTCTGTAACGAAGAGAAGAGTTGGGAGTGAGCTGTTTTCCAAGTGCAAGCAGAAGTGGGAATTGAAAGGGCAGCTTAGGGTCCTGAAGCCTCTAAGTGGGCTGACCTTAGGCCCAATAAAAGGCCAAGCCCTAAACTTTAAGGCAGCAAGAAAAATGAGACTTTACAATCCCCCCAACAACAAAATTTTTGACCTCGAAAATAGAAACTTACCAGGTAAACAATTGTGGATGGGACTTCCTCATATCTTCCTCCAACTCCCAAGTCGAGTCGCCGGTTTTTCGATCCCATATGACTTTGACTAGACTGACTTGTTTTCCCCCGCGTTCCTTAATTTTTCTAACCTTTAAAGCCATTGGTGGTACTTTCACTGTGACATCCTCCCTGATCTGTACATCCTCTGCTTCTAGCACATGAGAGGGATCAAAGACATACTTCCTCAACTGCGACATGTGGAACACCGGGTGAAGATTTGCCAACTGAGGGCACAAAGCTATCTCATAAGACACCGACCCAATCCTCCTTGAGATCTGATAGGGGCCAAGGAACTTAGGAGAAAGCTTCCTTGAGCGAAGAGCCCTTCCCACACTAGTGGTTCGAGTCACCCTCAAGAATACGTGGTCCCCAGCCTCAAATTCCAAGCGCCTCCTCCTGCGGTCTGCATAAGCCTTTTGTCTGCTCTGTGAAGCCTGCATTTTGTTCCTCACCAATCTCACCTTCTCGGTGGTCTGTTCCAACAACTCTGGTCCAACCAACACTACCTCCCCATCCTGATACCAACACAAAGAAGTCCTACACTTCCGGCCATAAAGAGCCTCATAAGGTGCCATCCCTATGCTCGCGTGGAAACTATTATTATAGGTGAACTCAATCAATGGTAAGACTTCATCCCAAGCGCCCAAGTGATCCAGTATACATGTCCGTAGCAAGTCCTCAAGTGACTGGATCGTCCTCTCACAGTGACCATCTGTCTGAGGATGATAGGCTGAACTCATCGTGAGCTTATTTCCCAGAGCACTCTACAAGGTCTGCCAAAACCGTGATGTGAACCGTGGATCCCTATCTAATACAATGCTCGAAGGCACCCCATGCAACCTCACAATTGATGAAGGATTATCTTGTTCCTTTTTAAGATTATTGAATATGGTGTGAGTTGATTAAGAAAGCTAAGTGAAATTCCCACTGAACATTAAGATAGCAAGCTATCTAGATGTGAAGGTTCCTTTCACAAAGCTCAAGAGAAGAAGATGATGGATTGATTCAAAATAAAAAGGAAATGGAAAGCAAATAAACTATAAAAAACCAAGAACAATTAAAGGAAGAAGAAAACATAAAATGGAAAGGAAAGAAATGGTAAAAATGTGAGAAGCACGCCACTACAAGGCTAGGCTAGAAGCCATGGCAACCTTGAAGATGAGTGGATGTGTGCCGCCACTTGCTATGCAAGATAAGGCTTAAAATTATTCACTCCCAAGGGAGGAAACTCTCACAAATGGTTCAGACACAAGAGTGTTTTTACTTCAAAATGTTCAACCCTTTTACATGTCTAGGAGCACCCCTTATATAGAAGAGTTTAGGGGCCTCTAAGCAAATAAAAGATACCTAAGGATGTCTCTACAAAAACCTAACCCTAGCTTCTAGAAACTAGGTCAAATAAGGTTACAAAAAATGAGAGACAAAAGACCTAACTATGGTGTGTGCAAGGATAATTTCGTTCTAGCACAAAAGGAGACAAAGAATGTGTCTCATATGTCTCCAAAATGTGGCCAAAGTGTACTAAAAACAAAGGAGACCAAAGGTACATAGGTACACTTGTTTTATGCCTTTTACTTTATGCTTTATGCCTTTGTTTTACTCTCTCCTCCACATCATTTATGCTCCCCAATCACCATGCGCCACCTAGCATTGCTTTCTTACTCATAATTAACCTACAAAGCAAATAAACATAGATTAGCATGTTGGCTTAAGTCAAGTCAACTATAGTCAACAAGTCAAACCTAGTCAATGGTCAACAAGTCAACTAAAGTTGATTCAACTAAGTCAACTTAGGGAATCAAAAATAACAAACACAAATGAAAGTGATGAAGGATTAGTGAACTTCCTTTCTAAACATGCTTAGTCTTCTTAAGCATGTGCCCCCATCCTTGGTTGGGGTCAATCCTTCATCATCCTCCCCTCCTTGGAAAGAATTTGACCACAAATTCTTTAAGCCTTTGTAGATGGAGCTTGACTTGATTTGGGGGAGGATTTGCACCTCCCTTTTATGAGCTCTTGTTCCATCCTTTCTAAGGGTATTACCCCTAGCTTTGGTTAGGCCATCCCTCTTTTCTAGACCATTCTTCCTCTCATGCTTGGGCATTGGGTCTTCCTTTTGAGCCTTGGAAGAGAAGGAAGAATGGTGATGTCCATCTTGCTTTGGAAATCTTTTTTTGGAGTCAAGTAACACTTTGGAGGTAACTTGCTCTTTTTCATTTTCATCTTTTCTCTTATCTTTCACTTTATTTTGGTCCTCATTTGCTTGATTGGGTGAGAGAGGTAGGAGTGTGAACTTCTTGCCTTGGTAGGAGAAAGCATATGTGTTAGCATGGCCATCATAAAAGACTTTTCTATCAAATTGCCATGGCCTACCTAGCAAAATATGAGTTTATTCCATAGGCACAACATCACATAACACCTCATCTTTAAAATTTCCAATTGAAAAGTTAATGAGGACTTGTTGAGTTACTTTAATGTCTTCTTTCTTAAGCCATGATAGCTTGTAGGGCTTGGCATGAGGGATAGTTTTCAAGCCAAGCTTGTCCACAACCCTTGTGCTAGCCACATTTACACAACTTCCATTATCTATGAGGAGGGGACATAGTTTGTCTTTGATATGACACCTTGAATGAAAAAGGTTTTGTCTTTGAGAAGGGTCAAGTTCCTTGGAAACTTGTCTTAATTGGTGCCTTATCATTAACAATCCACCTTCAAAGGGTTTAATCCTTTCACTTGAAGAAGAAGTGTGGGAAGAAGTACTTTTGGGGGAAGGGGGAGAAGAATGTTCACTCTCTACTTCTTTTTTAAGGTTTAAGGCCATGGTTCTTTTGGTGGGACAATTTGAAGCTATGTGCCCATATCCCAAACACTTAAAACATTTTATAGAACTTGTCCTTGTACCTTTAGAAGAATTAGGAGTTTCATTCGAAGGCCTAGACGAATTAGTCCTAGGAGGTGGGTCTTTGGAACTCTTGAGTGGTGATTTATCATGTTTTCTTTCTTTATCTTTCCAAGTACTAGAATAGTAGTCATTGTATGAACCACTCCTCTTGGCCTCTTTTTTCTTTTGCAATTGAGTTTTAACTTTGATGGCCAAATGTAAAACTTTGTCAAGAGAGGAGTACTCATATAACTCTACTAAATCTTGTATGTCCCTCCTTAACCCACTCACAAATCTAGCTACCTTTTCCTCTTCACTTTCAAATTGGAGTCCTACTTTTAGAAGCATGGACTCCATTAACTTGTAATATTCATCCACACACATGGACCCTTGTTGAAGCCTTTGGAGCTTCAAAAGAGTCTCCCTCCTATAGTAGGAACGAACAAATCTAGCGCGCATCAAATTTTTAAGGTCTCTCCAAGAAGTCGCGAGTGACTCTTGGTTAATATTGTCCATACATAATTGATGCCACCAAGTCATGGCATAATCCTCAAACTCTAAGACTACCAAATCTACTTGCTTTTGATGACTAACTACATGAATGGTAAAAATTTGGTCCACTTTTTGTTCCCACTCAATGTAGATGTTTGGGTCATTTTCTCCTTTGAACTTAGGAATCTTTGGAGTTTGCTTCTCTTGTGATGGTTTGCGCCTAGAATGCCCTCTTTTCCTAGCCTCTCTTTCTTGCTCCTTAGCTTCAAGCCTTTGAATGTGCTCTTGGATTCTTAGGTCACTTTGCTCCTTGTCCTTTCTCAATTGTTCAAAGGCCTCCTTCCTAGACAACTCCAAATCCCGAAGCAATCTCATCAATGTATTGTTTTTGTTTGGTGTAGGTGCATTTGATGAACTTGCCATGATTCCTACAACAAAAACACTCAAATCCGAGACAAAATAAATGGATTAGGGGTTAGACAACATGAAAATCGAGACCAAATCCAACCCAAAATGCAACCCAAGTGTTTAGATCACACTCCCAAAGTAACAAGGCAAGGCTAGCACTCAAAATCCACCAAAGGAGTGAAGCAAACACTTTTAAAAACTTGTTCAAAACCTTTTAAATGCAAGACAAGTGATTCGGCCACAACATCCCAAGAGTTTCAAGAAAAGAAAACTACTATGACACAACAAAGAACACCTAGTGACAAGCAAGAAAAACACAAAAACAAGAAAGTTTAACTTCTAAGGAAATTTTGTTTTAAAGACAAAACTTGAACAAGACTAAAGCAATGAAAAACACTTTTAAAGACTCTATGGAAAGCATTTGAACAAGCCAAGATTATACCTCAAATTATGCATACACCAAGAAAGATCATAACCAAGTTAAAGCATGGAACTAATTTGCCAATATCACCCAAAATTCAAGTATAAAATTTGGTAGCATAACACCTAGTAAAAATGGCCAAATGGATTCACCAAGCATTGTAAAAGCTCTTGGCCAAACTGTTTTTGGTCTTGAAAACACTTTTTTCTTTTCAAAATTAGGTACTTAAAATGATGAGAAGGATGTTTTAGGATGTCTTGAACACTTAGTTCCTTAAAATTAGGTCAAAATCAATTTCAAGGAGCATACAAAAACACAAGGCATAGATCTCATGCAATAGTTCAAAAACATAGAAACAAGAACAAGAAAACTCAAAGAAGCATATGACAAGAGACTCAAGCAAAAGTTAGACACATTTAAATACTCAACATGACATACACAAAGACACAAACATGTAGCTATCATGCATTTAAACTCATGGATTTGAGGCTCAAAGACTAAGCATCAAAAGACATGTTATCCAACCACATTTAGGAGCAAAAGAGTCACAAAACCGAAGCCAAAATTGCGACAACATAACCTGAAAACGTTGTTTTTCGTATTCTCGGCAGCTCTGACCTTTGCTCACTCATTTGATCATAACTCTCTCCACAGAACTACAAATGCAATAATTCTTTTTTTGTTAGAAACTAGACTCACAGAGCTTTCTTTTGATATAAAGAACGTTACTTTTAGACCACTGAGATAGCTGCAGTATTTTTTTCAAAAACGCACACGTTGCTGCCAGCACTGTTTTTATGTGGACCATTCAAAGATAGCTACACAAGACAAGGTTAGAACATGAAACCACCATATTCAAGGACAACCAAAGCTCTGATACCAAATGATGAAGGATTATCTTGTTCCTTTTTAAGATTATTGAATATGGTGTGAGTTGATTAAGAAAGCTAAGTGAAATCCCCACTGAACATTAAGATAGCAAGCTATCTAGATGTGAAGGTTCCTTTCACAAAGCTCAAGAGAAGAAGATGATGGATTGATTCAAAACAAAAAGGAAATGGAAAGCACATAAACTATAGAAAACCAAGAACAATTAAAGGAAGAAGAAAACATAAAATGGAAAGGAAAGAAATGGTAAAAATGTGAGAAGCACGCCACTAAGAGGCTAGGCTAGAAGCCATGGCAACCTTGAAGATGAGTGGATGTGTGCCGCCACTTGCTATGCAAGATAAGGCTTAAAATTATTCACTCCCAAGGGAGGAAACTCTCACAAATGGTTCAGACACAAGAGTGTTTTTACTTCAAAATGTTCAACCCTTTTACATGTCTAAGAGCACCCCTTATATAGAAGAGTTTAGGGGCCTCTAAGCAAATAAAAGATACCTAAGGATGTCTCTACAAAAACCTAACCCTAGCTTCTAGAAACTAGGTCAAATAAGGTTACAAAAAATGAGAGACAAAAGACCTAACTATGGTGTGTGCAAGGATAATTTCGTTCTAGCACAAAAGGAGACAAAGAATGTGTCTCATATGTCTCCAAAATGTGGCCAAAGTGTACTAAAAACAAAGGAGACCAAAGGTACATAGGTACACTTGTTTTATGCCTTTTACTTTATGCTTTATGCCTTTGTTTTACTCTCTCCTCCATATCATTTATGCTCCCCAATCACCATGCGCCACCTAACATTGTTTTCTTACTCCTAATTAACCTACAAAGCAAATAAACATAGATTAGCATGTTGGCTTAAGTCAAGTCAACTATAGTCAACAAGTCAAACCTAGTCAATGGTAAACAATTCAACTAAAGTTGATTCAACTAAGTCAACTTAGGGAATCAAAAATAACAAACACAAATGAAAGTGATGAAGGATTAGTGAACTTCCTTTCTAAACATGCTTAGTCTTCTTAAGCATGTGCCCCCATCCTTGGTTGGGGTCAATCCTTCATCATCAATCTCCTTGAAGTACAATTGAGCCAACTTAGCCATAGACATAAGATGAGTGGCGTGCACTGTCTTTCTACTCAAGGCGTCTGCTACCACATTTGCCTTCCCCGGATGATACAAGAGTTCAAAATCATAATCCTTCAAGAATTCCATCCATCTCCTCTGCCTCATATTCAGCTCCTTCTGATCAAATAGATACTTGAGGCTTTTGTGGTCATTGACACGGAACTGGGCACCGTCGAGGTAGTGCCTCCAAATCTTCAAGGCAAACACATTAGCCACCAACTCCAAGTCATGAGTTGGGTAGTTTCTCTCATGCACTTTGAGTTGTCTCAAAGCGTAGGCCACTGCCTTCTTCTCCTGCATCAACAAACAGCCTAACCCTAGATGAGAGGCATCACAGTAAACCTTAAATGGTTTTCCAACATCGAGGATTACTAGGATTGGAGCACTCGTCAACCTCCGCTTAAGCTCTTGGAAGCTTTCCTCACACTTATCTGTCCAGGTGATAGGTTGGTCCTCCCGTGTGAGTTGTGTTAAAGGTGCCACTATCTTGGAGAATCCCTCTATGAATCTCCTATAGTAGTCAGCCAATCCCACGAAACTTCTGATTTTTGTTGCTGACTTGGGACTTTCCCACTTAACTACTGCATCAAACTTCGCTAGATCAACTGCTATCCCCTGGGCGGATATCTCATGTCCTAAGAATTGCACTTCGTCCATCCAAAATTCACACTTGGACAGTTTAGCATATAGTTGCTTCTCCCTTAGGATACCAAGCACTAGCCTCAGGTGTTCGGCATGCTCTTTCTGAGTCCTAGAATAGATAAGGATGTCGTCTATGAAGACTACGACAAACTTATCTAGGAACGGTCTGAATATTTGGTTCATGTAGTCTATGAACAACGCTGGAGCATTGGTCACACCAAAAGGCATGATCACATACTCGTAGTGTCCATACCGGGACCTGAAGGTCGTCTTCTGCACATCATCCGCCTTCACTAATATTTGATGATAACCCGACCGCAAGTCAATCTTCGAGAATATTGCTGACCCATGCAGTTGATCCATCAAGTCATCTATTCTCGGGAAGGGGTATTTGTTCTTGATGGTCATCTTGTTCAGTTGTCTGTAGTCTACACACAGCCGTGAACTCCCATCCTTCTTCTTCACCAACAGTATCGGCGCTCTCCAAGGCGAGGTACTGGGTCAGATGAACTGCTTCCCCAGTAAATCCTCTATCTGCTTCTTGAGTTCCACCAACTCTGCCAGAGCCATACGGTATGGAGCCATTGACATTGGCCTGGTTCTTGGCACTAGGTCTATAGAGAACTCCACCCCTCTATTGGGAGGCAACCCTAGTACCTTCTTTGGGAATACATCCTTAAACTCGTGTACTACTGGTATGATCGATGCCCCTTCCTCCTTCTCCACTTCCAAACGAGTGAAAATTATGAAGCACTACGCGCCCCTCTAAATCTCCTTCACTATTCCCTAGGATGATAACAACTCAGACTCCCCTGAGTTGGGAAACAATAACCTCTTTTCTCGGCAGTCTATAAGGATGCGATTGGCTGAGAGCCAATCCATCCCCAAGATCACTTCCAACTCTTGTAGAGGTAGGCAGATCAGATTCACTTTGTATCTTCGTCCTTCTACCTCCACCGGACACCTAGCGCACAAGGACGACGTCCTGACCAAATCTGATGTCGAAGTAGACACCACAAGTTCACACTGCAGCTCACACACCGGCAGACTCAACTTTTTCACACATGCATCTGACACAAATGAGTCTGTCGCTCCAGAGTCATATAACACACAACAAGCTTTCCCAGCTATCAAACAATGGCCTATAACAAGGTTACCTTAACCCGTTGCTTCCGCTCTTGTCATGGCGTAAACTATGCCCGATGCTTGAGGCCTATTGCCTCCCCTCCTCTACTGGTTCTGCGTAGGAGTCTGTACTGGAGGTCACGTCACTGCACTAGCAAGGGTGGGACAGTCCCTCCCAAAGTTGCCCTTCTTGCCACAATTGTTGCACTTCTTGAAGCCTACAAATTGTGGGCAAACATTCCTCTTGTGTGGTCCCCCACACTGTTAGCGTTGAATCTTGCTCTACTGGGGAGACGACTCCCTAGACCCTTGAGACTGGAAATGGGGCCTAGTGTAGGGTTTCCTCCTCTCTTCGTGTGTATGCTTGGATCCCGATGGTCCTCCCACTCTCTACTGGTGTGGATGCTGAGTCTCCACCTCCACCTTCATCTTCTCCATGACCCTAGCCTTCTCCACCAAGGCTGCAAAGTCCTTAATGGAAAGTGGGGCCACCATCAGACGAAGATCTCCGCGGAGGCCATTCTCGAATTTCCTACATCTCCACTCCTCATCCAGTGGCATGGTGTAGAAACGACTGAGGTGCTTAAACTTTTCTGCATACTCAGCTACATACTTGCTTCCTTGGGTTAACTGTAAGAATTCTACCTCTTTAGCATATTTGATGTTGTTGGGGAAGTACTCGGAAAGGAATTTTCTTCTGAAGACGTCCCAAGTGATTTGTTCCTGTCTCTCCTCCATGATGGACTTCGTGCTGATCCATTAGTGCTCAGCCTCACCCGTGAGCATGTACATCGCGAAAGCCAGCCTACTCTCCTCGGGGCACATCTTAGCATCAAATATTCTCTCTAGATCTTTCAGCCACTGGTCTGCCGCGTCCGGACTGGTCTTGCCCCCAAACTTCACCGGGCGGTGTTTGAGAAAATCCTCCAGGCTCCACTCCCTGGTAGTAGGTTGTGGCTCAGGACCAAATGCAGGGGCGGCTACCCTGTTCTCCTCCAGCTGGCGGAGGGCTTCCATGTGTTGTCTGTGAGCATCCTCAACAGCCACCCTAGCAGCCTCCATCTGCTGCATTACTAGCTACTGTTGCTTCAGCGAGGTCATCTGTCGTTGCATTGATGCTTCATGTTGTTGCATCATAGTCGTACTTTATTGTGTCATAGCAGCCACCATTGCTTCTATCGCCCTAGCGATATCTGGTGCGTCCCCTTGGGAAGGCTAAGAGTTCCTACATTGAGGTGTCATGTCACTAGCACACAGGAAAAGCAAGAGTTAGGTTAGATGAGACCTTAGCTAGTAACACATAAGCCACAACGGTAGCTAAGCAGGCACACTAGACCATAGATCCTAAGGAACGACCGCTCTGATACCATAAATGTAATATCCCAGAAACTGGATAACCCCAAATTGATAAAACGTCACATACATGAATAATCAGAGAGTACAGAGTTTGGAGTATTGATGAGTTCAAATTTTTGCCCTCATTTAATATTTAAATTTGGGGATTTAATTGAATTTTCTGTGCTTAAAGATTGATTTAATTAGGATTTGTGATTATTGGATTTATTAAGTTTGGTAAAAATGGCGTAAAAATTGATTTTAGTTGCATAAAATATTATTGGATATTCTAACGTTTGTTAATGCAGTTGGAATTTATTTTTGGACATTAATAGTGTGGATTTAAAATATTCAAAGTTACAAAATAAGTCCAAAATCAGGAAATTCTGGAAAAGAATAAATCAGGAGCTAAATGCACCCCCAGATTTTATTTGAACACTCCTTCTAAAGTGGACCACCAAAAAAACTTGTTCTACACCCTAGTTTTCACTAAGTTGCACCCCTCCTACCACTTAAACTCCACTCAACCAGATCATGCCATGTGGCAATCCCCACCGTTTAAAATTAGCCAACCAGAACAAGACACGTGTCATAATCCTCCACTCACCAAATTGACCAGTCAGATCTTGCCACATCATCATCTCCTCCATCTCACACATGAAACACTAACCCTAATTTTCCTCCTCTCCTACCATCACCATGGCAGCCGCCATCCTAGCCACCAATCTCGCCGCCGGCCACCGCGACGCATCACCAACCTGCAGCGCGCATCCACCGCGCCTCTAAGCACCTTGCAGCACCACGAAACCATGTTAGAGCAACCACCATTCGCCGGAGCAGCCGCCATTGCAGCAGCCACAAGCCTCCATGAAACCCTGAACGCAGCAAACCCTAGTTTGGAGAGAGAAAGTGCACTCTGCGCCACGTGTCAGGCTGCTATTGGACAGTCAAAGTGGTCAACACTGGTCAACTGGTCAAAGTCAGCAGTCAAATTCTGGTCAATTTTGTAAAAATGATTAAACAAGAGGGGCAAAATTGGAAACTGGACAGGAATTAAGTTGCTAATTAATTAAATAAAAATAAAAGATTTTTAGCAACTGATAGATAAAGCCCAAAGTCCAGTTGAAGCCTATATAAAGAGACTTAAGGGAGCAGAGAGAGGGGACAACTCAGACACTGAGAACTCTCTAGTTTTGGCAGACACAGTCATCCATCACATCTCTCATTCTCTCTTTTCTTTTATTTTCTTTCCTTCATCATATATTATCATGTATTCCATCAAAGCCATGGAGGGCTAAGCTTTAAGGGTTGATTCCACTGTAATTTCTTAACTGGATTCTGAGGTTAGATGAATTTATGTGTTTGTTATTTTGATTATTGTTGTGTTTTTTTATCTATGTCCTTTGCTTCTTAATCGAATAGAAAGTAATGATTTTAAATCTACATGCATGCTAATCATATGAGTTAAAAGGTTTTTAAATTAAATTGAGACTTTACTTTGATTTTATTTAAAAACTTTCATTTGATTAAATAAGTTTTTGCCAATAATTGAGACTTTAATTTGATTAGAGGTAATTACTTTAACTAAAATTAGTCAAGACTTTACTTTGATTAATTAAGTTTTCTATTTGGTGAAGAAACAAAGGAATAGACATGATTAGGCATAGTAAAATTAATTGAGACTGTACTTTGATTGAATTTACTATGGACAATCTAACAATTCTCACTTTTAATTGAGACTTTACTTTGATTAAAAGTGAAAATGCCAACAAATGAATTGAGTCTTTACATTGATTGATTTGTAAATCAACAACAATAATTAATTTAACAATAATCTTTAGATAACCGATGAAGAATCTTATTTAGAAAAAGCAATGGAATTGACCTATTTACTATTACTATGTTTACAAACTTCCGTGTCATTTTCTTTGCATATCAAAACCCCCTATTTTTATAGTTGCTAGTTTTAATTGCATTTTTAAGAATCAAATATTTGAGACCAGTTCCGTATTCGTTGTGAGACGACTCAAGGTTATCTTAACCCTAACTATTTTGTTCACTACTAACTTGGCAATACTGAAGTTGCTAAAGTTAAGTATTGGTAATTTGATCGCCCAACGACAGCGATATCAAATTTGGCGCCATTGCCGGGGAGTACGGTTAGTATTTCTTTTATTTTGATTCTGTTTTTATTTATTTATTTTATTTTATTTTTTATTTTTATTTATTTATTTATTTTACGCATATACGTTTAATAGAGTTTGTTATTTTGTAGTCTTTAGTTTTCTTTTAATATATTCTAAGCAAAGTTCTATTTTTGTTTTGATTAAGAATTTCTTTTAAGAAATTTTTTGAGACTAGTTTGGAAAACTCTGTCTAGGAAAGACTTGGTATTTAAGTTGTCCACCGTGACACACCTCTCTTTCCTGGGAGTAGACCCAACGACATCTTAACTCATTTCTTTCTTGAAGTCTTTCTCTAAAACAAGAATAGGAAGAAAAAAAACACACAGAGAAACACTTTCAGGTGGAGTGCATAGTGCATGACTCGGGCCAATCTGGGTCAATTTTATCAACTTGATTCAGAACTTGAAAGGAACTTGCGTAAATCACGTAGGAGACTTGAACTCAGGTGTTCTACTGAAGGAGCACCATCATCATCTGAACCTACCACTGAAAGTGTACCACTAGAATCACCTCCGGTGATTAACATATCTTCTGATCCATCACCTGAACCAGAAATTCAAGAAGATAGAATGGAAGAAAGAACAATAAGAGAGAGTTGGCTTCACCGGATGCAGCAATTACACAAAACATGTGCATCCAATATCCAGATGGAGAATGTGAGCTTAAGTCTGGGTTAATCCATCTTTTACCCAAATTCCATGGATTAGTAGGAGAAGACCTGTACCATCATTTGAAGGAATTTCATGTTGTTTGTTCATCCATGAGACCTACAACAGTGACAGAGGAACATATCAAGCTTAAGGCTTTTCCATTCTCATTGCAAGATGCCACTAAGAATTGGTTATACTGCCTTCCGCCAGGATCCATCAATACTTGGGAGACTCTGAAAAGATTATTTCTGGAAAAGTATTTTCCAGCATCTAGAGTTGCTCCTATTTGCAAAGATATTTATGGGATAAGGCAACAAGAAAGAGAAAATATTCACGAGTATTGGGAAAGATTCAAAAAGTTATGTGCTTCATGTCCTCATCACCAAATAAACGAGCATCTCCTCATTCAGTACTTTTATGAGGGATTGAGTATCATGGATTGATGAAGGATTATCTTGTTCCTTTTTAAGATTATTGAATATGGTGTGAGTTGATTAAGAAAACCAAGGAAATCCCCACTGGACATTAAGATAGCAAGCTATCTAGATGTGAAGGTTCCTTTCCAAGGTTCTAGAGAGGAGGAGAATGGATTGATGGGGAGTAAGAAATCAAAAGGAAAAACATATAATAGAAACAATATAAACCAAGAAGAGTAAAGAAACATAAAATGAAAAGCAAGGGAAATGGGAGGAATGGAGGATTCACGCCACTACAAGGCTAGGCTAGAAGAAGCCATGGCAACCTTGAAGATGAGTGGTGTATGCCGCCACTTGCCAAGGCAAGATAAAGCTTGAAAGAACTCCACTCCCTAAGGAGGAATGCTCTCACAAAAGGTTGAAACACAAAGTGTATAATTTCTCCAAAATGTTCAACCCTTGTACAAGTGTTAGAGGTCCCCTTAAATAGACAAGTCTAGGGGCCCCTTAGCAAAACAACTAAGTTAAAGGATTACAAAAGAAACCTAGCATGTTCTAGAAAGTAGGTCATCCTAGGGTGAATTTTCGTCCAAGCCATCTAGGTGGCAAGTCTTCATGGCCAAGGCTCCCAAAAGGAAGGTTCTAGAACATTCTAGAAGACTTGGTGTCCAAGGCATGTGGGCCTCCCCTTTCTAGATGCTTCTAGAAAGTCTTATTCCTTCTCTCTCTTCCTTAGGACGCCAAGTGTCTCCTATGTGGTCCTCCTCCTTTCTTATTCCTACAAAAGCAAATTAAGGAATTTATTAGCATGTTGGTTTAAGGTTAAGATAATCTTTTGAGTCAACAAGTCAACCCAAAGTCAAGGTCAACAAGTCAACTCAAAAATAGTCAACCAAGCCAACTTAAAGGAATTTTAAACTAAAGAAAATAAAAGCAAAGGAAGGGATCAAGGAACTCCCTTTCTTCTAAGCATGTGCCATGGGCCATCATCCTTGATAGGGATCAATCCTTTATCATTTTCCCCTTGTTGGAGAGAATTTGACCTCAAATTCTTGAAGTCTTTGTTGATGGAGCTTGACTTGAGTTGATGAGAACTTTCTTCATCTTTAATGATTTGATCCCTAGTCTTGGAGGTGCCCTCTTTCTTTTTAATGCCACTCTCCTTTTCTTGCTTGTGTTTTTGTTCATCTCTCTTTGTTTGGGAAGAAAATGAAGAGTGGTGTTGCACCTCTTGCTTTGAAAAACTCTTTTTGTAGGAGAGTAAGTCCTTGGTGAAAGCTTGCTCCTTTTCTTTTTCTTTTTCATCTTTTATTTTATTTTTGTCCTCATTTTCTTGTGGAGGTGGGAGAGGTAGGATTGTGAACTTCTTTCTTAGGGAGGAAAAAACATAAGTGTTTGCATGGCCATCATAAACAACTTTTCTATCAAATTGCCATGGCCTACTGATGAGTGCGTATTTTTGCCCTCATTCAGTATTTAACTCTGGGTATTTAATTGAATTTGTGTGCTTAAAGAGTGATTTAATTGATAATTCTGTTAATTAGACTGTTTGAGCATGTGTGATAAAATTGTCTTAAAAAGTGATTTTTAGCTGCATAAATTATTTTTTGGATATTTTAACGTTTGTTGATGCAGCTGAAGTCAAGATTAAGCTTATTTAAAGGTGGAAAAATAAATTGATTGAAATTACAAACACCTCTAAAGAAGGCTGAAATTAACAAGTTTTGGAAAAATCACTTTTGCACCCCTAAATTACATATGCACTCCCCTCATTCCAAATGGGCTACAAAAAAAACTTACTTCTACACCCCTACATTTGTCTATTTTCACTCCCTCTTACCACTTAAACCCAACTCACTCAGATCAGGCCATGTGGCAATCCCCAACTTTTAAATCTGTCCAATTAAAACATTCCACGTGGCATTAATCCTTGCACATGCATGTGAACCAATTAAGTAGTGCCACGTCATCATCTTCTTCCCTCAAACCCTAGCAGCCAAAACTCACGACCACCATGGCAGCTACTGCTCCGCCACCACCGTCCCTGCACCATGCCGTCAACGCCTTCACTGCACCGTGAATGACGCATCAACTGCAGCAGCATCACCTGCAACCACTCTCGGCCACCATTGCGGAACGCTGCCACCATTGACGCAGAACCATCGTTCGTTGTCCTCACCACGTTCGCACCGCAGCTCCAGCACGCACCAGATTCGCGAATCAGAGCGCACCTGCACTGCGAATCCTTCGCGCACTCACGCCAGCAGCCATGGAAACCACCTTCTCCATCGCGCAAAACGCAGCGCCTCCACCACTACGAACCAACCAGAACCTCAACTGTGACGGACCATGAACCTGCGTGTGTGACAAACCAGAGCAGCTGTTCGAACAGCCATGGAAAGTGGCCGCTGCAACGCGCCTTCAAGCATCCACCGCCGTGCCTTCGCCGGAGAAGAAAAGGCAGCCACCACAGCCGCAGCCATCATCACGTGTTGGAGAAAAGTGTGAGAGTGAAACCCTAATTTGGGAGAGAGAAGGAGCTGCCACGTGTCATCCTCTCAATGGACACTGAATAGTCAAATGGTCAAATCTGGTCAAGCATTCAAAAGCTGGTCAAACAGTCAACTCTGGTCAAAGACTGGTCAAAGGAGAGGGGTTTAACTGCAAATATTGATATTTTTGGATGCCTCTGCAAAATTGGACTACAAAATTGAAAATAGGCTATTTAGAAAATTAATACAAATATTATTTGGTGATAATTTATAAGATATCTTTAAATA
Source organism: Vigna unguiculata (assembly GCF_037176805.1). Taxonomy (NCBI): domain Eukaryota; kingdom Viridiplantae; phylum Streptophyta; class Magnoliopsida; order Fabales; family Fabaceae; genus Vigna; species Vigna unguiculata. The sequence goes on along the minus strand of NC_140793.1, from coordinate 14,933,359 downwards.
ATTAATTTATTTAATTATATCATAAATTATTAACCAATTATATTTGTCAAATAGTCTATATCTCTCCAAGTATTTTTTAATATTTATATTTATCTTTATTTCAAAAGATATTTGAGAGATTTTAGCAACAGAAAAGCCCAGTCCAATTCCTATATAAAGAGACCAAGGGAGAAGTAGAAAACAAGCTCGGGACTTCGGAGTTTTGGAACCCTTAGGGGTGCCTAATTTCGTTTCCTTTCTCTCTCTTTTCTTCTCTCTATTCTTCTTTTTATTTTGTATTCCATGGATTGCTAAACTTCTTGGGTTGATTCCATTGTAATTTCGTTATGGATTTTGAGGTTAGAATGAATTAATTTCTTTGTTCTTTTTATTATTGTTGAGGTTTTAATTTATCTATGTCTTTTATCTTTGAATCACATAAAAAGTAATGATTTTAAATCTATATGCATATTGATCATACGAGTCAAGGGTTTTTAAATTTAATTGAGACTTTACTTTGATTTTATTTAGAAACTTTCATATGATTAAATGAGTTTTTACCAATAATTGAGACTTTACTTTGGTTAAAGGTATTTACTCTAATGAAAATTAATCGAGACTTTACTTTGATTAATTAAGCTTTTTATTTGGTGAGGAGATAAAAGAATAGACATGATTAGGCATAGTAAATTTGATTGAGACTGTACTTTGGTTGAATTTACTGTGGATAATCTAAAAGTTCTCACTTTTAATTGAGACTGTACTTTGGTTAAAAGTGAGAACGCCAACAAATTAATTGAGACTTTACATTGATTAATTTGTAAATCTACAATAATAATTAATCGAGCAATAATCTTTAGATAACCGATGATGAATCTATTTTGAAAAAGCAATGGAATCAATCTATTTTCTTTTCTATTGTTTTTATTTCTTTTTATCTTTTAAATTTTATTTCTATCTTTGTTTATCTGAATCCCCTATATTTTTTATTTTGTTTGACTAACCGCTTTGTATAGTTTTATAAGAACTAATTTGTTAAAAATCAATTCTGTGTTCGTTGGGAGACGACTTTGGGTTACTTTACCCTTACTATTTTGTTGACTACTTTCTTAACAATACTGAAGTTGTTATAGATAAGTAGTATTAATTTGAACGCGTCAACGACAGCGTTATCACCTACCTAGCAAAATATGGTTGGCTTCCATAGGCACAATGTCACATAATACCTCATCCTTAAAGTTGCCAATTGAAAAGTTAATGAGGACTTGTTTAGTTACTTTTATTTCTTCTTCCTTAAGCCATGATAGGTTGTAGGGTTTGACATGAGGAATGGTTTTCAAGCCAAACTTGTCCACCACCCTTGGGCTAGCCATATTTACACAACTTCCACTATCTATGATGAAGTGACATATCTTGTCATTGATAAGGCACCCTCCATGAAAAAGGTTTTGTCTTTGAGAAGGATCAAGTTCTTTGGGAACTTGCCCTAGTTGGCGCCTTACCATTAACAATCCACTTTCAAAGGGTTTAGTCCTTTCAATTGAAGAAGAAGTGTGGGGAGAAGTATTTTGGGGGGAAGGGGAAGCAAAATGTTCACTCTCATCATCACTCTTCTTTAAGATCATTGTCCTCTTCATTGGGCAATTCAAAGCAATGTGTTTATACCCCAAACATTTAAAACATTTAATGGAACTTGATCTTTGAGAAGTGGAATGGTGAGTGTGACCATTTGGTAACTTATTTTTACTTGATGGTACTTGGTGAGACTTAGAAGGAAATTTATCATGTTTCTCTTTAGCTTTTCCCTTCCATGAGTGACTATAGTAGTGGTTGGGTGAGTAACTCTTCCTTGCCCTATTCTTTCTTTTCAAATGAGTTTCAATCCTAAGAGCAAGTGTGAAAACATTTTGAAGAGTGGAGTACTCATACAACTCTACTTGGTCTTGTATGTCTCTCCTAAGACCATTCACAAACCTTTTCATTTTTTCTTTGTTAGTTTCTCTTATTCCAACCCTAAACATTTGAGACTCTAATTCTTTAAAGTACTCACTCACACACATAGGACCTTGGTGAAGCCTTTGGAGCTTCAAAAGAAGTTCCTTCCTATAGGAGGGAGGAACAAATCTAGCGCGCATAAGAGTTTTAATGTCCATCCAAGAAGCCGCGGGTGACCCTTGGTCATAATTTTTACAAACTTTATGCCACCAAGTTTTGGCATACTCAAAAAATCCTAACACTACTAGATCAACTTGTGTTTGATCCTTTACATGATTTTCATTGAAAATTTGATCAACTTTAGCTTCCCAATCAAGGAAGATTTTGGGATCACTTCCACCATAGAACTTAGGAATCTTTGGAGTTTGCTTCTCTTGTGATGGGTTGCACCTAGAATGCCCTCTTTTCCTAGGATCTCTTTCTTTCTCCCTAGCTTCAAGCCTTTGAATGTGCTCTTGGATTCTTAGGTCACTTTGCTCCTTGTCCTTTCTCAATTGTTCAAAGGCCTCCTTCCTAGACAACTCCAAATCCCGAAGCAATCTCATCAATGTATTATTTTTGTTTGGTGTAGGTGCATTTGATGAACTTGCCATGATTCCTACGACAAAAACACTCAAATCCGAGACAAAATAAATGGATTAGGGGTTAGACAACATGAAAACCGAGACCAAATCCAACCCAAAATGTAACCCAAGTGTTTAGATCACTCTCCCAAAGTAACAAGGCAAGGCTAGCACTCAAAATCCACCAAAGGAGTGAAGCAAACACTTTTCAAAACTTGTTCAAAACCTTTCAAATGCAATACAAGTGATTCGGCCACAACATCCCAAGAGTTTCAAGAAAAGAAAACTACTAAGACACAACAAAGAACACCTAGTGACAAGCAAGAAAAGCACAAAAACAAGAAAGTTTAACTTCTAAGGAAATTTTGTTTTAAAGACAAAACTTGAACAAGACTAAAGCAATGAAAAACACTTTTAAAGACTCTATGGAAAGCATTTGAACAAGCCAAGATTATACCTCAAATTATGCATACACCAAGAAAGATCATAACCAAGTTAAAGCATGTAACTAATTTGCCAATATCACCCAAAATCCAAGTATAAAATTTGGTAGCATAACACCTAGTAAAAATGGCCAAATGGATTTACCAAGCAACACATTAGCTCTCGGCCAAACTGTTTTTGGTATTGAAAACACTTTTTCTTTTCAAAACTAGGTACTTAAAATGATTAGAAGGATGTTTTAGGGTGTCTTGAACACTTAGTTCCTTAAAATTAGGTCAAAATCAATTTCAAGGAGCATGCTACAACAAAAGGCATAGATCTCATGCAATAGCTCAAATACTTAGAAATAAGAATAAGAAAACTCAGAGAAGCATGTGACATATGACTCAAGCAAAAGTTAGACACATTTAAAGACTCAACATGACATACACAAAGACACAAACATGTAGCTATCATGCATTTAAACTCATGGATTTGAGGCTCAAAGACTAAGCATCAAAAGACATGTTATCCAACCAGATTTAGGAGTTAAAGCATCACAAAACCGAAGCAAAAATTGCCACAACATAACCTGAAAACGTTGTTTTTCGTATTCTCGGCAGCTCTGACCTTTGCTCACTCATTTGATCATAACTCTCTCCACAGAACTCCAAATGCATTGGTTCTTTTTTTGTTAGAAACTAGACTAACAGAGCTTTCTTTTGACATCAAGAACGTAATTTTTGAATCACTGAGCAGGTGCAGTTTAATCTTTTAAAATCGTGAACAGTTTCTGCCAGCATTGTTTTTGTGTGCAATGGAAGTGGATTTGAACCATACAAAGATAGCTACAACAAGAAAAGATTAGCACATGAAAAACACCATATTCAAGGACAACCAAAGCTCTAGATACCAAATGATGAAGGATTATCTTGTTCCTTTTTAAGATTATTGAATATGGTGTGAGTTGATTAAGAAAACCAAGGAAATCCCCACTGGACATTAAGATAGCAAGCTATCTAGATGTGAAGGTTCCTTTCCAAGGTTCTAGAGAGGAGGAGAATGGATTGATGGGGAGTAAGAAATCAAAAGGAAAAACATATAATAGAAACAATAAGATGAAAAGCAAGGGAAAAGGGAGGAATGGAGGATTCACGCCACTACAAGGCTAGGCTAGAAGAAGCCATGGCAACCTTGAAGATGAGTGGTGTATGCCGCCACTTGCCAAGGCAAGATAAGGCTTGAAAGAACTCCACTCCCTAAGGAGGAATGCTCTCACAAATGGTTGAAACACAAAGTGTATAATTTCTCCAAAATGTTCAACCCTTGTACAAGTGTTAGAGGTCCCCTTAAATAGACAACTCTAGGGGCCCCTTAGCAAAACAACTAAGTTAAAGGATTACAAAAGAAACCTAGCATGTTCTAGAAAGTAGGTCATCCTAGGGTGCACATGGGTGAATTTTCGTCCAAGCCATCTAGGTGGCAAGTCTTCATGGCCAAGGCTCCCAAAGGAAGGTTCTAGAACATTCTAGAAGACTTGGTGTCCAAGGCATGTGGGCCTCCCCTTTCTAGATGCTTCTAGAAAGTCTTATTCCTTCTCTCTCTTCCTTAGGACGCCAAGTGTCTCCTATGTGGTCCTCCTCCTTTCTTATTCCTACAAAAGCAAATTAAGGAATTTATTAGCATGTTGGTTTAAGGTTAAGCTAATCTTTTGAGTCAACAAGTCAACCCAAAGTCAAGGTCAACAAGTCAACTCAAAAATAGTCAACCTAGCCAACTTAAAGGATTTTTAAACTAAAGAAAATAAAAGCAAAGGAAGGGATCAAGGAACTCCCTTTCTTCTAAGCATGTGCCATGGGCCATCATCCTTGGTAGGGATCAATCCTTTATCATGGATAGACAAATGATAGATGCTGCAAGTGGAGGGTCATTGGTGGATAAAACGCCAACAAATGCAAGACAATTGATTGAAACTATGGCGTCGAACCATCAACAATTTTCCACAAGGAGTAATTCTATAACTCTATTGAAGGGAACCCATGGAGTAGAAGCTTCATATGTTGCAGATCACAAGAAAATAGAAGGGAAGTTGGATGACTTAGCGGCAATGGTAAGGACCTTGACAGACTTACAGAAAAAGCCTATCCCTTCTAATTTATGTGGAATTTATGCTTCTACTAATCATCCTACAGAGGCTTGTTCTATGTTAAAAGAGATAGGGACGTTAGACAATGAACAACCTCAGGCATATGCTGTAAACATCTATGGCAATAATAGACCACCTCGGCAGTAATACAACCATGATTTGTCCTTCAACAAGTACAACCCAGATTGGAAGGAATATCCCAACCAGAAATGGGAAAATCAACAGCCTCAACACCAACAAGTCTATGTTCCACCTCAACAGAGGCAACAACCACAACCAGCTGCAACCTCTGGTGATTCAAACATGGAAGCAATGATGAAAATGATCGCTGACATGATTAAGGGACAAATCAATGAGTTGAAACAGACGATGGAAGCAACCAATCAAAATTTGCAGAATCAGATTGGACAAATGGCAAATGAGTTAAATCAGATGAAGTCTCAACAAGGCTCGAGCAATTTGCCTGCACAAACTGTAATTAACCCGCGAAATGTAAGTGCTATTACTTTAAGATCGGGTAAGCAAATACAAGGCCTTGGGGATGCCCAAGAAGATGAAGATAAGGACAATGAAGTTGTACCTGATAATGAAAGTGGAAGATCAGATGAAGCAACACAAGCAACATCTGAAATGCCTACACCCAGTGATAACTCCAGGTTGGTATCCCCTAATACTTCCTTTGAAAATTCTTCTCCTTATTCTCCTCCTCCTCCCTATCCAAACTGTTTGAAACCAAAAACTAAAAAGATGGAGGAGTTAGACAAAGAAATCTTGAATACTTTCAAGAAAGTGGAGATAAACATCCCTTTGTTGGATGCTGTGAGACAAATTCCTAAATACGCCAAGTTTCTCAAAGAATTATGTACACATAAAAGGCGTATTATGGACAAAGAGGTAGTGAACATGGGAAGAAACGTGTCTAGCTTAATTAAGAAGCCTGTAGTCAGAATGCCACAAAAGTGTAAGGATCCAGGTATGTTTTCTGTTCCTTGCATTATAGGAAGTACTAAGTTTGACAATGCTATGTTAGATTTAGGAGCTTCCATTAATGTAATGCCTTTATCAGTTTTTACTTCACTTCATCTTGGACCTCTTAAGTCTACTGGTGGGGTCATTCAATTGGCCAACCGTAGCATAGTTAACCTTGCAGGTGTGCTAGAAGATGTGCTTGTCCGTGTGGACAAGTTAATTTTTCGTGTAGATTTCTACATCTTGGACATGAAGGATGATGAAGGAATGAGTTCAACCACAATTATCTTGGGAAGACCATTCATGATGACAACACGTACCAAGATAGACGTGCATGCAGGATCATTGAATATGGAGATAGGAGATGAGAAGGTGTAGTTCAATGTGCTAGAAGCCATGAAGCACCCAATTGAAAACCATTCTTTGTTTTGTATTGATTTATTGAGTAATGTAGTGAACAATTATGCTTTTGGACTTTTGGATGTTTTATCTGGTTTTTCTTCTTCTTTGGATTTTTCTTTTTCGAATATTTCGGGCTCAATTTTAGAAGAAAGAGAAAATTGTAAAATAGGTGATATTGAGGACACGGTGTCACTATTTGATACCTCTGTGGCGTCCGAGTGTGATGCTGAGGTGGCTGAAATTACCTTAGGCAGTAAAATGTTGCCATCTGTGGAACAACCACCCACTTTGGAGTTGAAACCTTTACCATCTCATTTGAAATATGTTTATCTTGAGAGGGATGGGAAACTCCCTGTTATTATATCTGCCTTGCTTACTGACGAGCAGGAACAAAAGTTATTGCAGGTTATCAAAGATCACAAGCGAGCAATAGACTGGACTTTGGCACATATTCCTGGTATTAGTCCTTCTTTTTGCATGCACAGAAGATGATGAAGGATTGACCCCAACCAAGGATGGAGGCACATGCTTAAGAAGACTAAGCATGTTTAGAAAGGAAGTTCACTAATCCTTCATCCCTTTCATTTGTGTTTGTTATTTTTGATTCCCAAAGTTGACTTAGTTGAATCAACTTTAGTTGACTTGTTGACCTTTGACTAGGTTTGACTTGTTGACTATAGTTGACTTGACTTAAGCCAACATGCTAATCTATGTTTATTTGCTTTGTAGGTTAATTAGGAGTAAGAAAGCAATGCTAGGTGGCACATGGTGATTGGGGAGCATAAATGATGTGGAGGAGAGAGTAAAGCAAAGGCATAAAGCAAAAAGTAAAAGGCATGAAGAAAGTGTACCTATGTACCCTTGGTCTCCTTTGTTTTTAGCACACTTTGGCCACCTTTTGGAGACATATGAGACACATAATTTGTCTCCTTTTATGCTAGAACGAAATTAGCCTTGCACACACCATAGTTGGCTCTTTTGTCTCTCATTTTGGTAACCTTATTTGACCTAGTTTCTAGAATCTAGGGTTAGGTTTTTGTAGAGACATCCTTAGGTATCTTTTATTTGCTTAGAGGCCCCTAAACTCTTCTATATAAGGGGTATTCCTAGACATGTAAAAGGGTTGAACATTTTGAAGTAAAAACACTCTTGTGTCTCAACCATCTGTGAGAGTTTCCTCCCTTGGGAGTGAATACTTTTAAGCCTTATCTTGCATAAGCAAGTGGCGACACACATCCACTCATCTTCAAGGTTGCCATGGCTTCTAGCCTAGCCTTGTAGTGGCGTGCTTCTCACATTTTTACCATTTCTTTCCTTTCCATTTTATGTTTTCTTCTTCCTTTAGTTGTTCTTGGTTTTCTATGGTTTATGTGATTTCCATTTCCTTTTTGTTTTGAATCAATCCATCATCTTCTTCTCTTGAGCTTTGTGAAAGGAACCTTCACATCTAGATAGCTTGCTATCTTAATGTCCAGTGGGGATTTCACTAGGCTTTCTTAATCAACTCACACCATATTCAATAATCTTAAAAGGAAACAAGATAATCCTTCATCAGAATACTCTTGGAGGAGGATGTTAAGCCAATAAGGCAACCTCAGAGGAGACTGAATCCTTAGCTGATGGAGGTTGTGAAGAAAGAAGTCACCAAGTTGCTACAAGCAGGTATTATATATCCTATTTCGGACAACACTTGGGTGAGTCCTGTACATGTGGTCCCCAAGAAATCTGGGATCACCGTGGTCAAGAATGAGAAGAACGAGTTAATTCCTACTCGTATTCAGAATAGCTGGAGGGTCTGTATTGATTATAGAAGACTAAACCAGGCCACCAGAAAGGACCACTTTCCTTTACCATTCATGGACCAGATGTTAGATCGATTGGCAGGTAAGTCTCATTACTGTTTTCTTGATGGATTCTCTGGGTATTTTCAGATTTGTATTGCCCTAGAGGATCAACATAAAACTACCTTTACTTGTCCATTCGGTACATATGCTTATAGGAAAATGCCATTTGGCCTTTGCAATGCTCCTGGAACATTTCAGCGATGTATGATTAATATTTTTACAGATTTGTTGGAGCATTGTATTGAGGTTTTTATGGATGATTTTAGTGTATATGGTTCATCTTTTGATCACTGCTTGTCTAATCTTGCTAGAGTCTTGGAGAGATGTGAAGAAACTAACCTTGTTTTAAATTTTGAAAAATGTCATTTTATGGTGGAACAAGGTATAGTTTTAGGTCACGTTGTTTCCAAGAATGGTATATCTGTAGATCCTGCTAAAATTGATATTATTTCACAATTGTCTTACCCCTCTTCTGTGAAAGAGGTTCGATCTTTTCTTGGACATGCAGGATTTTACAGGAGGTTTATCAAGGACTTCTGCAAGATAGCCAACGCTCTCTCCAACTTGTTGCAAAAGGATTTAGTATTTGACTTTGGAGAGAGGTGCAAAGATGCGTTTGATACATTGAAAAAGGCGCTTACCACCACTCCTATCATCCAGCCACCTGACTGGACATTACCATTCGAGTTGATGTGTGATGCATCAAACTTTGCAATAGGAGCGGTGCTTGCACAAAAAGATGGGAAGCTATCAAATGTGATATATTATGCTTCCAGAACGTTGGACACAGCACAGGCTAACTACACCACGACTGAGAAGGAATTATTGGTTGTTGTGTTTGCCTTGGACAAATTTCGACCGTATATACTTGGTTCCAAGGTAATTGTTTATACTGATCATGCAGCATTAAAATTCTTTCTGAAGAAAGCAGATTCGAAGCCAAGGTTGATTAGATGAATGCTACTGCTCCAAGAGTTTGACATTGAGATTCTAGACAGAAGTGGAGCACATAACTTAGTAGCAGACCATCTTAGCAGGATTGAAAATGGAGAAGATAACATTCCTATTAAGGATGACTTTCCTGATGAAGTCCTCCTAGCATTGACTGTTGTGAAAGGTATGTTTCCTGAACCTTGGTTTGCTAACATTGTTAATTATTTGGTTGTTTCTACTATTCCTCCTTCCTTCTCCAAATATGAAAGAACCAAGCTAAAAAGTGAGGCAAAGTACTATATATGGGAAAACCCAATCTTATGGCGCATTGGTAGTGACCAAGTCATAAGGAGGTGTGTTCCAGATATCGAGATACCTCATGTGCTTGAGTTATGTCATTCATCTCCTTTTAGTGGACATTATGGCACACAAAGAACAGGTAGGAAGGTGTTGAATTGTGGATTATATTGGCCTACTATTTTTAAAGATGCACAGAGGGTATATGAAAATTGTGAGCAGTGCCAAAGGGCTGCCAGATCCATTACAAGAAGGGATGAAATGCCTCAACAACCCATGTTATATTGTGAGGTATTTGATATTTGGAGTATTGGTTTTATGGGTCCTTTTCTTCCTTCTTTTGGGTTTTCTTATATTTTTCTTGCTGTAGACTATGTCTCCAAATGGGTGGAAGCCATAGCTACAAGGACTAATGATTCTCGAGTTGTTATGAGTTTTGTCAGGTCTAACATTTTCTGTAGGTTTGGGATACCACGAGCCATCATCAGTGACCAGGGGACTCATTTCTGTAATAGGCTACTTAAGAACATGTTGAAGAAGTATGGGGTGACACATCGCATTGCTACACCATATCACCCCCAAACTAATGCGCAAGCAGAGATCTCTAACAGGGAGATTAAAAAGATACTAGAGAAAGTAGTGAAGCCTAGTCGAAAGGATTGGGCCACAAGATTGGATGATGCACTTTGGGCACAAAGGATAGCCTACAAAGCACCTATAGGTATGTCGCCTTTCAGGGTGGCTTTTGGAAAGGCTTGTCATCTACCTGTGGAGATTGAACATCGGGCCTATTGGGCCGTGAAAGCATGCAACTTGGATTTGGAAGAAGCAGGAAATGAGCGAAAACTTCAGTTGCAAGAACTAGAGGAGATTATGATGTGATCCCAATAAGCCTAAGCTCAAATGCATCAACAAGCGCAAGCCCACCTCGAGGCCCAATCACTAGAAGCATGATGAAGAATATCCACATGGGCCTCTCAAAAGATGATCAAGTCAATCATGGGCTTTTCAGTTTATTCACATGGGCCAAAGAAATCTACAAAATATGAGTTAATGCATGGAAGACCATAGTTTAGATTTAAATTGGGCCATTATTTAGGCCTTATTTTTCTAAAATAATAAGTCAAATAATGTGTAGTTAAATTGATAAAATTGGGCTTGACTAAGCCCAATAGGAGATTTGGCCATGAGCTACCAAAGGCCAAAGGTGGACTAAGTGGAAGTCAACATTCCTTCCTACACCTCATGGATCATGCATCCCATGGAGCCAATTCCACACTCCACCCATGTGCCTCCTTCATCCAAGGGCTAAGAGAGTGTCTTCTTTTCCAAGTCTTCATCCAAAGGCTAGGAAGATGCCTCCTTCTCCAAGCCACAATCCAAGGGTGATGATTAAAGCTTCTCCTCCAAGCTTGATCTAAGGGCCAAGAATTAGTCTAGCTTTTAGGCTCACATATAAAAGCCAAAAGTAGACCATTTGTACATATTAACTCTTGAATTGCTAATAGATGCTAGTGTTTGAGATCACTCCACACTTCTATTAATTTGAGAGCACACATGGCTAACCTTCTCCTTCATCTCCTCTAGCCACCTTCCATACCATAGCTCCAATTCTACTCTTCATCTTCACCAAAATTCTCCATTTCCGAGAGCAACCTTTCTCTAATTCTCCAAATTTCGCTGCACTTCATCTTCTCCTCAACATTCTCCATGGATTTCCTCCCTCTCCTACTCCAAGGACGTCCATCAATTGGTATCTAGAACCATCCAAGCCTTTGGTGCATCCATCCTCTTGGTTTAGGTAAGGTTCTTGGTCCATACTTGTCTCTTGTTTCAATTTCCGTTTTGTCTCTCTTCTCCACTGTTTTCTTCACTTTTGCTGCTGTTTTTTTATGTTTTTTATGCTCTCCACCATTTGACATTGAGGCTACATGAATCTCCATTGATTCATCTTGTAGTACTCCTTGCTTCATTGGTGCAAATCTGTTTTTAGGTTCCATTTTCGTTTTCCAGCACTTGTTCTTTTCTTCCTTGTTGTTTTTCTTCATTTTAATCGGTGCATCTTTCAATTTTCAGTTCCTTATATTGTGTTTTGTCTTAAGTCATATTTTAGCACTTTAATTCATCTTAATTTTCGTTCATATGGCTGAATTCTGCACTTGCTTGATGAGAACCAAGTCCTACATCACACAAAATGAGCTATGAACTTCAAGTGATGCTTGTGGATGTGTAAGGCAATGGTCTCACTGTTTTTCCTCCATTTCACTGATTGGATTGTGCTTTTGAGTGTTTAAGATGTTCTTCTATGATTCATACTTGATTTTAGATCATAATCAAGTTCATTCATCTTGAATTTTGATACAACATCTTACAATTTCCGCGAGCAATTCTGCTCCAGTCTGTTTTTCCAGATTTCACTACACGCACACCTACTGTTTGAGATTTGTCATGACTCACTGCTTGGTCCAAAGTTTAATCTGAATTTTTCCTCATTTAGCTAACATCCAGACGAAACATACAAAAAAAGAATCATTCAAAAATGTTGAGTACAAAAAAAATGAAAAATCGGCGAAGTTGAGGAAAATTTTCACGTTTTCTGGCGCAGTGGTCTCGGGAATTTTATGTTTTACTGCTATTTTGTGCGATTTGTGGTGCTTTTAAGTGCTCTTTGTTATTCTAATTGATTCCTTGATTGTGTACTCTATATTGGCTTGAGTTTGCCTTCAATAGAAGTGGAATTTATTCCCTCAATTTGGCACAAAATTGCAATGAGTACAGTGGCTGTTTTTGAGCACTTTTTCTTCACTATTTTCAGTTTTTTTTCATCTATTCTAGTGCATTTCTAGGTTCCTATTTGTGGTGCTTGCCTTTATTTCCAGCCTTTAATTTCTTGCTTGTCACTTCTTGAATCTCCTTCTAGTCATGTTTCATTTCAATTCTCTTTTGGTTTAACATTTCTAATTAGCTTTTCTTGCTTTCTCCTTTGTTTGGGTTCATATACTTGACTCTTGGTTATTGGTTGTGATTGATGATGCTATGAAGTTTAGAATGGTTTCTATGATTTGGTAGCATCTTAGGTGGTGGATATTGAAGTAGAATTTTAGCTTGTGTGCTTATTCTTTTCCTCACCTATTGAGAGTTTTGGACCTATTCATTTGAGAGAGTGTGTGCTAACTCCATTGCTTGGTATAGTTTTCTTGCTGTTTTGTTTTTTTTGGTGCAGGTTTGGTGGCTGTTTTGGCCTTAAAACCAAGGCTATAGTTGCTGTTTTGCACTTCATTTTGGTGGCTTAAGGTGCTTACAAGTGCCTTACTTGGTGGTGGTCTTTGTTCAAATCAAAAGGAGCCTACAAGCCAAGCTATTGGCTCTTGATTTTGTGCAAATTGGCAGCACTTTGGAAGCACATTTGGAGTTGCATTATTTCTTATTTTTTTGGCTTTATTTCTTTGTACTTTGTACTTCTTTTTGGCACATCTTATTTGGTACCAATTTGAAGCCTCCTTGATTGTGAAATTGCATCTTTTGAGCATCAAAATTTAAGATATTAAGTGGCTTGAGGTTGCTTCATTTTGAGTACCAAATTAGTGAACCAAATTTGCTTTCAAGTTCTCAATTGTATCCATGGCCTACTTAGGTGTCTTGGGGAACCAAAGGTGTTCAATCCCATCTCTTAAGTAGAACCTTTTTCATATTATAGTGCAACGTTTTAGTAAGTGAGTGTGTTGAAAGTTCTAAGTGCTTTCTCACCTTGCTTTTAGGTCGCATAGATTAGACGCTTAGTGGTTTTAATTTGTGAGACCAAAGTCTCTAAAATTTTTGCCATTTAGGGGTCCGTTTTTAGTGTTAGTCTTTTCTTTTCTTTGAGTCTTGTTTGTGCTTGTTGTGTGTTTTGCCTCATGTGATTCTATCTACTTATTACTTGAACATTTGTGTGAACTTTGAGTACTTTTTCAAGTGTAACCTTGGCAAGGATTGGCCTTGGTACTTAAGAAGTCCGTGAGACTCACCTCGCTTACCTGGAGGTACACTTGTGCTAGTCCTCTTCTTTCACCCTTTTATCCAAGTGCATAAGTTCATTCAATCATCATGAGTACATATTCTACATATAGTCCTAGGTTGACTAAGCATGATAGTCATGAGTTGCATCATACATTTCATAGTGACATTCCATTCTTTGGGGAGGATATAGGTCCACTATCATTCATAGATTGGATGTGGGATATAGAGAAGTTGGTGCAACCATTCTTTAATAGATATAGTCAGTATGATATTCTTAGGCATGTTATTTCTAGATTTGTAGGACGTGTATGTGAGTGGTGGCATCAAAGGCAATTTCAAGTGGAAAAGGGAAGAGCATCATGCATTAATACCTTTTATGAACTAAAAGCATGCATGTGGAAACATTTTGTTCCCTCTTCATATAGGATCACTCGAGAGCAACAGTCTCGACTAGAAAACTTCATTGATATAGGAGATGCATTCATTCAAAATCTAAAGAAGTTTTCTCGTCAAGAAAGAGATTTTAAAGATAAACTTGACTTGCTCTTGAGTAAGAAAAGAGAAATTGAAAAGCAAAGAGAAATTAAAAAGCAAAGAGACCATGTGCAAAAAGAGCAAGAGGAGAAGGAAAGAAGAGATAGAGAGGAAGAGAAAAGGAAAGAATCTGACAAGGCATTGAGAGAAAAGAGAGCAAAAATAGAGCTTGAAAAGAAAGAGAAAGAGGAAGAAGAAATCCTACTCAACAAAGGAGTGCTACTAAAGGCACCTCCAAACCCCACAATTCTCATTGAATTAGGAATTTTAAAGGGAGTGCTCAAATCTTTTAACTCTTCTCATTTCATCAATCATTCTCATTTCTTCAAACCAATATTTACTTTTGCTAAGTTTTTCAAGCCAATTTCCCTTCCCATTGTTTTAAACTCCTCAAAAGATTTTGCAAAATCAAACTTTGAGTTAATGTTGCCTACTAGGTTTAAGACAACTCAAAGTACACAAAATTATTTTTGTGAAGTAGATCTTGTTCATCTTCAAGTAACTTTCAACAATACAACAAGACCTTCTTTTGTCCTCTACTTTAGATATCCTCCTACTTATCAGTATGGTGTTCATTCCACTTTCAATATATCTCATTTAATTCCTTTTGTAGGATCCATGGATGATGAACACCAAGATTTGAGGGCAAATCCTCTTCAAGGGGGAGGGGATGATGTGATCCCAATAAGCCTAAGCTCAAATGCATCAACAAGCGCAAGCCCACCTCGAGGCCCAATCACTAGAAGCATGATGAAGAAGATCCACATGGGCCTCTCAAAAGATGATCAAGTCAATCATGGGCTTTTCACTTTATTCACATGGGCCAAAGAAATCTACAAAATATGAGTTAATGCATGGAAGACCATAGTTTAGATTTAAATTGGGCCATTGTTTAGGCCTTATTTTTCTAGAATAATAAGTCAAATAATGTGTAGTTAAATTGATAAAATTGGGCTTGACTAAGCCCAATAAGAGATTTGGCCATGAGCTACCAAAGGTCAAAGGTGGACTAAGTGGAAGTCAACATTCCTTCCTCCACCTCATGGATCATGCATCCCATGGAGCCAATTCCACACTCCACCCATGTGCCTCCTTCATCCAAGGGCTAAGAGAGTGTCTTCTTTTCCAAGTCTTCATCCAAAGGCTAGGAAGATGCCTCCTTCTCCAAGCCACCATCCAAGGGTGATGATTAAAGCTTCTCCTCCAAGCTTGATCTAAGGGCCAAGAATTAGTCTAGCTTTTAGGCTCACATATAAAAGCCAAAAGTAGACCATTTGTACATATTAACTCTTGAATTGCTAATAGATGCTAGTGTTTGAGATCACTCCACACTTCTATTAATTTGAGAGCACACATGGCTAACGTTCTCCTTCATCTCCTCTAGCCACCTTCCATACCATAGCTTCAATTCTACTCTTCATCTTCACCAAAATTCTCCATTTCCGAGAGCAACCTTTCTCTAATTCTCCAAATTCCGCTGCACTTCATCTTCTCCTCAACATTCTCCATGGATTTCCTCCCTCTCCTACTCCAAGGACGTCCATCAGATTAGGCTTGCAGCTAGAAAGCTTGTGGCTAGAAAGGATTTCAAGGTAGGCCAGAAGGTGTTACTATACAAATCCAAGCTTGGTCACATGAGTGGTAAGTTGCACTCTACTTGGGAAGGACCATACATTGTTACAGAAGTCTTCCCTTATGATGAAGGATTATCTTGTTCCTTTTCAAGATTATTGAATATGGTGTGAGTTGATTAAGAAAGCTAAGCGAAATCCCCACTGGACATTAAGATAGCAAGCTATCTAGATGTGAAGGTTCCTTTCACAAAGCTGAAGAGAAGAAGATGATGGATTGATTCAAAACAAAAAGGAAATGGAAAGCACATAAACCATAGAAAACCAAGAACAATTAAAGGAAGAAGAAAACATAAAATGGAAAGGAAAGAAATGGTAAAAATGTGAGAAGCACGCCACTACAAGGCTAGGCTAGAAGCCATGACAACCTTGAAGATGAGTGGATGTGTGCCGCCACTTGCTATGCAAGATAAGGCTTAAAAGTATTCACTCCCAAGGGAGGAAACTCTCACAAATGGTTGAGACACAAGAGTGTTTTTACTTCAAAATGTTCAACCCTTTTACATGTCTAGGAGCACCCCTTATATAGGAGAGTTTAGGGGCCTCTAAGCAAATAAAAGATACCTAAGGATGTCTCTACAAAAACCTAACCCTAGCTTCTAGAAACTAGGTCAAATAAGGTTACAAAAATGAGAGACAATAGAGCTAACTATGGTGTGTGCAAGGCTAATTTTGTTCTAGCAGAAAAGGAGACAAAGAATGTGTCTCATATGTCTCCAAAAAGTGGCTATAATGTGCTAAAAACAAAGGAGACCAAAGGTACGTAGGTACACTTGCTTCATGCCTTTTACTTTATGCTTTATGCCTTTGCTTTACTCTATCCTCCACATCATTTATGCTCCCCAATCACCATGCGCCACCTAGCATTGCTTTCTTACTCCTAATTAACCTACAAAGAAAATAAACATAGATTAGCATGTTGGCTTAAGTCAAGTCAATTGTAGTCAATAAGTCAAACCTAGTCAAAGGTCAACAAGTCAACTAAAGTTGAATCAACTAAGTCAACTTTGGGAATCAAAAATAACAAACACAAATGAAAGGGATGAAGGATTAGTGAACTTCCTTTCTAAACATGCTTAGTCTTCTTAAGCATGTGCCTCCATTCTTGGTTGGGGTCAATCCTGCATCACCTTATGGAGCAGTGGAGATCAAGGAAGAATCTTCAGCAAGAACTTTTAAAGTTAATGGGCATCGTCTTCGGATATTCAATGAAAATCAAGATATGCTAAATAAGACGATGGATGGAATGAACTTGATTTCTCCCTCATACCTTCCACCTTGAAGAGGTAAGTACACTTCATACTTTTTCTGTGCATTTTATACATATTGAATACATTAAGGACAATGCATGGATAAAGTGTGGGGGTGTGGGGAGATTTCCCCCTTTTTTGATTTTGTTTTCTATTTGTTTTGTTTCTCCTTTTCTAATTTTGTTTTCTGTTTGTTTTTATTTAAAAAAAAAAGTTTCTGCTTTCAATAAAACATATTGACATTGGATTTTGGGATTTGATTCACTAATTGGAACGGTCATAATTCTTGGAAAATAAGAGTCATGTGCTATGAATGGATTGTTTCTATGATTTACTAATTGAGTTGATTTGAGAGCTTCTGGAATAAATCTTTTGTGAAAGAGTTTTTGACCTTGTGAGTTTTGAGCTTTATTGTAAGGATGAACTACCCTGTGTCATTCCTATTTTTTCTTGTGTGACTGGCTCGTGTCTTGTTGGTACTCAAATGTTTAGCTTGATTCTGTTGTTTTGCATCTTAGGTGAACATGCATGATTTGATATGATTGAGGCATTTCTTGTTTTTAGCTACTTGGCCAAATAAGCTAACCATGACATTGATCCATTGGTAGCCCCTTGAGCTTAAACCTCTTTTTCTTGTTTTGAGCATATTGCTAAACCTTAAAAAGAAAAAGACCATGTTTGTCCTTACCTTAGGGAGAAAGAAGGAGCTAGTGGATTATGTTAAGATTTGATGTGATCCCAACAAGGCTTATAGTTTGGGTCAATGCCTAGGCCCAAATCATGCTTAAGGCCCAATACATGGCCCACATGCACCTTCAAACCCAAGCCCATCAAGAGGCCTAATAACAAGGAGCATGCTCAAAAAGATCCAATTGGGCTTCATTCAAGATGGCCCAAACCCACATGGGCTTCTCATACTCTTCACATGGGCCAAAGAAGATGTGAAGATTTGAAGAAGTGTCTCAAAGAGCAATAGAATAACAATAATATTGGCCCATTGTTTAGGCTTTGCTTTCTAGAATAATAAATCAAACAATGAGTAGTTCAATTGATAAAATTGGGCTTGACTAAGCCCAATAGGAGATTTGGCCATGAGCTATCAAAAGAGCCAAGGTGGACTAAGTGGAAGTCAACACTTCTTCCTACACCTCATGGATCCAAAGCATCCAAGGGTTAGGAATGCTTCCTCCTTTTCCAAGGCATCATCCAATGGCCAAGATCAAGCCTCCTTCTCCAAGCTTGATCTAAGGGCCAAGATCAAGGCCCACTCCATCCAATGGCTCTCCTTTCTCATGTGTAAATGGCTTCATATAAAAGCCAAAGTTTCACTCATTTGTAGACACTCTTGAAATTTTATGCAATAGATGCAACTTGAGTTGAGAGCACTCCTCCCTCTATTGCCTTTGAGAGTTACCACTTTCTAGAGATTTCCTCTCTCTACCTCTAGCCACCTTCCTTAGGCTAGCATAGATTAGGAAATCCTATCACCTCTTTCACCTTCCATTGCTTGCAAGTGCCTTCCAACTTGCCTCCATTCCTTCATCCATTTCCGCTGCCCATGGAGCTCTTCATGCACCTTTGGAGCTCCACCATAATGGTATCAAGAGCCATCAAACCATGGTCTCTCAAGGTTTGGTAAGGTTCTTTCCTAGTCTTGTGTTTCCTTCATTTTCCGTCTTGTTCTCATCATCTTCTTCTTCTTCTTTGTTTTTCATTCACATTTACCGTTCATTGTCTATTATATTGTGTTTCTCCATTGATTTCATGCAACTATGAGACTACAAGAGTGTTTTACACTCTATTGGTAGATTTCCTTGCTTGCTATGGTTCACATATTTTACTAGCTTTCCTTTACATTTCAGCACCATTTTTTTTGCTTCCATTGTGTTTCTTGTCATTTTTGTTCGGTGATTCTTTTTTCTTTTCAATTTCCACCTTTCAAGTTGTGTTCTATGTCTTGTTCATGCTTTCTTTTACATGTTTCTTCAATTTTCCACCGTTTACAATCATTTTCTGCACTTGCTTGAGTGAAGCCGTGCCAAACTTCACTCCAAAACGCAATGAAGCTTCATGCTATGCGTGTGGTTGTTTGAGTCAGCTTTCCTCACTGTTTTAATGCCATTTCACCGATTGGTTTGTGCCTTAGAATGTCCTAAGATGTTCATCTTCATCTATGCTTGATTCTAGATCATAATCAAGCTCCAAATCGAATTAATTTGTCTATTGAACATCTTCCCCTTTCACTCTGCTTTTGCTTCTGTTTTCAACTTTTTTCCATTGCACACCTTCTGTTTCAGAAGTGTCACGAGTGACTCAGTGCACCAAATTTTAAGCTGATTATTGCTTCGAAAAGCTAAGTCATAGATGAAAATTCTCCAACAAGAATCATTCAATTATGTTGAGAATTGAATTCTATACAAAGTTTGAAGTAGAGGCAACTTTCTGCGTTTTTCAGTGCCAGTTTGCTGTTGTTTTCACTTGTGTCCTGACGCACACTTTTCTTGTGTGATTTAACTGTAACGATTCATAGCACCGAATCACCTTCTGATTTTTGCCTAATTTTCTTAACATCTAGACGAAAAGGTATCAAAAAAAATCATTCAAATATGTCCAGTACAAAAAATTTGAAAAATCTTCAAAGTTAAGGCATCTGTCAGCGTTTTCTGGTGCTGTGTTTTCGGGAAAATCACTGTTTAGTGCGTTTTTGGTGTGTTTTGCTTCAGAATTTCAGTGCTCTTGGTCTATACATTTGCTTGTTTATGTGTGTATTTCATATTGCCATCAATTGCTTTCATTTGGAGTGGATTACTTCCCTCACATTGGCATACATGCAATGAATACCATAAGCATTTTATGAGTACTGCAGTTTTTGCTTTTGGTTTTTACTCTATTCTAGTTCCGTTCTAGGATTCCTTTTGTTGTGCTTTCCATTCTTTCAAGCCTTAATTTCTTGCTTGTCCTTGTTTTTGGCTATTCAATTCAGTCTTGTCAAATCATATTTAATGTGGTTTAGCTTTCTTAATTAGCTTTTCTTGTGTTATACATTTCAATTGGCAAGTAATGTTGGCTTCAATCACTACAAGAAAAAATATTTTTAACGGAGGTTTATTTTTACATTACTTAGGGTTAAAACCTCTACTAAGTTCTTTACCCAGGGTTTCAATTTCCCCCGCTAAACCATCCCTGGAGAATGTGTTAGCCGGGGTTTTTACGAACCCCAGGAAGCACCAATCAATAACGGAGGTTTTTTATCCTCTTGTATTTAACATAGGTTTTAAAACCTCAGTTAAGTTTTGTGGGTTTAAAACCTTGGTTAATTACCATGAATTTTGAAACCTCCGTAAAATATCGTGGATTTTGAAACCTCCATAAAATACTATGGGTTTTAGAACCTCCATAAAATAACATAGGTTTCAGAACCCCCATAAAATACCATGGGTTTCAAAACCCCCTAAAATACCCTGGGCTTTAAAACCTCCGTGAAATACTATAGGTTTCAAATCCTCCGTAAAGTACCATAGATTTTAAAATTATTATTATTATATTTTTTTACTCATTTATCATTTATGGATTCATATATTATTTTTCAATCACAATTATTTATATTTATTCTATTTTTTTAATCTATATTTAATAAAATTATACATAAATAGATATAAACTCATCAAATTGACAAATTATTTATAGATGACTAAATGTATATCAAAGTATAACAAATATACGAATTCAAATTCAAATTCAAGTACAATATTAGTCAGCAAAAACTATCATGAAGTACTACAATAGTTCTCAAAACATAAAATGATTCAATTAACTTCCACATTATATTATATTCTTCAACTATCACATATGATTTTCCTCATGTCCAGAACTTGTTGTATTAGTTGGCACACTTCCTTGATCAGAAACCTACAATATAAATGTGAATCATAATTACAATCTTAAACATTACCGGTGCAGGATTGAACATAGTCAACTCAGGAGGCAATTGACCTTGATAATTTTGAGAAAAGAAGTTCATGATTGCATCAAGTCTTTTGTCACGTTCTTCATTTCGTTTATTTTGTTCATCCAATTGTGACTTTAATGCAATGACCTATATTAGAACACAATCTATTATTAAAATCGTAAAAAACACATAAACATTATAAAACACTCAATCTATCAACAAAAAATATACTACATTTCTTACTCCTACTTATAGAAAACAATCCAAAGCAACACAACAACAACATAGTGTCCAATAATATTCAACACAACAACATTTACAACCTTGGCATGACAATCCAAAGAGAACAACATCATATTGCTACACATGACAATCCAAATCAATAACCTGATTTTGCAATTCTGAATAAGAAGGACCAGATGAGGATGTCCCAAAATGAAAATTCCTAGTATATCCAAACACACGAGAAGGGCAAGGTCCCAATCCCATTCCTCGGACACGACCACAATGTTCTTTACTTCCTAGAACATGAGCTAGTGAATCTTCAATTGATATATCTTGTGAAAGGGAAGATGTATTTGTCTCATATGCTTTAATTTTTTCCTACAAATAATACAAAATGTTATCAATGAAGGTAACATTCAATTTGATTCAGTATTTTTCTTTAGAAAACTTATACTTACTCCAATCTCTCTTGCTCCATCATTCACAAATTCCCCATTAGCATGTTTATGTGTTGCTATCCAAACTTCTCCCCTACTAACTTTGTGACCAAGCTCTTGCTCCTATAAAACTTAAGAAAATCATGAATCATATATGATATAACAAAAATGATTGATGAATAAAGTTACCATCTCATTCTTCTTCCGTGCAATGCTCTTCGATCCACCTGTGTGAGGAACTGTTTGCTTCTTTCTATTATCCTTATTTTTTTGGGCAATTTCCTAAGCATATATGTAGAAAATTACTAAAAATAAGTAAAGTAACACTTAAAAGAATAGAAAAGATAGTTTTTATTACCTTAGTCCTTGAATTTAAACGGTAGTCAACAAAAGAAGCCCATTGGTCTCTATTCATTCCTTCTGGACACATTGTAATAATTTCATCTCTATTACGTGTTCCATCATCTCTTTGTTGCCATAGTTGTTGTCTATACTCACTCCATTTTATGTTAAGTGATTTGAATATATATGCCACATGAGCATCAGATTCCACTAGAAACTTAGCCTTCAAAATTATTACACAATTAGTTTAACAACAATTGACATATAACAAGAATCAAAACATATAAAAGAAATTATAGGTCAATTACTTGAATGGTTTTCTTAAGTATATCTTCTTTGTAATCATTAGGAATCTTCCTCCAACTTTGATAGCTGATTGGAAAGGCATTAACATTTCTTGCAACACGACCTAAAAACCTATTCAACAATGCTCCACTATCATCAATTGGTTGGTTGTCACTATTCCATTTCACAAGAATCCTTTCATTGGAAGATAAAAACCAAACATCATTCAATGTTAATTGTTTTCTAACTTGTGTGCCTTCATCATCTGTCAAAATACATATGAAATATATTGTTGGTTTAAGATAAACATAAAACACAAATACTATATGGCTTGGACAATTACACATAAAAATCAATAAATTAACAATCTTACCAATGACATCAACAAGCCATGACCTTTTACGTGATAAATGCTTTGATTGATTACTTTGCATCTCAATATCCACATTTTCTTCCCCTTCACTATCAGATTGTAACCTTGGTGTTGATTCAGATGTAGAATCATGCACAAACTCATTTCTAAGTTGATTATTAAATTCAAATTCAAATTCATGTGCAGAATTGGTCTTGCTAGTGGAGAACAACCTATTCTTCAAACATTCTACAAATTAACTCAAGTCACTAAATAAATAGATAATACATGAAATTTGAAAGTACCAAAATGATATGCAAATGAGACATCTTACTAGATTTAGATGTTGAAAGCATTGAATTCATGTGAGGTGGGGGAGGAGGTTGCTCATTATTATTCTCTATAGGATGAGAATTCATGTGACCTGCTGCATAATAATTAGATTAATACACAAGAAAAAGCAAGATACTTTTTAACATGGAAATATAATCATCATACCAAATTGAGATGCAAATTGAGGTGTTATGCTGGACTGTGGCAGAAACGAAAGTTGAGGTGGATTACTAGGCCCTGGAGTATGAGTAGGTGAAACTTTTCAAATCTTACTGTAGGTGAAACCCGTGGTGAAACTTAGTCAACTTACTTGGGCAAGATGGATGAGGCACAGGTGTACACATTGTAGATGATGGTTGGCCACTTCTATTTTGGGTAAGGATTGAAACTTGGTCATTAGTCTTCTTCATGCATATTTTCTTCATCATCAAGAATTCTATAAACAATAACATTAATACAAGTCAATTCACATTCATTAAATTATGATTATCTAATATAATGCATGTATAAGTAATATGGATGATAATTTAAACAAAAACTAATATAGAATTGTTCAATTTCTCTATGACCTTGTTAATGGTATATTCCCTTCTCCATCTGGAAATAAAGTTTCCAAATTTTGTTGTTCAAATGGTTCACATTCATGGAAAGTGACATCATTATCTCCACCAATGTCATATAAGTCTCGTGGCTTTAGATGCACAGGAATGCTCCAATTTTTATCTAATTCATCCACTACATAATAAACCATTTGAGCTTCTGCAGCCTGAATGTATGGTTCGTCATCATCATTATCACCAATGTGTATTAAACGTGTAAAGTTTACTAATCTAAATCCCAAGTCATCTGTTATAATCCCTCTAGAAGTAGTTGTATCAGCCCACATACATTTGAACAAAGTAACAGAGAATCGACCATTATAGTTGATCTCAATTATGTCTACCAATTTTCCATAATAAGGCACACCCCCAAATTGCATTTGATTGTCAATGCTACTTGCATAGCTCCTTGTCCCAAAAGTACCAAATATTCCACTATTTTGTGTTTTAAGTCCATGATCTCTCTTTAACGTACGAAACTTGAAGCCATTAACATTGTAAGCATTGGGCCCATAGCTAAGAACTTCAAATCATCTGAGTAAGGTCCATTTATGTCATTCTTTATCTAAAGAAAAAAGAAAAATATGATCAACATAATTGGATATCTTTAATATTATCAAATTTAAGAATGTAAATTAGACATACCCGACGAGAAAACCATTCCACAAATTCTCTATGAACCCTCTTATCTATCATAGAGGACGATCGTGTACGACTTCTTAATTGTCTTCGTACAATTTCTCTAAATTCTCTAATTTAAATAAATGAAATAATTACATGGTTAGTCCTCAATGTAGATGAATTATAAAAGTTGTAAAGATAAAGTACTTACTGAAGAAAAGGGTTAACTTGGGCACAATTAGTCAATACATGACGATGTGCTTGTAACTTTTCCTTTGTTGATAAAGAGAAGTAAGTAAAACCCCCAACTGGTTTTCAAACTGGTGGAAACAAACCACTTACACTAGATGCCATGGTGTCAGGTTCGTCATCAACACGCCTTATTCGATTAAATATAGTCTCAATTCCATCTAAATATCTAGAACAAAAGGTTAAAGACTCTTCAGCTAGGTAGCCTTCAACTATTGAGCCTTCTGGTTGAGCCTTGTTACGCACATAAGACTTCAATTTTCCCAAATATCTCTCAATGGGATACATCCACCTATATTGGACAGGTCCTCCAATCTTGGCATCTTCCACCAAATGCACAATCAAATGAACCATGACTGTAAAAAATGCAGGAGGAAATAACATCTCCATGTGACATAATGTAAGAACAACTCTATTTTGCAATTGGTTAAGTTCATCCACTTTTAAAACTTTATTGCACAAGTGCTTAAAAAAGGAACACATATCAATCAAAACAGAGCACACTTCTTTAGGGAGTGTCTTCCTCATTGCCAAAGGTAAAAGTTGCTCCATCAAAACATGAGAATCATGACTTTTCAATCCTTCAAGCTTAGATTGTTTGACATCAACACATCTACTGATGTTACTTGAGTAGCCATCTGGAACAGTGATGTTCTTCAATGTTTTCAGAAATATATGTTTATTTTCTTTTGTCAATGTATATATAGCCAGAAGATATCTGTTATTTGCATCAGGCCAAAGATCAGGTCTAACACCCCAATCTTTTAAGTCATTTCGTGCCTTTAGGTTGTCCTTTGACTTTTTACCTTGGTTCAATAATGTATAGACCACATTATCACATACATTTTTTTCAATGTGCATAACATCTAGATAGTGGTGCAATAAATTGTTCACCCAATAAGGAAGTTCAAAAAATATACTCTTTTTTCTCCATTGTAGAGGGCCATCAATAGGGTGGTGACCTTTCCGTTGTCTTTTCCCCCGTTCCTCAACTTCTGGTTCTTTCCCAAATACAATATTAAAATTCTGAACTTGTTGTAAGACATTTGTTCCTGATATTCTCAAAGGAGGATTTCTAGTTTCCACACTTCCATCAAAACGATTGCGGCATAATCTAAATTTGTGCCCTGCATTTAACCAACGTCGATGATTCATGAAACAAAATTTACCCTGAATCTTCTTAGGAGTTGTGTCAAAATTACACCTAGGACAAGCCAACCCAGTATGTGTGTTCCACCCAGATAAGGTTCCAAGACCAGGAAAATCACTAATAGTCCATAATATAGCTGCATGCATATGAAACACTTCTTTCTTATGTGAATCAAAAGTTTCAACCCCAGTGTTCCATAGCTCTTTTAATTCTTCTATTAATGGCCTTAAATATACATCAATATCATTTCCTGGTGCTCTTTTACCAGGAATGATCATGGAAAGAATGAATGAACTTTGCTTCATACACATCCAAGGAGGAAGATTGTAAGGTATAAGTACAATAGGCCAAGTACTATGACATGTACTCAAATCACCAAATGGATTGAACCCATCAGTAGCCAAACCAAGTCTGACATTTTGAGGGTCTGAAGCAAATTGAGGATTCATTAGATCAAAGTTCTTCCATGCTTCAGAATCACTTGGATGCCTTAATATGCCTTCATGTGTACTTCTTAATGCATGCCATTGCATATGCTCAGCTATTTTAGAAGACATAAACATTCGTTGTAAGCGCGACTTGAATGGAAAATACCTTAAAACTTTAGCTGGAACTTTCTTTTGTCTTTTAGTAACACCAACAATACTATTGCTCTTCTTTGTTTTCTTCCATCTAGATTCATTGCATTTCATACAAAATTCCCTATCTTTATCTTCTCAATAGTATAACATGCAATCATTTGGGCAAGCATCAATTTTGGTGTAATGAAGGCCAAGCTTATTAATGATTTTCTTAGCTTCATAGAATGAAGATGGGATTTTAGCATAATCAAAAGCATCTGCTAACAACTCTAGTATCATTGACATTGCCTTGTCAGTCATTCTGCATAGACATTTGATATGGTACAATTTGAGCAAGAAAGAAAGTTTAGAATATTTGTCACATCCTTCATACAAACTTTGTTGTCCCTCATGCATAAACTTCATATACTGAGCAATTTCATCAGGCATCATGTGGCTTGATTCAGGTCGCATATTCTCATCATTGTTTACAAAATTCCCGAATGCATCATTAACCATGCCACATATGGGATCATTAGCAAAACCTGTATCCTCACTCGATTGGAAAATTAGAGGTGTTGAAATCGTATGTTGTACATAATTTGTCTCACCATGTAGAAGCCAAAATGTATACCCTTTTGGAAAAGGATGAAGAATTAAGTGTTCATATGTTGCTCCTCGAGTTTGCCATTTGTTAAGATTGCATTTCGGACATGGACAAATTATCTTACCCTCAACGCTCTTATTAGCAAATGCAAAGTCCAAAAATTTATTCAATCCATCCATGTATTGTTGTGTATTTCAAGGCAAATCAATCCAAGACTTATCCAAATCCATTAAGAATAGTCTGTTAATGAGAACAAAAATAAATTTAATAAAGAAAAAATGTAACTAATGATATAATAATAGAAAAATGTAATGGAGGAAGAGCCTTAACACAATATTACTAGGTTTTATTAAATGTACATATGAAAAGAATCTTTTTGATCAACTAATTGTATAGATATTTATGGCAGTTAAAGTCGATTGATGAGACATTTAAATATTAAATTAGTAGCATTTTTTAACTGTAAATTTCTGTCAATCACACATTGTAATTAATAGTGGTTTTTAATTGTCAGTTTCTATCTTTTATTTTCTTGACAAAATTACCAGTTGTCATTGAAAAATCGTTAAAAACATGTTTTGACATTATTTCTGACAATTTTCTTGACAGCTAAAATATTAATATTTATTTGTAGTGTTATAATGAGATACTGATATATATATATATATATATATATATATATATATATATATATATATATATATATATATATATATATATATATATATATATATATATATATATATATATATATCACTTTTAAAATCTTATTTCATTTTCAAAGAATGAACTAAAACATTACTAAATGTTTTAAATTTATGTTTTTATATTTTTCTATGTAGAAATATTCGTATGAAATTCTAATCATTTTACCATATTCTAATTGATGCAAACAAGGGACAAACAAAAACTATTGATGCCAAAAAGCAGAAGTATCCAGAAAACAATAAATGATCCAAATTTAATTTATATACCCCACACCTCTTTCTGCGCTCTAAATAAAAATAATTAAACTACAATATTCCTAACAAAATAGAATACCAAGAAAGTTACTCACATCACAAATATCCTAACTAGGTTGTCCCCTATTAAAATATGCTACATCTTTGTGCCCAATTATAAACTTCACATTAAAATATTCATTTCCTTTCATTTTTTTCTAGGCACCCAAAAATTTCTAAGGGACAAACATGACTTTATTTTTTCAATGGGAAAACCTACAAGCAAGCCCATGTTATCTTGTTCTTTTCCTTCATCATGTTTTTTTTTTAGCAAATCTCTTTCTTATTTCAAAGATAAAGCAAACAAACCGAATCCTCTCTTTTGATCTTGGTTTCATTCCTCATCAAATCACTTCTCCTCCCTTTATAGAAATCTTAGATATGCTTTTAACACAAGGTGGTGGTGGAATCTCTTCACCAAGTTTAGATTAGACACAAACCTTCTTATGACTACCAACCATAAAAACACCACCTTCTTCCCTACCCTACATGGTCAAATAACCACTTCTAAATTTATCAATACCCAAGATCCATCTCAAGCTACAAATCAAGGTACACTTGATTATCATCACTTTTCATTTTATTACCATCAATGAATCAAAATCCATATATCTCATGATTTTTCTTTTTCTTTCTATTCTTGGACCAGGTTTAGCCTTGCAAACACATTCCTTCAATTTCCACACATACTTTTTCTTTTATTCATCATTCTCTTTTCTCGAAGCTCTAGCAGCATGGTCCATAACCACCTAGGTCGGTGAAAAGTAAGAACCCTCTTAGCTAGCTTTGTAGCATATGGCAATTACCAAAAGTTGGTACATACAGTGACACGAAGATCATAACTTTTGTGTGTTAAAATCTTGAGAAAATGCCAATGGGACATATAGTACATACATAGGTAAAAACGAAACTTCAGTGGATACTCTGTTGTGGTATACAAGTGCATGTAGTATATATATATATATATATATATATATATATATATATATATATATATATATATATATACACATCTACATATACATCAGTGGATAGAAACCGTGGGAGAATGAAGACTGTCCAAACATGATGACCCAAATGGTGAGGCCAGAGATTGTCCCGTGAGGTGCCCAGTTGAGGAAAGTCATAAATGAATTAAAAACAAATAAAAATGGCAGTGTCCAATCACCTTTTGCTACAACTTTCTCCTTTCTAAGGCTCCTCCTATTTATTTAATTCCCTGTCATGCTGCCATTTTATTCTCACTTTGCTTCTCTCACCATAATAATAACCCTCTTATGTTTAACTCAAACCTTCATAACTCTTCCCCTCACTCCACCAAAACACCCTTTGCTGGATTCAACACTTTCTTACTCACCTACACATGGGAAGACACTCTTGTTGCTATAAAAAGAAGTTACGGAAAGGCCTTTGGTCTCCAGAGGAAGATGAGAAGCTTCTGGATTACATCACCAAACATGGTCATGGATGTTGGAGCTCAGTCCCCAAACTTGTTAGTATATCTATATCTATTATCTATATATATATATATATATATATATATATATATATATATATATATATATATATATATATATATATATATATATATACACACATACACATACTATATTGTTTCATTGATGCAGCATGCACAATGAAGGAGTGGAGTCACTTCATTCTAATCTTAATTCTGCATGCTAGGTTTGTAGAGATGTGGGAAGAGTTGTAGGTTGAGGAGTGGGTCTTATTACTTTATTTATCTCATGTTCTTCAACACTCTCTTCCTCTTTACCCTTATTATTACCTCCTTATACTACCCAAAGACAAAAAGAAAAAAAAAACAAATCTTGTACACATTGGAAACATAAACCGTTAATACAATGTTTCACTGATCATTAAACAATCATTAAACAAAAGAAATAGAAAAAGCCATTCCTATTACTACAAAAAAAGTCATATCCTAAAGTAAAAGGCCTAACATATCATCGTATAATCAATTACATTTGTCTAATGTGATGTTCGTAAAAATCTACTTAAAAGTGAAGATAGTTTATCTAAGATATAAAGTTTATAAATAGAAAAAATAATTATTCAAGTTTTATTCGTAAAAGAAAATTAATATCCCTCTAAACTTTTGTCTCTTTTATTTTATTTTTTTTGTAACTTATTTCTAAGATTTTAAGAGATCTATTCATTACCTTTTAATTATCAAAATCTATCATAGATATTTGGCATAGAGTAGAGAGATCCAAGTATTGAATGCATTGAATGCATGAGTTTTACAAGAAGTTCTAGTTGATTCTTATATAGAAGTTTGTCCATCAGTAGATTGGTTTAGTCCCCAGATGAAAAAGATCTCACAATTTTCTGTCTACTATGTAAGAATGCATGTGTTTGGGAATGCATTATACCATATCACACTTGTTTAGATTAAAAATTAGGCAACTTTGTCCAAAAAATTGCTGCTGATATCTTGTTGAATTCTTTTATGCAGATATGCTATTTTTTCTATAAAAACATTGCATTTGGATTTACCCTGTTTTGGTTTGAGGTATACGCTTCTTTATCTGGTCAAGCTGCTTATAATGATGGGTACATGTCATTTTACAATGTCTTCTTCACTTCACTTCCAGTAATCGCTCTAGGTGTTTTTGATCAGGATGTTTCTGCCAAACTTTGCCTAAAGGTACTATATTGTCTTTTTTATTTTTTTTATTAAATTTGCTTTTGTATGTATTAAAGAATATTGAAGAACCAGAAGATAGACATACGATTCTCCTTATAAGACAGGAACTATATACTTTTTTGCTCAATGGGATCTTTATATTACTAGTTTATCTTGGAGCTCTTGAGTTGAATACATAATTTTTAATTAGTATATGTTCACACTAGAGTTTATATTCATTATTTAATTTTGTAAAAGTCTTGGCTCTGCCTTTAGGCGATGGAAAAAGGAGTTTGCTAGCAGTGATGTTCCTACATTCACTCAAAATATGCCATTACTGATTTGGATGCTTTTTGACATTTTTAAAGATGTTTTTCTCTAGTTTCTCTGTGTCTGAATACATCTGCTTTGATTGTAGAGTTCTTCCTAAAGTGTTATCAACTTAACTCTGATGTAAAAGTTCACCTAAGTACTCTGAATGCCTTGGATTTTCTCTTATCTAAGTGTTTTAATTACTACATCTTCTATTAAACTATACTAGCCTAAAGTAATACATTTATAATTTTCTTATGCAGTCTCTTTTCCCCTCCCTCTCGTTACATGGTTGCAGTGATTATGAGATTTTAGACTTTGAAAGTGTTTGTTGATAATAAAAAAGGAAAAGTTACGACAATCCGAGGGCCATTTTTAAAGCAAACCAACCCAAAGCCACTCCTATACTATGCTAAGCAAACCAAACCTTCTTTTATTCTATTGTCATGTCTGCAAAACATCACAACTCCATTTTCACTCCTTAAAATGTGAAAAACAATTTTCATTTCTCCACTGGAACAATAACACAAACATCTAATCTACTTTAACTCTTTCACTATGCATACACAACACAATCACCACCCCCTCCTGCATTGTTCGTCACCATGGATTCCGATTCACACAATTTGAGTAACAGTTATAGTAGAAATAAAAGTGGTTGTATTTATTGTTCTAAGAGAGAAGAATTGTACCCGTCCACGTCTACGCAATGGAGATGCAAAGTCACTGAACGAGCAACGGAGACGCACTTTAGATTTCAGAAAACGCGGCACCTATAATTGAATCTCTGAACAAAAACAAGCATCAATGATTTCAAAGTCCGAATTTAACCACAAAAATGAAAAAATTTGAAAACCTAAAGAAAAGAAAGGGAACACCATTACCGTTTGGAAGCAAGGTGAAATTCGAACAAAATCGTGAGCAAATCGTTCGAAAGCAAGGAAGCAACTGCAACTGGTTTAACTGAGATTGAGATTGAGAGTGAGAGTGAGATTGAAAGTGAGATTGAGAGTGAAATCGAGGAAAACGTAGCTTGATGAAGTTTGAGGAAAGTGGATTTCGAAACAAAGTGAATTAGGTAAGTTTTTCGAACGTTGGTATACTATGTCTGTGTCTGCTTTTTCGTACTGTGTCTGTTTTTCGAACGTACAAAGTGATAAAAAGATTTTTTTAAAAAATATATAAAAAGGATATGGAAAAAAAATGTGGAGGGAATTTTTCCTGGGGTTCATCATAAAACTTCTAGTATTTATGAGAGGTTTAGAAAACCTTTACTATGTGTAAAAATTACCAGAGGTTTTATAACCTCCGTTACCAAATCTCCATTAAAATTAATTTTTTTTGTAGTGAATGCTCTTGATTGTGAATTAAGTGATTTTGTTTTCCAAATTGGTTCCTAGTCTAAGGTAGCATTTTAGGTGGTGGTTGAGAAGTAAAGCTCTAGAGAGTGTGCTTGAATTCTTCCTCTCACCTTCACCATATTTTGGAAAGTTTTGAGCCATCAATTTCTTGCTTGAGTGAGAGCTAACCAATGCCTTTGGCATAGTTTGTTTGCTGTTTTTGTTCATTATTTTGGCCAGGTTTTTGTTGCTGTTTGGTGTTGCATTTTGCATCCACAAGGGGTCCAAATTTTCCTTCAATTGGTGTATACTTCAAAGCCATCAACAAGGCTTCATTTGGCACCAAAGTGCTCTTGGGAGTGCATCACTTTGCTGTCCAAATTTGTGGTGTTCAAGTTGGTCTTGGGAGTAGCTTCCAACACCAATTTCAAGCATTTTTGTTGGCCATTGTGGCTTGTAATTGTTGCATCTTTTAGTTTACTAGTTTTTCTACAATTTGGTCACTTCTTTTGGTCAATTTGGAGCATCCTTTGTGCCTTATTTTCTACTCAAAGTTCTCTAAAAGTTTGGTGCTCATGGGTTGCTCCTCTTTGCCTAAATTTTGTGTACCAATTTTAACTCTCTTTGAACTTGTATTTTGGCCTACTTAGGTGTCTTGGGGAACCACAAGGTGTTCAACCCCATCTCCTAAGTAGAACCTTTATCATCCATTAGTAATTCGCTTTTAGTTGTAAGTGTGTTGAAAGTTCTAAGTGCTTTCTCACCTTACATTAGGCCGCATAGCTTATATTCAAGTTTCCATGTTGTTTAGTGGCTTAAAATTTTGAGTCCAAAGTCTCTTCATATTTTGGCCAATTAGGGGTCCGTTTTTAGTGTTAAATTTCTTTGAGTCTTGTTTGCTTCTTTTGTGCTTAGTGACTCAAGTGATTCTATTTACTTAGCACTTAGACAATTGTGTGATCTTTGAAACCTCTTACAAGTGTATCTTGGCAAGGATTGGCCTTGGTATTTAAGAAGTCTTAAAGACTCACCTCGCCTAACCTGGAGGTCCACTTGTGATTGATTTCCTCTACCACACTTTGTTCAAGTTGCATAAGTAAATAGAATCACCATGAGTACATATTCTACATATAGTCCTAGGTTGCATAAGCATGGTAGTCATGAGTTGCATCATACATTTCATAGTGATATTCCATTCTTTAGGGAGGATATAGGACCAATATCATTTAGAGATTGGATGTGGGATACCGAGAAATTGGTGCAACCATTGTTTAGTAAATATAGTCAATTTGACATTCTTAAACATGTTACTTCTAGGTTTATAGGACGTGCATCCGAGTGGTGGCAAGAGAGGCAATATAGAGTGAAAAAGGGGAGAAAATCATGCATTAACACATTTTCTGAATTAAAAGCATTCATGTGGAAACATTTCATTCCCCCTTCATTTAGGATCACTAAAGAGCAACAAGCTAGGATAGAAAACTTCATTGACATAGGGGATGCTTTCATCCAAAATCTTGCTAAGTTTTCTAGACTAGAAAAAGATTTTAAGCACAATTTGGACTTGCTCTTGAGTGAACAAAGAAAGAGAGCAAAACATGAGAAAGAGCAAGCAAAACTTAAAAAGCTTCGAGAGTATGAAAAGAAGAGAGAAAAAGAAGAGCTTGAGAAGCTTTGTGCTAAAAGAGAACAAAAGGACAAAGAGATAAAAGATAAAAAGAAAAGAGATGAAGAAGAAAAGGCAAAAGAGGAGAATATTAGAAAAGCCAAAGAAGAGAATGAGAGAAAAGACTTTGAAGCAAGAGAGAAATTAAAAACAGAGAGTGAGTTTGAAAGAAAATCAAAAGTGGTAGAGTTCAAAAGTAATTCAACTTCAAGGGAACTCATTGTTAGGGATTTGGTGTGTAATCCTTCACCAATTCCTTTCATGAAGACCCAAGTTCCAAAGGGAGTTTTCCCATCTTTAAACTATTCTCACTTTTTCATTAAATCTCTTGTTTTGTTTCCTTCTCAAATTTTTTGTTCTTTATCTCCTTCCCTTATTTCATCCTCTTCAAAATATAGTGCCAAAATACACTTTGACTTTAAAATTCTTTTCAAAAATCATCCAAGTCAAAGTGTGAAACACTCTTTTTGTGAAGTGGGCCTAATACCAACTTTTTCAAAATTTATAAGCCCACTTTCACACATTCCCCAATCAATTATATTGCATGGCCTTCATGATTTTAATCCAATTCTGTTTGATGACTATTGCAGATATGTTTTTGATCCTGGCGGAACCCAGCTTTAGTTGTTGTGAGCCTTAAATAATCCTCTTGATCTGAGGTCAGATCCTCTTCAAGTGGGAGGGGATGATGTGATCCCAACAAGGCTTATAGTTTGGGTCAACGCCTAGGCCCAAATCATGCTTAAGGCCCAATACATGGCCCACATGCACCTTCAAACCCAAGCCCATCAAGAGGCCCAATAACAAGGAACATGCTCAAAAAGATCCAATTGGGCTTCATTCAAGATGGCCCAAACCCACATGGGCTTCTGATGAAGGCGTAACCACCTCCTTAGAAGCTCCCTCAAGAAGAATCACTAGAAGCATGTCTAGAGGGGAGTCTTCTATTCCATCACCTTTATCTTTGTTTTGCATTACTTTAGTTTGAATTCCCTAAGTTGGTTTCTAGTTGACTTATTTTGGTTGACTTGTTGACTTTGATTCAAAGTTGACCTTTGACCAAGATTAGATTAACTTAAACCAACATGCTAATCCTTGTTTGTCTTGTTTTGTAGGTAATTAAGAGAAAGTAGAGCATGGCTAGGTGGCACTTGGTGATTGGAGCACTTGGATGAAGTGGAAGAGAGAGGAAAGCAAAAAGCATAAAGCAAAAGCAAAAGTAGACATGTACCTTGTCTCCTTTTGCCTTTGTGGTTTATGCCTTAGAAGGTCACTTGGTCTCTTTCCTCTTTTGGCCTAGAATCCTCATGGGAATGCCTCCACCAATCATCTCCCTTCACTTGGCCAAGACTCACTCTCACATTAGGTTTAGGGTTTGCTAGTGAATCCTTTTTCATGTTTTTGTATTTGCTAAAGGACCCCTATGAACTCCTATTTAAAGGGTGCTCCTTGTCTTGTAAAAGGGTTGATCATTTTGTTTCTAAACTATTGTGTTTCAACCTTTAAATTTTCGTGAGCTCTCCTTCCTAGAAGTGAACTCACCTTTGCCTTATCTTGCTTACAAGTGGCGACACCATCACTCATCTCTAGGGCTTGGTTGGCTTAGATCCCCCCCTATGAGTGGCGTGCTTCTTCCATTCTTCATCTTCTATGCTTTCCATTTTTATTGTTTCTTCTTTCATTTTTCTCTTTAGTGTTGTTATTGCCGTGTGTGTTTAAGCTTGAATCCAACTCTCTTCTTCCTTTCATGAGCTTGAGAAATGAACCTTCACATCTAGATAGCATGCTATCTTAATGTCCAGTGGGAATTTTCAAAAAGCTTTCTTAAACAACTTCACCATATTCATAACTCTAAAAGGAAACAAGATAATCCTTCATCAGCTTCTCATACTCTTCACATGGGCCAAAGAAGATGTGAAGATTTGAAGAAGTGTCTCAAAGAGCAATAGAATAGCAATAATATTGGCCCATTGTTTAGGCTTTGCTTTCTAGAATAATAAATCAAACAATGAGTAGTTCAATTGATAAAATTGGGCTTGACTAAGCCCAATAGGAGATTTGGCCATGAGCTATCAAAAGAGCCAAGGTGGACTAAGTGGAAGTCAACACTTCTTCCTACACTTCATGGATCCAAAGCATCCAAGGGTTAGGAATGCTTCCTCCTTTTCCAAGGCATCATCCAATGGCCAAGATCAAGCCTCCTTCTCCAAGCTTGATCTAAGGGCCAAGATCAAGGCCCACTCCATCCAATGGCTCTCCTTTCTCATGTGTAAATGGCTTCATATAAAAGCCAAAATTTCACTCATTTGTAGACACTCTTGAAATTTATGCAATAGATGCAACTTGAGTTGAGAGCACTCCTCCCTCTATTGCCTTTGAGAGTCACCACTTTCTAGAGATTTCCTCTCTCTACCTCTAGCCACCTTCCTTAGGCTAGCATAGATTAGGAAATCCTATCACCTCTTTCACCTTCCATTGCTTGCAAGTGCCTTCCAACTTGCCTCCATTCCTTCATCCATTTCTGCTGCCCATGGAGCTCCTCATGCACCTTTGGAGCTCCACCAAGATTGGTTGAGGAATAAAGTGTGGGGGTGAGTATTTCCCCCACAAAGTTATAAAAATGGCAAAAGGAAAATAATTGTTGATGACAGAGTGTTGAAATGAAAGATGATTGATGTCTGAAAAAGAGCAACAAAGGATAAAAGAGAGAAAAAAACAAAGAAAAAAAAGTAAGGATTGTTTTAGAAACTATGCTCCATAATTCTTTCTTCCTTAATATTTCAAAAACACACAAATCCTAAAGTTTTTCCTACCTGCCTTGGCCTCATTATAACCTGTGAAAAGTCCTCATGATTTTTGAATGCATGTTTTCTGAAAGCTGTGAATATTAGAGTCTTGCTAAGCATTGAGAGTGTTTACTTGCATGGGTGAGAAACACAAGCCAAAACACTTGAGCGAATCTTGGTGAGAAAATATACATTTAACTTGAGTGCTTCTCTTTCATATTTGATTATCTTGTAAACTTGAAAGACTAACTCATGTGTGAAAAACAGAATTTGATCCATTTGTATGTGCATGACAACATGATTTCTAGAATATTGATCTGTTTCCATTTGTATTCATTCCTCTAATCCACTGAAAATATGGAATAAAAGACCTCAGAACAAAAGTTTTGAAATTGTTCAATTTTGCCCAGGAGTGCAAACGGATAAGTGTGGATGTGTGATGAGTTCAAATTTTTGCCCTCATTTAATATTTAAATTTGGGGATTTAATTGAATTTTCTGTGCTTAAAGATTGATTTAATTAGGATTTGTGATTATTGGATTTATTAAGTAAGTTTGGTAAAAGTGGCGTAAAAATTGATTTTAGTTGCATAAAATATTATTGGATATTCTAACGTTTGTTAATGCAGCTGAAATTTATTTTTGGTCATTAATAGTGTGGATTTAAAATATTCAAAGTTACAAAATAAGTCCAAAATCAGGAAATTCTGGAAAAGAATAAATCAGGAGCTAAATGCACCCCCAGATTTTATTTGAACACTCCTTCTAAAGTGGACCACCAAAAAAACCTATTCTGCACCCCAGTTTTCACTAAGTTGCACCCCTCCTACCACTTAAACTCCACTCAACCAGATCATGCCATGTGGCAATCCCCACCTTTTAAAATTAGCCAACCAGAACAAGACACGTGTCATAATCCTCCACTCACCAAATTGACTAATCAGATCTTGCCACATCATCATCTCCTCCATCTCACACATGAAACCCTAACCCTAATTTTCCTCCTCTCCTACCATCACCATGGCAGCCGCCATCCTAGCCACCAATCTCGCCGTCGGCCACCGCGACGCATCACCAACCTACAACGCGCATCCACCGCGCCTCTAAGCACCTTGCAACACCACGAAACCATGTCGGAGCAACCACCATTCGCCGGAGTAGCTGCCATCGCAGCAGCCACAAGCCTCCATGAAACCCTAAATGCAGCAAACCCTAGTTTGGAGAGAGAAAGTGCACTTTGCGCCATGTGTCAGGCTGCTATTGGACAGTCAACACTGGTCAACACTAGTCAACCGATCAAAGTCAGCAGTCAAATTCTGGTCAATTTTGTAAAAATGATTAAACAAGAGGGGCAGAATTGGAAACTGGACAGGAATTAAGTTGCTAATTAATTAAATAAAAATAAAAGATTTTTAGCAACTGACAGATAAAGCCCAAAGTCCAGTTGAAGCCTATATAAAGAGACTTAAGGGAGCAGAGAGAGGGGACAACTTAGACACTGAGAACTCTCTAGTTTTGGCAGACACAGTCATCCATCACATCTCTCATTCTCTCTTTTCTTTTATTTTTTTTCCTTCATCATATATTATCATGTATTCCATCAAAGCCATGGAGGGCTAAGCTTTAAGGGTTGATTCCACTGTAATTTCTTAACTGGATTCTGAGGTTAGATGAATTTATGTGTTTGTTATTTTGATTATTGTTGTGTTTTTTTATCTATGTCCTTTGCTTCTTAATCGAATAGAAAATAATGATTTTAAATCTACATGCATGCTAATCATATGAGTTAAAAGGTTTTTAAATTAAATTGAGACTTTACTTTGATTTTATTTAAGAACTTTCATT
Organism: Vigna unguiculata; assembly: GCF_037176805.1. NCBI lineage: Eukaryota > Viridiplantae > Streptophyta > Magnoliopsida > Fabales > Fabaceae > Vigna > Vigna unguiculata. The sequence continues at coordinate 14,895,089 of NC_140793.1, read as the reverse complement.
TGATTAAATAAGTTTTTGCCAATAATTGAGACTTTAATTTGATTAGAGGTAATTACTTTAACTAAAATTAGTCAAGACTTTACTTTGATTAATTAAGTTTTCTATTTGGTGAAGAAACAAAGGAATAGACATGATTAGGCATAGTAAAATTAATTGAGACTGTACTTTGATTGAATTTACTATGGACAATCTCACAATTCTCACTTTTAATTGAGATTTACTTTGATTAAAAGTGAGAATGCCAACAAATGAATTGAGTCTTTACATTGATTGATTTGTAAATCAACAACAATAATTAATTTAACAATAATCTTTAGATAACCAATGAAGAATCTTATTTAGAAAAAGCAGTGGAATTGACCTATTTACTATTATTGTGTTTACAATCTTTCGTGTCATTTTCTTTGCATATCAAAACCCTCTATTTTTATAGTTGCTAGTTTTAATTGCATTTTTAAGAATCAAATATTTGAGATCAGTTCCGTATTCGTTGTGAGACGACTCAGGGTTATCTTAACCCTAACTATTTTGTTCACTACTAACTTGGCAATACTGAAGTTGCTAAAGTTAAGTAGTGGTAATTTGATCGCCCAACGACAGCGATATCAAGTATGCATGCATATAGTACGCCAAGCATTTCCCAGATTAAATAAAAGAGGCTCTACACGGCGTAAACAAAGTACACTGGAAAAGCAAATAACTATACTAGGTCTTGTACGGACGAGAGAAACATAACTAACAAAATCCTTCAGTGATGGCCCCACAGTGGGCCCAATACTCATCCAATCCATCAAGCTGCAACATCCCTATTATCCATACCACTGCCAGGGGTTCTCACATCTGCTCACATCAATAGAATTGATGATCATTGCAATAGAGAAGGCCACACACAACACACAAGCAAGCAAAAGGGTAAGCTAGTGTAAAGGAATCTCATATTATAACAATCCACATGTAATCCCAAAGCCAAGCATAAATAACAAGCATCCATACCAGAGTTACCAAAACATATGAGATGTAACATCCCGTCAGGATATTACTAATTTATAAACAAATAAATGGAATAAATAAAACCACATGTTTAATAATACCTCATTTTCCCAAAACGCGGGAAAATTTAAAGCTTTATTAATTGAGCTGATAAAAACTTAGAACGTCCATTACATAATTAAAATCCAATGTTATTAAGTCACCCATCCGGGTTTACAAATATTTCCAAAACAGAGTAATACAAGTAAAAGTTTCCCCAAAACAGTCCCCTCTCCGTGCCTAAGCTGCACCTGAGCCACCTACATCACCAGCATCTGCTCCCGTGTACCGCGTACACGATCATCGCCACACACACGCAGATAGGGTGAGCTTAGCAGATAAAACACATATATATATATATACAAAGTTATAAACATATATATATATAAATCAGTATTCATACACATCACATCACTTAAATTAACTTTCCACATTGTCCTATATTTTTATTCCCTCAATTCAATCTCCAATACGTTTATTCGTGTTCTACTTCGTCTGCTAATTACTTCAAGGTGACTTGCTGCCATACCTATCGGCCACAACCGATAGAGCACGTGCGGGAATACATGCTACGGATCATACACCGCAACGCCAGGTAGAGTTCCCACATACGAACAAAGCCCGTATCGTCCCAAGACTACCAAACTCGTCAGCCAACAACTGAGGAGGGCAATCTATCTGGACCCATCCGTACTGGCCACAACCAGCACACTCATACCGGCCACACTCGCCAACCCGAGCCACAACTCAAAGGTTTCTCGTGTTCATCCGCCATCCCGAGCCACAACTCAAGAGATGCTATTCCGAGCCACAACTCAAGGAATACCACGTGCTTAACCCCTATCCCGAGCCACAACTCAAGGGATACGTTCCGAGCCACAACTCAAGGAACTCCAGCAACCTCACCTCTGAAGCACTACCAGAAACCTTGTAGAACACCCTACGAAATCCATCAACTAGGACTCACAGCAGCTAAATCGCCTAGCGGGGGACACGTACCGCTAGGCGCCACAGCTTCCAGACCGCCTGGCGGGGGACACGTACCGCCAGGCGCCAAGCGCCCCAAAATTTTCAATAATTGTAAACACCGCCTGGCGGTAAACACCCATGTTAAATACACCACGAGTTCTGCCATTTCCGCCCGGCGCACCCACGTTCACCGCCAGGCGGATCTCGCTCCAGACCTTGTAGAAGTTGTGGTCATCGCCTGGCGGTTTACAACCCTCCGCCAGGCGCTATATCAGTACAGACAATGTATAAATGTGATTACAATCTGTTCAGTTTTCATTGATTCCTCACCCAGTATACAAATATCCCTTGACCTTTCATCAATCCATTTGGATTGTTCTCCACTTGTCCAAATGACTACCCACTTTCTATGTGCACCTATTTGGTTGTCTTAATTAGAACCCCATTCTTCTCTCCATAACATACTATATTATCCAGTACCCAATACTTACTAACACCTTTGCCTCAGCATTATATTCACTCTCATATATGTTCCCCTTCCTAATACTCAGTGCATTTATGCATTTTTGTGGTTAAACCTTAAATCTCAAACATCAACAGTATACTCTGTAAGCATTATCTTCTATGTGAAACACATTCCTATCGCACTGGAACTGCTTTCCGCCAGGTCATACCCTACTCTAGTATTCAACATAACCATCTCACATGATTATACACTGCTACTCTTATACCAGTCACCCGCACTTACACACAATCCCTCGTCTACTCTTCATTCCCACGATTTCCAATACCTATTATTCAATTCTCGCACACCCTCATTAGCATGTTATCATAGCATTTCCGAATTACCAATAATACTTCCGACATCAACCCCAAGTGTTCAACCCTAAAACACCTCGTCACTGTTTCATCAGATTTCTCTATCAAATTACTCTCGAGAATCGACGTTACTACATTGGATCATCTCTCAAGAGCATCCCCTTGATTTTCCCAATTTAACTCACGTCAAAAGACCTAGAAAAAAAAAACCCAAATCGTGCCTCAGCCCCGTGTCGCCTGGCGGTCCCGACCAATCCCGCCAGGCGCTTCATACAGAGAAGCCCAGAATAGTGAAAAACCTGTGTGTCGCCTGGCGGCCGGGAATGTGCCGCCAGGCGATTTCCCCTCAGTAACCCAGTATAAGGCAAAAACGCATGCACTGCCTGGCGGCGATGTATGCCCGCCAGGCGGTTTCTGGAAATTTTCCAGAAAACACAGAAAATTGCAGAATACACAGATAAGCATCCAGTTCATACATTTCATTTTACATTATCAAAATATAAAACAAAACAACGATTACAACTCCCCTAACCTATGATCTGTTTTTCAGCTACCCAAGGCTGCCTCTCAACTATCTAGGGTTTTTCCCCAACCTTTCATATTCAATTCAAAGCCAAAATGCCAAAAATAATGTTTTTAGTTTGGTTCTCCAAGGTTTGAACCCATAACCATTCAATCACAAAGTAATTACACCACCAATTCAACCAAGTCATGTTTCATGCTTAACAAATCCAATTCAGACATCATATCATACCAGAACATAATTACATAGATTTAAATAATAAAACAATAACACAAAAGTTAGCATACATAGGACTCGAACCCAAGTCCTCTCACACAATTTAAGTACTCTCAACCACTTGAGCTAGTACTTTTTCACGTCATACCAACCATAATTTAATGTCATAATTATTTCCCCTCCCATATTTATTAATTAATTATTTAATTAATTAATTAAATTCTACGGGTCTTACATGAGACACCAAGACTTGACTATCCGGATACGTAACTGAGGCACCACCACCAAGCAGTGGAATTACGTCCTAACAGTGAGGCGTCACCACAAGGCCTTCACGAAATTACACCCTTACAAGAGGCACCACCACGTGGCCTTCGTGGAATTACGTCCTGGCCTTGAGGCACCACCATGATACTCGCATGGAATTACATCCTTATGTTAAGGCACCACCATGAACTCTCACCCCGAGGTCCATGGAATTAAGTCCAATAGGTAAGGCACTACTAGGGACTCCCATTAGAAGGGTCCATGGGATTACGTCCGATGGATGAGGCGCCACCATGAGCTCTCGCTACAAGAGTCATGGAATTACGCCCTGCTCACACTTGGTACATGATTCACCAACCAATCAGAAAGTTTCCCACAATACCAATATCATGCATAACAACCCATCATAAAACTCATGCTTTCCAATTCAAATACAATGGAACAACATATCATATACATCTCACCCTCATACATAATCAAGGCATTATCCGTCAACCTTTTCTGGGAAAGCATTCAAATCAATCAAACAAACAATCACATCATTGGCCATTCACGTTATAGCACAAAACTTGCCCCAGCCTCGCTCAGGCTAGAAAACCTCGCTCAGGTGGGACGTCGTCTCGCTCAGGCGAGTCCCTTCTCGCCTAAGCGAGATACGCTTCGCTCAAAAATTGCAGACGAGTCATCTCAGCGACTGTTCGCGCAGAAAGCTTGTGCGAACCTCTGCTAGTCTCGCTAGGGGAGGCATGCTTGCTTGGGCGAGAAAACCAGTGCCCGCCTGATGAAGGATTAACTTGTTCCTTTTTAAGATTATTGAATATGGTGAGAGTTGATTAAGAAAGCTAAGTGAAATCCCCATTGGACATTAAGATAGCAAGCGATCTAGATGTGAAGGTTCCTTTCACAAAGCTCAAGAGAAGAAGATGATGGATTGATTCAAAATGAAAAGGAAATGGAAAGCACATAAATCATAGAAAACCAAGAACAATTAAAGGAAGAAGAAAACATAAAATGGAAAGGAAAGAAATGGTAAAAATGTGAGAAGCACGCCACTACAAGGCTAGGCTAGAAGCCATGGCAACCTTGAAGATGAGTGGATGTGTGCCGCCACTTGCTATGCAAGATAAGGCTTAAAAGTATTCACTCCCAAGGGAGGAAACTCTCACAAATGGTTGAGACACAAGAGTGTTTTTACTTCAAAATGTTCAACCCTTTTACATGTCTAGGAGCACCCCTTATATAGAAGAGTGATGAAGGATTGACCCCAACCAAGGATGCAAGCACATGCTTAAGAAGACTAAGCATGTTTAGAAAGGATGTTCACTAATCATTCATCCCTTTCATTTGTGTTTGTTATTTTTGATTCCCTAAGTTGACTTAGTTGAATCAACTTTAGTTGACTTGTTGACCTTTGACTAGGTTTGACTTGTTGACTATAGTTGTCTTGACTTAAGTCAACATGCTAATCTATGTTTATTTGCTTTGTAGGTTAATTAGGAGTAAGAAAGCAATGCTAGGTGGCGCATGGTGATTGGAGAGCATAAATGATGTGGAGGAGAGATTAAAGCAAAGGCATAAAGCATAAAGAAAAAGGCATAAAGCAAGTGTACCTATGTACCTTTGGTCTCCTTTGAATTTAGCACACTTTGGCCACTTTTTGGAGACATATGAGACACATTCTTTGTCTCCTTTTGTGCTAGAACGAAATTAGCCTTGCACACACCATAGTTGGCTCTTTTGTCTCTCATTTTTGAAACCTTATTTGACCTAGTTTCTAGAAGCTAGGGTTAGGTTTTTGTAGAGACATCCTTAGGTATCTTTTATTTGCTTAGAGGCCCCTAAACTCTTCTATATAAGGGGTGCTCCAAGACATGTAAAAGAGTTGAACATTTTGAAGTAAAAACACTCTTGTGTCTTAACCATTTGTGAGAGTTTCCTCCCTTGGGAGTGAATACCTTTTAGCCTTATGTTGCATAGCAAGTGGCGGCACACATCCACTCATCTTCATGGTTGTCATGGCTTCTAGCCTAGCCTTGTAGTGGCGTGCTTCTCACATTTTTACCATTTCTTTCCTTTCCATTTTATGTTTTCTTCTTCCTTTAATTGTTCTTGGTTTTCTATGGTTTATGTGCTTTCCATTTCCTTTTTGTTTTGAATCAATCCATCATCTTCTTCTCTTGAGCTTTGTGAAAGGAACCTTCACATCTAGATAGCTTGCTATCTTAATGTCCAGTGGGGATTTCGCTTAGCTTTCTTAATCAACTCACACCATATTCAATAATCTTGAAAAGGAAGAAGATAATCCTTCATCATTTGGTATCTAGAGCCTAGGTTATCTTGAATATGGTGTTTTTATGTTCTAACCTTGTCTTGTTGTAGCTATCTTGGTATGGTTCAAATCCACTTCCATGACACACAAAAACAGTGCTGGCAGAAAACTTGACGATTTTAAAACATTAAACTGCACCAGCTCAGCGGTCCAAAAATTAAGTTGTTGGTGTCAAAAGAAAGCTCTATGAGTCTAGTTTCCAGAAAAAAAAAGAACCAACGCATTTGGAGTTCTGTGGAGAAAGTTATGATCAAATTAGTTAGCAAAGGTCAGATCTGCCAAGAATACGTGAATCAGCGTTTTCAGGTTTTGTTGTGGCAGTTTGGCTACGGTTTTTGCACCTCTTTAAGCTCCTAAATGTGGTTGGATAACATGTCTTTGGATACTTAGTCTTTGAGCCTAAAAATCCATGAGTTTAAATGCATGATAGCTACATGTTTGTGTCTTTGTGTATGTCATGTTTGAGTCTTTAAATGTGCCTAACTTTTGCTTGAGTCATATGTCATATGCTTCTTTGCATTTTCTTATTCTTGTTTCTAAGTATTTGAGCTATTGCATGAGATCTATGCCTTTTGTTGTAGCATGCTCCTTGAAATTGATTTTGACCTAATTTTTAAGGAACTAAGTGTTCAAGACACCCTAAAATATCCTTCTCATCATCTTAAGTAACTAGTTTTGAAAAGAAATATTATTTTCATGACCAAAAACAGTTTGGCCGAGAGCTAATGTGTTACTTGGTGAATCCATTTGGCCAATTTTACTAGGTGTTATGCTACCAAATTTTATACTTGGATTTTGGGTGATATTGGCAAATTAGTTCCATGCTTTAACTTGGTTATGATCTTTCTTGGTGTATGCATAATTTGAGGTATAATCTTGGCTTGTTCAAATGCTTTCCATAGAGTTTTTTTAAAGTGTTTTTCATTGCTTTAGTCTTGTTCAAGTTTTGTCTTTAAAACAAAATTTCCTTAGAAGTTAAACTTTCTTGTTTTTGTGCTTTTCTTGCTTGTCACTAGGTGTTCTTTGTTGTGTCTTAGTAGTTTTCTTTTCTTGAAACTCTTGGGATGTTGTGGCCAAATCACTTGTCTTGCATTTGAAAGGTGTTGAACAAGTTTTTAAAAGTGTTTGCTTCACTCCTTTGGTGGATTTTGAGTGCTAGCCTTGCCTTGTTACTTTGGGAGAGTGATCTAAACACTTGGGTTACAGTTTGGGTTGGATTTGGTCTTGGTTTTCATGTTGTCTAACCTCTAATCCATTTATTTTGTCTCGGATTTGAGTGTTTTTGTTGTAGGAATCATGGCAAGTTCATCAAATGCACCTATACCAAACAAAAACAATACATTGATGAGATTGCTTCGGGATTTGGAGTTGTCAAGGAAGGAGGCCTTTGAACAATTGAGAAAAGACAAGGAGCAAAGTGACCTAAGAATCCAAGAGCACATTCAAAGGCTTGAAGCTAGGGAGAAAGAAAGAGATCCTAGGAAAAGAGGGCATTCTAGGCACAACCCATCACAAGAGAAGCAAACTCCAAAGATTCCTAAGTTCTATGGTGGAAGTGATCCCAAAATCTTCCTTGATTGGGAAGCTAAAGTTGATCAAATTTTTATTGAAAATCATGTAAAGGATCAAGCACAAGTTGATCTAGTAGTTTTAGGATTTTTGGAGTATGCCAATACTTGGTGGCATAAAGTTTGTAAGAATTATGACCAAGGGCCACCCGCGGCTTCTTGGATGGACATTAAAACTCTTATGCGCGCTAGATTTGTTCCTCCCTCCTATAGGAAGGAACTTCTTTTGAAGCTCCAAAGGCTTCACCAAGGTTCTATGAGTGTGAGTGAGTACTTTAAAGAATTAGAGTCTCAAATGCGTACGGTTGAAATAAAAGAAACTAACAAAGAAAAAATAAAAAGATTTGTGAGTGGTCTTAGGAGAGACATACAAGACCAAGTAGAGTTGTATGAGTACTCCACTCTTGAAAATGTTTTCACACTTGCCCTTGGGATTGAAATTCAATTGAAAAGAAAAAGAAGGGCAAGGAAGAGTTACTTACCCAACCACTACTTTAGTCACTCATGGAAGGGAAAGGATAACATGAAACATGATAAGTTCCCTTCTAACTCTCATCCAGAACCACCAAGTAAAAGTAAGTCACCAAGTGATCACATTCACCATTCCACTTCTCCAAGATCAAGTTCTATTAAATGTTTTAAATGTTTGGGTTATAATCACATTGCTTTAAATTGCCCAACCAAGAGGACCATGATTTTAAAGAAGAGTAATGATGTTGAAAGTGAACACTCATCTCCCCATTCTCTTTCAAAAGAACCTTCTTCCTCTAGTAAAACTAAATTTTTTGAGAAAGACCCTATGTTATTAAGGCGCATGATAGGTCAAGATCAAAGTGAACTTGAGCCAACTCAAAGAGAAAGCATTTTACAATCTAGATGCAAAATTAACAAATGGGTTTGCTCTCTAATTATTGATGGAGGAAGTAGTACCAATGTAGCTAGCACAAGGTTGGTGGAAAAGCTTAGCTTAGAGACCATTCCTCATGCTAAGCCCTATAAGCTTGCTTGGATAAGTAAAGAGGGAGAAATAGATGTCAATAAACAAGTCCTAATTAACTTCTCTATAGGAAGCTACAAAGATGAGGTGCTATGTGATGTTGTTCCCATGGAAGTCACACATATCTTACTAGGTAGGGCATGGCAATTTGATAAACAAACTTTACATGATGGCCATACCAACCAATACATTTTCTTCAAAAATGGGAAAAAGAGAACTTTACTACCTCTATCACCTCAAGAAGTTAATAAGGATAGAAATATAATAAGAAAAGATAAAGAAGAAAAAGAAAAGGGGCAAGCTTTCACCAAGGTGTTACTTGCCTACAAAAAAATTCTTCCAAAGCAAGATGTGCATCACTCTTCCTTCTCTTCCCAAGCCAAAAAGGAAGGCCCAAAGCACAAGAAAGAGAGGAAGAGTAGTCTAGAAAATAAAGATGGCCTAACCAAAGCTAGGGGTAATACCCTTAGAAAGGATGGAACAAAAGCTCATAAAAGGGAGGCGCAAATCCTCCCCCAAATCAAGTCAAGTTCCATCCACAAAGGCTTAAAGAATTTGTGGTCAAATTCTCTCTAAGAAGGGGAGGATGATGAAGGATTGACCCCAACCAAGGATGCAGGCACATGCTTAAGAAGACTAAGCATGTTTAGAAAGGAAGTTCACTAATCATTCATCCCTTTCATTTGTGTTTGTTATTTTTGATTCCCTAAGTTGACTTAGTTGAATCAACTTTAGTTGACTTGTTGACCTTTGACTAGGTTTGACTTGTTGACTATAGTTGACTTGACTTAAGCCAACATGCTAATCTATGTTTATTTGCTTTGTAGGTTAATTAGGAGTAAGAAAGCAATGGTAGGTGGCGCATGGTGATTGGAGAGCATAAATGATGTGGAGGAGAGATTAAAGCAAAGGCATAAAGCATAAAGAAAAAGGCATAAAGCAAGTGTACCTATGTACCTTTGGTTTCCTTTGAATTTAGCACACTTTGCCACTTTTTGGAGACATATGAGACACATTCTTTGTCTCCTTTTGTGCTAGAACGAAATTAGCCTTGCACACACCATAGTTGGCTCTTTTGTCTCTCATTTTTGAAACCTTATTTGACCTAGTTTCTAGAAGCTAGGGTTAGGTTTTTGTAGAGACATCCTTAGGTATCTTTTATTTGCTTAGAGGCCCCTAAACTCTTCTATATAAGGGGTGCTCCAAGACATGTAAAAGGGTTGAACATTTTGAAGTAAAAACACTCTTGTGTCTCAACCATTTGTGAGAGTTTCCTCCCTTGGGAGTGAATACTTTTAAGCCTTATCTTGCATAGCAAGTGGCGGCACACATCCACTCATCTTCATGGTTGTCATGGCTTCTAGCCTAGCCTTGTAGTGGCGTGCTTCTCACATTTTTACCATTTCTTTCCTTTCCATTTTATGTTTTCTTCTTCCTTTAATTGTTCTTGGTTTTCTATGGTTTATGTGCTTTCCATTTCCTTTTTTTTTTGAATCAATCCATCATCTTCTTCTCTTGAGCTTTGTGAAAAGAACCTTCACATCTAGATAGCTTGCTATCTTAATGTCCAGTGGGGATTTCGCTTAGCTTTCTTAATCAACTCACACCATATTCAATAATCTTGAAAAGGAACAAGATAATCCTTCATCAAAGAGTTTAGGGGCCTCTAAGCAAATAAAAGATACCTAAGGATGTCTCTACAAAAACATAACCCTAGCTTCTAGAAACTAGGTCAAATAAGGTTACAAAAATGAGAGACAAAAGAGCCAACTATGGTGTGTACAAGGCTAATTTCGTTCTAGCACAAAAGGAGACAAAGAATGTGTCTCATATGTCTCCAAAAAGTGGCCAAAGTGTGCTAAAAACAAAGGAGACCAAAGGTACATAGGTACACTTGTTTTATGCCTTTTACTTTATGCTTTATGCCTTTACTTTACTCTCTCATCCACATCCTTTATGCTCCCCAATCATCATGCGCCACCTAGCATTGCTTTCTTACTCCTAATTAACCTACAAAGCAAATAAACATAGATTAGCATGTTGGCTTAAGTCAAGTTAACTATAGTCAACAAGTCAAACCTAGTCAAAGGTCAACAAGTCAACTAAAGTTGATTCAACTAAGTCAACTTAGGGAATCAAAAATAACAAACAAAAATGAAAGGGATGAAGGATTAGTGAACTTCCTTTCTAAACATGCTTAGTCTTCTTAAGCATGTGCCGCCATCCTTGGTTGGGGTCAATCCTTCATCATCCTCCCCTCCTTGGAGAGAATTTGACCACAAATTCTTTGAGCCTTTGTAGATGGAGCTTGACTTGATTTGGGGGAGGATTTGCGCCTCCCTTTTATAAGCTCTTGTTCCATCCTTTCTAAGGGTATTACCCTTAGCTTTGGTTAGGCCATCTTTATTTTCTAGACTACTCTTCCTCTCTTTCTTGTGCTTTGGGCCTTCCTTTTTGGCTTGGGAAGGGAAGGAAGGGTGATGAACATCTTGCTTTAGAAGAATTTTTTTGTAGGCAAGTAACACCTTAGTGAAAGCTTGCCCCTTTTCTTTTTCTTCTTTATCTTTTCTTATTATATTTCTATCCTTTTTAACTTCTTGAGGTGATAGAGGTTGTAAAGTGGTCTTTTTCCCATTTTTGAAGAAAATGTATTGGTTGGTATGACCATCATGTAAAGTTTGTTTACCAAATTGCCATGGCCTACCTAGTAAGATATGTGTGACTTCCATGGGAACAACATCACATAGCACCTCATCTTTGTAGCTTCCTATAGAGAAGTTAATTAGGACTTGTTTATTGACATCTATTTCTCCCTCTTTACTTATCCAAGCAAGCTTGTAGGGCTTAGCATGAGGAATGGTCTCTAAGCTAAGCTTTTCCACCAACCTTGTGCTAGCTACATTGGTACTACTTCCTCCATCAATAATTAGACAGCAAACCCATTTGTTAATTTTGCATCTAGATTGAAAAATATTTTCTCTTTGAGTTGGCTTAAGCTCACTTTGATCTTGACCTATCATGCGCCTTAATAACATAGGGTCTTTCTCAAAAATTTTAGTTTTACTAGAGGAAGAAGATTCTTTTGAAAGAGAATGGGGAGATGAGTGTTCACTTTCAACATCATTACTCTTCTTTAAGATCATGGTCCTTTTGGTTGGGCAATTTAAAGCAATGTGATTATAACCCAAACATTTAAAACATTTAATGGAACTTGATCTTTGAGAAGTGGAATGGTGAATGTGATCACTTGGTGACTTACTTTTACTTGGTGGTTCTTGATGAGAGTTAGAAGGAAACTTATCATGTTTCTTTTTATTTCAACCCTACGCATTTGAGACTCTAATTCTTTAAAGTACTCACTCACACTCATAGAACCTTGGTGAAGCCTTTGGAGCTTCAAAAGAAGTTCCTTCCTATAGGAGGGAGGAATAAATCTAGCGCGCATAAGATTTTTAATGTCCATCCAAGAAGCCGCGGGTGGCCCTTGGTCATAATTCTTACAAACTTTATGCCACCAAGTATTGGCATATTCCAAAAATCCTAAAACTACTAGATCAACTTGTGCTTGATCCTTTACATGATTTTCATTGAAAATTTAATCAACTTTAACTTCCCAATCAAGGAAGATTTTGGGATCACTTCCACCATAGAACTTAGGAATCTTTGGAGTTTGCTTCTCTTGTGATGGGTTGTGCCTAGAATGCCCTCTTTTCCTAGGCTCTCTTTCTTTCTCCCTAGCTTCAAGCCTTTGAATGTGCTCTTGGATTCTTAGGTCACTTTGCTCCTTTTCTTTTCTCAATTGTTCAAAGGCCTCCTTCCTAGACAACTCCAAATCCCGAAGCAAGCTCATCAATGTATTGTTTTTGTTTGGTTGAGGTGCATTTGATGAACTTGCTATGATTCCTACAACAAAAACACTCAAATCCAAGACAAAATAAATGGATTAGAGGTTAGAAAACATGAAAACCGAGACCAAATCCAACCCAAAATGTAACCCAAGTGTTTAGATCACTCTCCCAAAGTAACAAGGCAAGGCTAGCACTCAAAATCCACCAAAGGAGTGAAGCAAACACTTTTAAAAACTTGTTCAAAACCTTTCAAATGCAATACAAGTGATTCGGCCACAACATCCCAAGAGTTTCAAGAAAAGAAAACTACTAAGACAAAACAAAGAACACCTAGTGACAAGCAAGAAAAGCAAAAAAACAATGAAAGCTAAACTCTAAAGAAGAAAAGTTTGAGACAAAACTTTTAACAAGACTAAAACACGAAAAGCACATTTTAAAGACTCTATGGCAAGCACTTGACAAACATCTTCAAGTCTTAAATCATGCATACACCAAGAAAGATCATAACCAAGTTAAAGCATGGAACTAATTAGCCAATATCACCCAATTCTCAAGTATGAAAAACTAGTAGCATAACACCTAGTGAAAACACACTTTTAGTTCACCAAGGAGCAAGGTTGCTCTCGGTTTTTAGGCAAAAGTTGGTGTAAAATTTTCTTCTTTCCACAACTAGTTTCATAAAATGGTGAGAAAGAGTTTTAGGTGGCTTGGACACTTAGTTCCTCAAGTTTTAGGCCAAAATCAATTTCATGGAGCATACATCAAGCAAGACATAAAGTGAATGCAATATTCAAATACTTGGAAAAACAAGAATAAGAAAACTTCAAGTTAACATATGACATATGACTCAAGCAAAAGTTAGGCACATTTAAAGACTCAACATGACATACACAAAGACACAAACATGTAGCTATCATGCATTTAAACTCATGGATTTGAGGCTCAAAGAGTAAGCATCAAAACACATGTTATCCAACCACATTTAGGAGCAAAAGAGTCACAAAGCCGAAGCCAAAATTGCCACAACATAACCTGAAAACGTTGTTTTTCGTATTCTCGGCAGCTCTGACCTTTGCTCACTCATTTGATCATAACTCTCTCCACAGAACTCCAAATGCGTTAATTCTTTTTTTGTTGAAAACTAGACTCACAGAGCTTTCTTTTGATATAAAGAACGTTACTTTTGGACCACTGAGCTAGCTGCAGTAATTTTTTCAAAAACGCACACGTTGCTGCCAGCACTGTTTTTATGTGGACCATTCAAAGATAGTTACACAAGATAAGGTTAGAACATGAAAACACCATATTCAAGGACAACCAAAGCTCTGATACCAAATGATGAAGGATTAACTTGTTCCTTTTTAAGATTATTGAATATGGTGAGAGTTGATTAACAAAGCTAAGTGAAATCCCCACTGGACATTAAGATAGCAAGCTATCTAGATGTGAAGGTTCCTTTCACAAAGCTCAAGAGAAGAAGATGATGGATTGATTCAAAATGAAAAGGAAATGGAAAGCATATAAATCATAGAAAACCAAGAACAATTAAAGGAAGAAGAAAACATAAAATGGAAAGGAAAGAAATGGTAAAAATGTGAGAAGCACGCCACTACAAGGCTAGGATAGAAGCCATGGCAACCTTGAAGATGAGTGGATGTGTGCCGCCACTTGCTATGCAAGATAAAGCTTAAAAGTATTCACTCCCAAGGGAGGAAACTCTCACAAATGGTTGAGACACAAGAGTGTTTTTACTTCAAAATGTTCAACCCTTTTACATGTCTAGGAGCACCCCTTATATAGAAGAGTTTAGGGGCCTCTAAGCAAATAAAAGATACCTAAGGATGTCTCTACAAAAACATAACCCTAGCTTCTAGAAACTAGGTCAAATAAGGTTACAAAAATGAGAGACAAAAGAGCCAACTATGGTGTGTACAAGGCTAATTTCGTTCTAGCACAAAAGGAGACAAAGAATGTGTCTCATATGTCTCCAAAAAGTGGCCAAAGTGTGCTAAGAACAAAGGAGACCAAAGGTACATAGGTACACTTGTTTTATGCCTTTTACTTTATGCTTTATGCCTTTACTTTACTCTCTCATCCACATCATTTATGCTCCCCGATCATCATGCGCCACCTAGCATTGCTTTCTTACTCCTAATTAACCTACAAAGCAAATAAACATAGATTAGCATGTTGGCTTAAGTTAAGTCAACTATAGTCAACAAGTCAAACCTAGTCAAAGGTCAACAAGTCAACTAAAGCTGATTCAACTAAGTTAACTTAGGGAATCAAAAATAACAAACAAAAATGAAAGGGATGAAGGATTAGTGAACTTCCTTTCTAAACATGCTTAGTCTTCTTAAGCATGTGCCTCCATCCTTGGTTGGGGTCAATCCTTCATCATCGCCACTGTTTCTTCATATAGCAGTCACACATACACCAAACCCAAAGGCCAAACGACATTTTTATCACATACAATCCACAGAATCATGCAATAGTAGTAGAACAAGCAGAAAACGATCTAGACAAATGGACCTTAGCTTCCCTTACCTGGATATAGTTACAAAAAGAGATTCTGTCACCCAACAGCCGAGCACAACACCTCCACGAGCTGATTCAAGAGCTGATAACAGGGAAACAGAAAGAACATATTGTTATCACGGCGAATCTTTGTTGGCTCAGAAAACTAGCTTGGAAAGGCGAAGATGAGCTAAACAAACTTACGTGGAATAGAGGAGTGGAAAAGGTCGATCAACTAACTTGGGAGGAGGAGGGAAGCCAAAACCCTAGCAGAGCTTTGTAATGAAGAGAAGAGTTGGGAGTGAGCTGTTTTCCAAGTGCAAGCAGAAGTGGGAACTGAAAGAGCAGCTTAGGATTCTGAAGCCTCTAAGTGGGCTGACCTTAGGCCCAATAAAAGGCCAAGCCCTAAACTTTAAGACAGCAAGAAAAAGGAGACTTTACATTTTGAAATCTTCGTCGTGGAAAATTTTTATGGAATATTTTCGAAATATATAATCAGAATTTTTTTATAATACATCTTATTTTACATTTTTCAAAAGGTGCACACTTTTGGAACGTGATGTTTACAATTTCCCACTGATGGAGAGTTGCAAATATCAATTATAGGATGAAAAACAACAATTGGACAGGTTGGACCGTATGTTCGGCCCGTAAAGAAACTACGACGGTAACTTTGCTTCTCATGTTATTCTAGATTCACTTATTAGGTGACACTGTGTCCTTGCACGCAATATTTTTGTTTTTCACTCTCAATGTTTCTTCTCATCGCACCGAACCAAAAAGAGAGAATTTTTGCTCTAGAGTTTGATTAAAGTGCCAACAATTCTCTTCCTTTCCCTCTCTTCCCCAATGCCCCTTTTTCTGAAATCCAATCCCATGCTCGCTTCGAATCCGTGATCCAGCCCCTTCAGCTACAAATCGCTTCCAATCTCGCTAATGGGTGCCTTTTATCTCGGTACATTCTATTGGGTTCTTTCTCAATGCAAACAATTTAACCCTCAAGACTCTGTTTGTATCAGATCCTAGATTTCACTACGTGGGTTCACAATACCAGAATAAAAAACCAGGGTTAGTGATATATATACTTATACAAAGTAAATGGATGTGGTTTTTTTTTCTTTAATGGATGATTTGATTTCTGAAGAATTGCGGGCAAATTGAGCTTTTTTTTATTGTTTTTTTATCCTCGCTCCTTCGGTTGTTGTTGTGTTGTGAATTAGGCGGGTCATAAGAATGGTTGATGTGATGGGTCCTGACTTGATTAGTGACCTTCCACAGAGCATTATAGAGAGTATTCTGGTGCAGCTTCCAATTAGAGATGCTGTGAGAACTAGCATTTTGTCTAGTAAATGGAGATACAAATGGGCTTTAATTACTCAACTTGTGTTTGATGACAAATGTGTGCCCTTCAGTAATGATAGGGAGGTTGTTGAGATGAGTGTTGTCAAGTTCATCACCAGGGTGTTGTTTCTTCACCAAGGGCCAATTCATAAGTTTCAGATTACGAATTCGAAGTTGCAAAGCTGTCCTGAAATTGATCAGTGGATTCTTTTCCTCTCGAGAAATGATATCAAGGAGTTGGTTATGGAGTTAGGAGAAGGGGAGTTTTTTAGAATACCTTCAAGTCTTTTCAATTGTAGGAAGTTGACTAGGTTGGAGCTCTCGCGGTGCGAGTTGGACCCGCCGCATAGTTTCAAGGGGTTTGTGTGCTTGAGGAGCCTCAACCTTCACCAAGTCTTGATATCCCCTGATGCAGTTGAGAGCCTAATTTCCAGATGCCCTCTCTTGGAGAGTTTATCACTGTCATATTTTGATAATCTGGCTCTTACTATATCTGCCCCGAATCTTAAATACTTGTATCTTGAAGGTGAATTCAAGGATATATGTCTTGAAGATACTCCACTTTTGGTGGAAATATCTATTGCTATGTATATGACTGATGATATTGCTGAGCACTTTGAGCAAAGCTCAAACTGCAATTTTCTCAAGTTTCTTGGTGGTGTGCCTAATCTTGAGAAGCTTGTCGGGCTTATCTACTTCACAAAGGTAACATCGTGTTCTCATGTGTTTATTGTGTTAGATCATCCCAAAAAGGTTGTTTATGAAATTATGTATGACCAACTTTATTTTATTCATTTCTGCACTTTCTTGAAGTATTTGAGCATAGGTATTGATTCGGTGCATCTTCCAATAATGTACCACAATTTGGAGACTATTGAATTATATCAAGTAAATTTTGAGGATACAAAAGAGATATTTGTCATCCTTCGCATGATTACAAGTTCTCCCAATCTAAAAGAGCTACAAATTTCAGTAAGTCCTCGGTCCTTGATTGCAAGAGTGGAGATTTTTGGCTTTTACAAGTAATAATGAGTGATTTTATTAACTTTTACAAATCAGACCTGTTTATGTAAGATTAACTGCTGCATTATTTTAAGCATTTGACTTTGGCAGGGTTCATCGAACATACCCGTTGCTGTAGATGCCCCGGACTTGGATTTTTGGGAAAAAGGATGCCTTTTAGATTCTGCACTTAACAAGCTTAAAACCATGAAGTTGTCAGAAATGGGTGGTTGGCCACATGAGATAGAATTTATCAAATATTTGCTTTGCCGTTCTCCTGTGCTTGAGACATTGAGTATCATTCCCTGTGTATTTGACATGGAGAATAATTTGAAAATGTTGATCGAATTGGTGAAATGTCGAAGAGCTTCTTCTAGAGCAGAAGTTATTTTCATCCACGAGTGAAATGGTGGAGTGTTATAAAATGCATTTTTTATACCATTTCGATTGCTACTTCCCCTGGGTTCATGCATAACTTTCTTTTAAAATACAAATATTACCAATGTGAAAATCTGTAAATTCTCAAGCTAAAGTAGGAATTTTATATAGATGGATTGAAGACGTGTGGCAACAAGTTAGAGCCGTTTTTACTGACTAAAAACTCAACTAAGCATCTCGAAAGTAAAAACATGGAGTTGAATAATTTTGTAACTGAAACGGTTGCTATAGGAATCTTAGCTCAAATTTGCATCTACCAGATTTTTTAAACCTGGTTGACAAAGATGTTTTTCCTAAGAGTCTCTACTCGAACACTACAATGGAAATGTGTTGAATCATGAATAGACACAAAGCATTTTTATTATGAATGCTTTATTTTGTCTCCATTTATTAAAGGTTAAGCCGATACAATAGGCATTGCAATTTGAAAAATTTTACTTGGAGAAATAGAGGGAACATGTACCACATGTGTAAAATCAGAGAAAATGTCACATGAATATTCTATCATAATAGGTATTAAAGAATTGGTAGATGAATTTTGCATGAATTTGAAAAAAATTGTATTGAAAAGTAATATGTATGGAACAAAGGACGCATTGATTTCTTCCAAAGGTCTTGGATATATAACTACTCAAAACATCATTTTACCATCCTATAAAAACACTAAAAAACTTTCAAGACGAAAGTTATGATATTAATGTTAGATTCATGTCTGTTCGAAATGTAAATTATAGTATTCATTCTAATGTCAATGGGAATGAAAAACAATAAATACTTTTTCTCGAGATATGGATAAAAAAAAGTTTAACTCCTAAAGAAACCTTTTATGAAGCCTCCTAAAATTTGATTGATTTATTTCTTCTCTTTTTACACGCAAAAGAAGATAACTTTCATTTAGAAAAAAAATCAAGACAAAGTGACTTTGCCCCTTTTCACTTTTCATGATATATTGGTTAAAGATAAACTAAGGAAAAATAAAAAAAAATAGCATTGAAATATATTTTTATTGACCAATTAGAATTACCTCCTAGGATCTATAATTATCCCAAAAGATCCTATATTCATATATTATTAGAACTTTTGTATAACAGTCAAGAAGACCTTTTGAAATTTGAACATTTTCGCGTAGAAGATGGAAAATCATTATTGGACATTTTAAAAATACAAAAGTATTTTGCATAAAATCGAAATGTATTGACATTGTAAGACCCACTTTAATTTTTATTCCTTTCTGCCCTAAATCTTAAGGGCCTATCTTAATCAGATGGGCCTAAGGCTGACCCATTGAGTGCCAAGGCCCCCCTAAAGCAGCCAAACCCCCATTCTGGTTTCACTTTTACAAAAATAGTACTCACTCCTCTCCCTTTTTCCTCATCCAGAGCTCTGCTAGGGTTTCGAAGTTTAATCAGATTCAAGTTTAGCTCGACCTCGTTTCTGCTCACATAAGTGTTCTTGAACTCATCATTTTTCCTCTCTGGTCTAGTTTCGTGTCATTGTTAGGGTTTCTGTAATAACCCCCTTTCTGCTCACTGGTTTCATCTCACAAATCTAATTCTAGAGCTGCTGTGCTCCGTGGTTTAGTGTCGGGGTCTTGTACTATCTATTTCCTGGTAAGGGAAGTTAGGGTTTCGCGTTTTAAGTCATATTTTATGAGTTCTGCTGTTTTTTTTTTATGATTTTGTATGCCTGAGTGAAGTTTTGATGATATGAATATGGATTGTGTGATTGGTGTGGTTAAATGATTGAACTGTGCATACGCGAACAATGGAGGGTTCTGGTTTTCTCGCCCAAGCGAGCCTATCTCGCCTAGGCGAGATTAGCAGTAACTCGCCTAGTTTGGCTACGCGAGCTGTCGCTCAAGCAACGAGCTCCAGTTTTGAGCAAGAGCACATCTCGCTCAGGCAAGGAGGTCTCGCCTTAGCGAGAGTGCGTGACAATGCCATTATTCCTCTTTTCGAGCCCTCGCCTAGGCGAAAGGAGCTCGCCTAAGTGAGACCCTTCGGCCTGAGCGAGGAGCTGGGCGAGAAGTACATTTGTTCAGTGGTTTCTTGGTTGTTGGATGTTGGTCATATGTTTGGACTGCTTATATATTTTTAAAGCATAAGTTGAGTGATTTTGCATGAGCAAGATGAATGGTGGTCTGTAGTTTATGAGTTTAACAACAATTAACAAAACAAACCCAATTAAAACCATATTTATTTAATTGAAAATAAAAGAAATTTAAAAGAAATTAAAAAGAATGGGCCTAGGCGTTGGCCCAATGCTATAAGCCTTATTAGAACTTAATGGAAGGGATTGGTGAAGGATTGAACACCAAATCCTTAACAATTAGTTCCCCTTTTGCTTTTGAAACGATATTTAACTCTACCATTGATGATTGTATTTCAAGCTCAATCTTTTGTCGTATTTTCTCTCTTTCCTCTAAGTCTTTTCTCTCATTCTTTTTTGCTTTTCTTAGATTTTCCTCTTTGGACTTGTCTTCGTCCTCTCTTTTTTTCTTCTTTTTTATCTCTTTTTTCTCTTGTTCTCTTTGAGCACAAAGCGTGGCAAACTGTTCTTTTTCTCTCTTCTTTTCAAACTCACGAAGCTTTTGATGTTTAGCTTGCTCTCTCTTGTATTTTTCTCTCTTTCTTTGTTCACTCAAGAGCATGTCTAAATTGTGCTTAAAGTATTTTTCTAGTCTAGAAAACTTAGCAATGTTTTGGATAAATGCATCCCCAATGTCAATAAAGTCTTCTATCCTAGCTTGTTGTGCTTTAGTGATCCTAAATGAAGGGGAATGAAATGTTTCCACATGCATATTTTTAATTCATAAAATGTATTAATGCATGATGTTCTCCCTTTTTCACTCTATATTGCCTCTCTTGCCACCAATCAAATGCACGTTCTACAAACCTAGATGTAACATGCCTAAGAATGTCTATATGGCTATATTTACTAAACATTTATTGCAACAACTTCTTTGTATCCCACATCCAATCTCTAAATGATATTGGTCATATATGTTCCCCAAAAAATGGAATGTCATTATGAATGATATGATGCAACTCATGACTACTATGCCTACCTAAAGGCACACTACTATGCCTATCTATATGCATACGGCTAGAAGAAGAAAAACTCATTTTAAAACACTTTTAGCAAAGCAATTTTTTATTTTAAAAAAAGAAGTTGATGAATTTCTAAAGAGAAAATAATGGAAAAGATTTCTAGAGATACTCCTAGGAAAGGGAGGTGAGTCACATGGACAAGCTTAGGAACCAAGCCTTTCCTAGCCAGAGATCTCTAAAATGCTTTCACAAAAATTCTCAATAAAAATACAAATGAAAACAGATTGTGTGAAAACAATTGGACAGTGTGTGAAAAGAGTGAAAACTTAAAGACCAAAAGAAGGTCAACTAGGTGTTAAACACATTGCACATAGATATCACAGTGACCTAAAACATAAATGGCAAACACACAAATCATACAAAACCTGGACATTGAAAGCATAAAAACATAAAACATAAAGACTGAAAACATAAACTAGACGAAAATCGTAAGTGAAAATTCAAGTGGCCTTTGGAACCCCTTGAACCTCACACTACACGCATGCATACACCAAGAAAGATCATAACCAAGTTAAAGCATGAAACTAATTAGCTAATATCACCCAATTCTCAAGTATGAAAACTAGTAGCATAACACCTAGTGAAAAACACACTTTTAGTTCACCAAGGAGCAAGGTTGCTCTCGGTTTTTAGGCAAAAATTGGTACAAATTTTTCTTCTTTCACAACTAGTTTCATAAAATGGTGAGAAATAGTTTTAGGTGGCTTGGAGACTAAGTTCCTCAAGTTTTAGGCCAAAATCAATTTCATAGAGTATACATCAAGTAAGACATAAAGTGAATGCAAGATTCAAATACTTGGAAAAACAAGAACAATAAAACTTCAAGTTAACATATGAGAGACAAAACAACTAACTATGGTGTGTGCAAGGCTAATTTCGTTCTAGCACAAAAGGAGACAAAGAATTTGTCTCAGATGTCTCCAAAAAGTGGCCAAAGTGTGCTAAAAATAAAGAAGACCAAAGGTACATAGGTACACTTGCTTCATGCCTTTCACTTTATGCTTTATGCCTTTGCTTTACTCTCTCTTCCACATCATTTATGCTCCCCAATCACCATGCACCACCTAGCATTGCTTTGTTACTCCTAATTAACCTACAAAGCAAATAAACATAGATTAGCATGTTGGCTTAAGTCAAGTCAACAATAGTCAACAAGTCAAACCTAGTCAAAGGTCAACAAGTCAACTAAAGTTGATTCGACTAAGTCAACTTAGGGAATCGAAAATAACAAACACAAATGAAAGGGATGAAGGATTAATGAACTTCCTTTCTAAACATGCTTAGTCTTCTTAAGCATGTGCCTCCATCCTTGGTTGGGGTCAATCCTTCATCAACAGGTCAAGTTTACATGCCGAGTTTATAGCTCAAGTTTAAAGGCGAACATTACCGGTGATTATTTTGGTTCCGGTTTATGCCCGAATTTATTGGTGAAATTTGTGGGATGTCTTAATGGGTAAAGTTTATGGAATATGCTTAGATGTCGATTTTACGGGTGTTATTTCACCAAACATTTTACGAGGTCAAATTTTATGTCGATTTTAATGGGTTGAGTTTATGGGATAGGGTTACGGGCCAAGTTTGCTATCCGAGTTTTCAGACCAAGTTTACGGATCAACTATAGGAGTCTAGTTTACTAGTCATTTTTTCGGGTTGACCTTGTAGATCCAGTTCAAGGGTCGAGTTTACCAGTTAGTTTACGAGTCTAGTTTATGGACATACGAGGTGGGTTTACAAATCGAGATTACGGGTCCTGTTTTATAGGTCAAATTTGATGGTCGAGTTTATTAGTCAGATTTACAAGACGAGTTTTAAAGTCGAGATTGCAGTTTGTGATTAGGATCGAGTTTATCATGTTTTCTTTTTAACTTTATGGTGGAATTTACAAGTCTACTATTGAGGTTGTGTTTATAAGACAAGTTTACGATCGACTTTATTAGATAGGTTTATGGACCGTGTTTACAGGTCAAAATTTCTTGCCGAGTTTACGAGTCAGGTTTATAGGAAAACTTTACTGGTTCTGTTTACGGGTCTCATTTATCTACTGAGTTTCGTTTTACTTTTCGAACCGAGTTTACCAATTGGATTTACACATCGTGTTTTACATCGCCAAACATTTTACGAGGTCGAATTTTATCTCGATTGTAGACGTTATGTTTTTGGTTTGAGTTTTCAGTCAAATATATGGATAGATTATACGTGTTGTGTTTATGGGTAATTTATGGGATAGTTAACGGGCCGAGTTTGCTATTCGAGTTTTGAGGCCGAGATTATGGATCAAGTGTACGAGTCGAGTTTACTGGTCATTTTTTCGGGTTGCCTTTGCAGATCCAATTCATGGGTCGATTTTACTGGTAAGTTTATGGGTCTAGTTTATGCACATATGTGTTGGGTTTACAAATCGAGATTACGGGTCCTATTTTATTGGTCAAATTAGATGGTCGAGTTTTCTAGTCAGATTTACAAGACAAGTTTTAAAATCAAGATTCCAGTTCGTGATTAGGATCGTGTTATACAAGGTGAAATTTAAAGGTTTGTTTTTCGCCTCATGTTTTCTTTTTGACTTTATGGTTGAATTTAGAAGTCGATTGTTGGCGTTGTGTTTATAAGACAAGTTTACGATCAACTTTATTGGATAAGTTTATGGGCCGTGTTAACCGGTCAAGTTTTCATGCCGAGTTTACGGGTCAGGTTTATAGGTAGTATTTACTTGTCTTATTTACGGGTTTCGTTTATCTATCATGCTTTGTTTTGCTTTTAAACCAACTTTACGGTTCAGATTTATGAATCGTATTTTACAGTTCAAATAGTTTAGTCAAATTTACGGGTCGAGTTTATGGCTCGTAATTATGGCTCATATTTTACGGCGTCGAATTTTATGTCGATTTTAGGGGTTGTTGTGTTGGTTTGAGTTTTTAGTCTAATATATGGATAGGTTATACGTGTTGTGTTTATGGGTTGAGTTTATGGGATAGTTTACGGGCTGAGTTTGCTATTCAAGTTTTCAAGCCGAGTTTACGGATCAAGTGTACGAGTGAAGTTTACTAGTCATTTTTTCGGGTTGCTTTTGCAGATCCAGTTCACAGGTTGATTTTACTGGTAAGTTTACGGGTATAGTTTATGGACATATGTGTTGGGTTTACAAATCGAGATTACGGGTCCTGTTTTATAGGTCAAATTTAATTGCCGAATTTCTAGTCATATTTACAGGACAGGTTTTAAAATGAAGATTGCAGTTCGTAATTAGGATCGTGTTATACAAGGTTTGTTTTACGCCTCATGTTTTCTTTTTGACTTTATGGTTGAATTTACAAGTCCATTGTAGGCGTTGTGTTTATAAGACAAGTTTACGATCAACTTTATTGGATGAGTTTATGGACCTTGTTTACGAATAAAGTTTTCATGCCTAGTTTATGGGTTTGGTTTATAGGAAGACTTTAATGGTCCTGTTTATGGGTCTCTTTTATCTGTTGTGCTTCGTTTTACTTTTTGAACCGAGTCTACGAATCGGATTTCTGAATCGTGTTTTACGAGTCGAGTTTATGGGTCGTAATTATGGCTCATATTTTACTGTGTCGAATTTTATGTCGGTTTTACTGGTGATTATTTCGGTTTGGGTTTATGCCCGAATTTACAGGTGAAATTTGTGTGATGTCTTAATAAGTGACGTTTATGGAATATGTTTATAGGCCGAGTTTACGGGTGTTATTTCGCCAAACATTTTACGAGGTCGAATTCTATGTCGATTTTAGACGTGTTTTTGGTTTGAGTTTTCAGTCTAATATATGGATAAATTATACATGTTGTGTTAATGGGTTGAGTTTATGGGATAGGTTTACGGGCCGAGTTTGCGATCTGAGTTTTCAGACCGAGTTGACTGATCAAGTGTACCAGTCTAGTTTACTGGTCGTTTTTTCGGGTTGACTTTGTAGATCAAGTTCATGGGTCGATTTTACTAGTGATTTTACGGGTCTAGTTTATGGACATATGAGGTGGGTTTACAAATCGAGATTACAGGTCCTGTTTTATAGGTCAAATTTGATGGTCAAGTTTACCAGTCAAATTTACAGAATGAGTTTTAAAATCGAGATTGCAGTTCGGGATTAGGATCGTGTTATACAGGGTCAAATTTTAAGGTTTGTTTTACGCCTCATGTTTTCTTTTTGACTTGATGGTTGAATTTACAAGTCTACTATAGGGGTTGTGTTTATAACACAAGTTTACGATCAACTTTATTACATAGGTTTATGGGTCGTGTTTACGGGTCAAGTTTTCATGTCGAGTTTACGGGTCAGGTTTATAGGCATACTTTACTTGTCATGTTTACGGGTCTCACTTATCTATTGAGTTTCGTTATACTTTTTGAACCGAGTTCACAGATCGCATTTACGAATCGTGTTTTATAGGAGAAATAGGTTTTCTCCAAGCTATTCAATTGATATTGGATTTGCGACCCAATTCTTCACCACACCCATGCTTCCCATCAATATGCATCATCGTATGTGGGCCAAGTTCACGTCTACATTTGTGGCCAAATTCCAGTGCGCGTTGCTAGATTTTTCCGCACACCCCCATAACGCTGGAAGCATCCTTAGTACAGGAGGTTGGGCCCGCGTCAGCCCAAACTGCAGCACTCCGAAACCCTCCACTAGGGTTCTTTCGTTTCAACCCGAGCCCAACTTCTTCAATGCTTCAACCACACACACACGTTCCCTTTCTCTTGACCATGCAGCTGGGTTTCTTCCTCCTTCCTGACGCATGATCTGATGTCCATCCGCACACCTCTACTGGCTGCCAATAACACATCTCACGCACATGTATCTTCTTCCACGCATCAACCTAATTGGGCCGAGCCCAATTCTGCCAAGTATCCGCGTGAGCAAACCGAAGGGCAGCTCACTCTCTTCATCCAAGACTGCTAGGGTTTCTCATGCAACCTCACTCACATTTCCACCTGCCAGCCAGTGTTCACGAGGGGTGAAGCCAAAGTAGAGAAGTTAGGAACAAACCTCCTATAAAAGCTTGCCAAACCATGGAAGCTCCTAACCTCTCCAACATTTTTAGGAGTAGGCCATTCTTGGATGGCCTTTATTTTTGTAGGGTCAACATGGACCCCATTTTTATTTACTACAAAACCTAAGAAAATAACACTATCTACACAAAAAGTGCATTTCTCTTTATTTGCAAACAAACTATTTACCCTAAGGATGGTAATGATAGACCTTAGATGATCTATGTGATCATGCAAGCTCTTGCTATAGATCAAAATGTCATCAAAGTAGACAACCACAAACTTTCCTATGCACTCTCTAAGAACGTGATTCATTAGCCTCATGAATGTGCTAGGTGCATTAGTAAGCCCAAAGGGCATCACCAACCACTCATATAGTCCAAATTTGGTCTTAAAAGCGATTTTCCACTCATTGCCTTCTTTGATTCTTATTTGGTGATAACCACTCTTTAGATCAATTTTAGAAAACATGAGGGACCCATGCAACTCATCAAGCATGTCATCAAGCCTAGGGATTGGATGCCTATATTTGATGGTGATGTTATTTATAGCCCTACAATCACAGCACATTCTCCACTCTCCATCCTTTTTAAGCACTAACAAAACAGGCACAACACAAGAACTAAGGCTCTTTTGAACCCAACCCTTCTCCAACAATTCTTGCACTTGAGACTCTATCTCCTTTGTTTCTTGAGGATTTGTCCTATAGGCTGGTCTATTTGGAAGACCGAATTTTATGTCGATTTTAGAGGTTGTGTGTGTGGTTTGAGTTTACAGTCTAATATATGGATAGATTATACATGTTGTGTTTACGGGTTGAGTTTATGGGATAGGTTTACGGGCCGAGTTTGCGATACGAGTTTTCAGACCGAGTTTACGGATCAAGTCTGTGCGTGTAGTTTACTGGTCGTTTTTTCGGGTTGACTTTACAGATCCAGTTCACGGTGCAATTTTACCAATGTGTTTTCGGGTCTAACTTATGGACAGATGAGGTAAATTGAGATTACGGGTGTTGTTTTATAAGTCAAATATGATGGTCGAGTTTACTAGTCAGATTTATAGGACGAGTTTTAAGATTGAGATTGCAGTTCGTGATTAGGATCGTGTCATACAGGGTAAAATTTTAAGGTTTGTTTTACGCCTCGTGTTTTCTTTTTGACTTTATAGTTGAATATATAAGTCTATTGCAAGGGTTGTGTTCATAAGAGAAGTTTACAATCAACTTTATTGGATACGTTTATCGGCCGTAGTAACGGGTCAAGTTTTCATGCCGAGTTTACGAGTCAAGTTTATAGGCAGACTTTACTGGTACTATTTACGGGTCTCATTTATCTGGTATGCTTCGTTTTACTTTTCAAACCAAGTTTACGGATCAGATTTATGAATCGTGTTTTATAGTTCAAATAGTTTAGTCAAGTTTACGGGTTGAGTTTATGGGTCGTGATTTTTGCTCATATTTTACGAGGTGAAATATTTTGTCGATATAACCAGTGATTATTTCGGTTCGGGTTTATGCTCGAATTCACAGGTGAAATTTGTGTGATGTCTTAATTGGTGATGTTTTTGGAATATGCTTAGAGCCGAGTTTACGGGTGTTATTTCGCCAAACATTTTACGAGGTCGAATTTTATGTCGATTTTAGAGGTTGTGTGTTGTTTGAGTTTTCAGTCTAATATATGGATAGCTTATACATGTTGTGTTTATGCGTTGAGTTTAAAGGATAGGTTTACAGGCCGAGTTTGCGATACGAGTTTTCAGATCGAGTTTACGGATCAAGTGTTTGAGTGTAGTTTACTGGTTATTTTTTTGGGTTGACTTTCCAGATCCAGTTCACGAGGCAATTTTACCAATGTGTTTTCGGGTCTAACTTATGGACATATGAGGTAAATTGAGATTACGGGTGTTGTTTTATAAGTCAAATTTGATGGTCGAGTTTACTAGTCAAATTTATAGGACGAGTTTTAAGATCGAGATTGCAGTTCATGATTAGGATCGTGTTATATAGGGTAAAATTTTAAGGTTTGTTTTACGCCTCATGTTTTCTTTTTGACTTTATAGTTGAATTTACAAGTCTATTGCAAGGGTTGTGTTCATAAGAGAAGTTTACGATCAACTTTATTGGATAAGTTTATGGGTCGTAGTAACGGGTCAAGTTTTCATGCCGAGTTTACAGGTCAGGTTTATAGGCAGACTTTACTGGTACTATTTACGGGTCTCGTTTATCTGGTATGCTTCATTTTACTTTTTAAACCAAGTTTACGGATCAGATTTATGAATTGTGTTTTACAGTTCAAATTGTTTAGTCAAGTTTACGGGTTGAGTTTATGGGTCGTGATTTTTCCTCATATTTTACGGGGTGAAATATTTTGTCGATATAACCGGTGATTATTTCGGTTCGGGTTTATGCTCGAATTCACAGGTGAAATTTGTGTGATGTCTTAATGGGTGATCTTTTTAGAATATGCTTAGAGCCGAGTTTACGGGTGTTATTTCGCCAAACATTATACGAGGTCGAATTTTATGTCGATTTTAGAGGTTGTACTTTTGGTTTAAGTTTTCAGTTTAATGTATGGATAGATTATACATGTTTTGTTTATGGGTTGAGTTTATGCGATAGGTTTACAGGCCGAGTTTGCGGTCCGAGTTTTCAGATCGATTTTACGGATATAGTGTACGAGTGTGGTTTATTGGTCATTTTTTCGGGTTGACTTTGCAGATCCAATTCACGGGTCAATTTTACTAGTGAGTTTAGGGTCTAACTTATGGACATATGAGGTGGGTTGACAAATCAAGATTACGGGTCCTGTTTTTTGGGTCAAATTTGATGGTCGAGTTTACTAGTTAGATTTACAGGACGTGTTTTAGAATCGAGATTGCAGTTCGTGATTAGGATCATGTTATACAAGCTTAAACTTTAAGGTTTGTTTTACGCCTCATGTTTTCTTTTTGACTTTATGGTTGAATTTACAAGTGTACTATAGGGTTTGTGTTCATAAGAGAAGTTTACGATCGACTTTATTGGATAAGTTTATGGGCCATAGTAACGGTTCAAGTTTTCACGCCGAGATTACGAGTCAAGTTTATAGGGAGTCTTTATTGGTAATATTGACGGGTCTCGTTTATCTGTTGTGCTTCGTTTTACTTTTCAAGCCAAGTTTACGGATCGGATTTACGAATCGTGTTTTACAGTTCAAATGGTTTAATCAAGTTTGCGGGTCGAGTTTATGGGACGTGATTTTTGGTCATATTTTACGGGGTGAAATTTTATTTCGATTTAACCGTTGATTATTTTGGTTCGGGTTTATACTCGAATTTACAGGTGAAATTTGTGTGATGTCTTAATGGTTGAAGTTTATGGAATATGCTTACAGCCGAGTTTACGGGTGTTATTTCAACACATTTTACGACGTTGAATTTCATTTCGATTTTCGAGGTTGTGTTTTTGGTTTGAGTTTTCAATCTAATGTATGGATAGGTTATACATGTTTTGTTTATGGGTTGAGTTTATGCGATAGGTTTACCGGCGGAGTTTGCGATTCTAGTTTTTAGACCGAGTTTACGGATCAAGTGTACGAGTGTGGTTTACTGGTCATTTGTTCGGGTTGACTTTGCACATCCAGTTCAGGGGTCAATTTTACTAGTGAGTTTAGGGTCTAACTTATGGACATATGAGGTGGGTTGACAAATCAAGATTACGGGTCCTGTTTTTTAGGTCAAATTTGATGGTCGAGTTTACTAGTTAGATTTACAGGACGTGTTTTAGAATCGAGATTGCAGTTCGTGATTAGGATCATGTTATACAAGGTTAAACTTTAAGGTTTGTTTTACGCCTCATGTTTTCTTTTTGACTTTATGGTTGAATTTACAAGTGTACTATAGGGTTTGTGTTCATAAGAGAAGTTTACGATCGACTTTATTGGATAAGTTTATGGGCCATAGTAACGGTTCAAGTTTTCACGCCGAGTTTACGAGTCAAGTTTATAGGGAGACTTTATTGGTAATATTGACGGGTCTCGTTTATCTGTTGTGCTTCGTTTTACTTTTCAAGCCAAGTTTACGGATCAGATTTACGAATCGTGTTTTACAGTTCAAATGGTTTAATCAAGTTTGCGGGTCGAGTTTATGGGTCGTGATTTTTGCTCATATTTTACGGGGTGAAATTTTATTTCGATTTAACTGTTGATTATTTTGGTTCGGGTTTATACTCGAATTTACAGGTGAAATTTGTGTGATGTCTTATTGGTTGAAGTTTATGGAATATGCTTACAGCCGAGTTTACGGGTGTTATTTCAACACATTTTACGACGTTGAATTTTATTTCGATTTTCGAGGTTGTGTTTTTGGTTTGACTTTTCAGTCTAATGTATGGATAGGTTATACATGTTTTGTTTATGGGTTGAGTTTATGCGATAGGTTTACCGGCGGAGTTTGCGATTCTAGTTTTTAGACCGAGTTTACGGATCAAGTGTACGAGTGTGGTTTACTGGTCATTTGTTCGGGTTGACTTTGCACATCCAGTTCAGGGGTCAATTTTACTAGTGAGTTTAGGGTCTAACTTATGGACATATGAGGTGGGTTGACAAATCAAGATTACGGGTCCTGTTTTTTAGGTCAAATTTGATGGTCGAGTTTACTAGTTAGATTTACAGGACGTGTTTTAGAATCGAGATTGCAGTTCGTGATTAGGATCATGTTATACAAGGTTAAACATTAAGGTTTGTTTTACGCCTCATGTTTTCTTTTTGACTTTATGGTTGAATTTACAAGTGTACTATAGGGTTTGTGTTCATAGAGAAGTTTACGATCGACTTTATTGGATAAGTTTATGCGCCATAGTAACGGGTCAGGTTTATAGGGAGACTTTACTGGTACTATTTACAGGTCTCGTTTATCTGTTGTGCTTCGTTTTACTTTTCAAGCAGGGTTTACTGATCGAATTTACGAATCGTGTTTTACAGTTCAAATGGTTTAATCAAGTTTACGGGTCGAGTTTATGGGTCGTGATTTTTGCTCATATTTTACGACGTGAAATTTTATTTTGATTTAACCGTTGATTATTTTGGTTCGGGTTTATACTCGAATTTCCAGGTGAAATTTGTGTGATGTCTTAATGGTTGAAGTTTATGGAATATGCTTACAGCCGAGTTTACGGGTGTTATTTCAACACATTTTACGACGTTGAATTTTATGTCGATTTTCGAGGTTGTTTTTTTGGTTTGAGTTTTCAGTCTAATGTATGGATAGATTATACATGTTTTGTTTATGGGCTAAGTTTATGCGATAGGTTTACCGGCGGAGTTTGCGATTCTAGTTTTTAGACCGAGTTTACGGATCAAGTGTACGAGTGTGGTTTACTGGTCATTTGTTCGGGTTGACTTTGCACATCCAGTTCAAGGGTCAATTTTACTAGTGAGTTTAGGGTCTAACTTATGGACATATGAGGTGGGTTGACAAATCAAGATTACGGGTCCTGTTTTTTAGGTCAAATTCGATGGTCGAGTTTACTAGTTAGATTTACAGGACGTGTTTTAGAATCGAGATTGTAGTTCGTGATTAGGATCATGTTATACAAGGTTAAACTTTAAGGTTTGTTTTACGCCTCATGTTTTCTTTTTGACTTTATGGTTGAATTTACAAGTGTACTATAGGGTTTGTGTTCATAAGAGAAGTTTACGATCGACTTTATTGGATAAGTTTATGGGCCATAGTAACGGTTCAAGTTTTCACGCCGAGTTTACGGGTCAGGTTTATATGGAGACTTTATGTTTACTATTGACGAGTCTCGATTATCTGTTGTGCTTCGTTTTACTTTTCAAGCCAAGTTTACGGATCGGATTTACGAATCGTGTTTTACAGTTCAAATGGTTTATTCAAGTTTACGGGTCGAGTTTATGGGTCGTGATTTTTGCTCATATTTTACGGGGTGAAATTTTATTTCGATTTAACCGTTGATTATTTCGGTTCGGGTTTATACTCGCATTTACAGGTGAAATTTGTGTGATGTCTTAATGGTTGAAGTTTATGGAATATGCTTAAAGCCGAATTTACGGGTGTTATTTCAACACATTTTACGGCGTTGAATTTTATGTCGATTTTCGAGGTTGTCTTTTTGGTTTGAGTTTTCAGTCTAATGTATGGATAGATTATACATGTTTTGTTTATGGGTTGAGTTTATTAGATAGGTTTACGGGCCGAGTTTGCGATCCGAGTTTTCATATCGAGTTTACGGATATAGTGTACGAGTGTGGTTTATTGGTTATTTTTTCGGGTTGACTTTGCAGATCCAGTTCACGGGTCAATTTTACTAGTCAGTTTAGGGTCTAACTTATGGACATATGAGGTGGGTTGATAAATCGAGATTACGGGTCCTGTTTTTTAGGTCAAAGTTGATGGCCGAGTTTACTAGTTAGATTTACAGGACGTGTTTTATAATCGAGATTGCAGTTCGTGATTAGGATCGTGTTATACAAGGTCAAATTTTAAGGTTTGTTTTACGCCTCAAGTTTTCTTTTTGACTGTATGGTTGAATTTAATAGTGTACTATAGGGGTTGTGTTCATAAGAGAAGTTTACAATCGACTTTATTGGATAAGTTTATGGGCCATAGTAACGGTTCAAGTTTTCACGTCGAGTTTACGAGTCAAGTTTATAGGGAGACTTTATTGGTACTATTGACGGGTCTCGTTTATCTGTTGTCCTTCGTTTTACTTTTCAAGCCATGTTTACGGATCAGATTTACGAATCGTGTTTTATAGTTCAAATGGTTTAATCAAGTTTACGGGTGGAGTTTATGGGTCGTGATTTTTGCTCATATTTTACGGGGTGAAATTTTATTTCGATTTAACCGTTGATTATTTTGGTTCGGGTTTATACTCGAATTTACAGGTGAAATTTGTGTGATGTCTTAATGGTTGAAGTTTATGGAATATGCTTACAGCCGAGTTTACGGGTGTTATTTCAACACATTTTACGATGTTGAATTTTATTTCGATTTTCGAGGTTGTGTTTTTGGTTTGTGTTTTTAGTCTAATGTATGGATAGATTATACATGTTTTGTTTATGGGTTAAGTTTATGCGATAGGTTTACGGGCTGAGTTTACGATTCTAGTTTTTAGACCGAGTTTACGGATCAAGTGTACGAGTGTGGTTTACTGGTCATTTTTTTGGGTTGACTTTGCAAATCCAGTTCACGGGTCAATTTTACTAGTGAGTTTAGGGTCTAACTTATGGACATATGAGGTGGGTTGACAAATCGAGATTACGGGTCCTGTTTTTTAGGTCAAATTTGATGGCCGAGTTTACTTGTTAGATTTACAGGACATGTTTTAGAATCGAGATTGCAGTTCGTGATTAGGATCGTGCTATACAAGGTCAAATTTTAAGGTTTGTTTTACGCCTCATGTTTTCTTTTTGACTTTATGGTTGAATTTACAAGTCTACTATAGGGGTTGTGTTCATAAGAGAAGTTTACGATCGACTTTATTGAATAAGTTTATGGGCCATAGTAACGGGTCAAGTTTTCATGCCGAGTTTACGGGTCAGGTTTATAGGGAGACTTTACTGGTACTATTTACGGGTCTCGTTTATCTGTTGTGCTTCGTTTTACTTTTCAAGCCAAGTTTACGAATCGGATTTACGAATCGTGTTTTACAGTTCAAATGGTTTAATCAAGTTTACAGGTCGAGTTTATGGGTCGTGAGTTTTGCTCATATTTTACGGGGTGAAATTTTATTTCGATTTAACCGTTGATTATTTTGGTTCAGGTTTATACTCGAATTTACAGGTGAAATTTGTGTGATGTCTTAATGGTTGAAGTTTATGGAATATGCTTACAGCCGAGTTTACGGGTGTTATTTCAGTCTAATGTATGGATAGATTATACATGTTTTGTCTATGGGTTGAGTTTATGCGATAGGTTTACGGGCCGAGTTTACGATTCTAGTTTTTAGACCGAGTTTACGGATCAAGTGTACGAGTGTGGTTTACTGGTCATTTTTTCGGGTTGACTTTGCAGATCCAGTTGACGGGTCAATTTTACTAGTGAGTTTAGGGTCTAACTTATGGACATATGAGGTGGGTTGAAAAATCGAGATTACGAGTCCTATTTTTTAGGTCAAATTTGATGGCCGAGTTCACTAGTTAGCTTTACAGGACGTGTTTTAGAATCGAGATTGCAGTTCGTGATTAGGATCATGCTATACAAGGTCAAATTTTAAGGTTTGTTTTACGCCTCATGTTTTCTTTTTGACTTTATGGTTGAATTTACAAGTGTACTATAGGGGTTGTGTTCATAAGAGAAGTTTACGATCGACTTTATTGGATAAGTTTATGCGCCATAGTAACGGGTCAAGTTTTGACGCCGAGTTTACGGGTCAGGTTTATAGGGAGACTTTATGGGTACTATTGACGGGTCTCGTTTATCTGTTGTGCTTCGTTTTACTTTTCAAGCCAAGTTTACGGATCGGATTTACGAATCGTGTTTTACAGTTCAAATGGTTTAATCAAGTTTACGGGCGGAGTTTATGGGTCATAATTTTTTCTCATATTTTACGGGGTGAAATTTTATTTCGATTTAACCGTTGATTATTTTGGTTCGGGAATATACTCGAATTTACAGGTGAAATTTGTGTGATGTCTTAATGGTTGAAGTTTATGGAATATGCTTACAGCCGAGTTTACGGGTGTTATTTCAACAAATTTTACGATGTTGAATTTTATTTCGATTTTCGAGGTTGTGTTTTTGGTTTGTGTTTTCAGTCTAATGTATGGATAGATTATACATGTTTTGTTTATGGGTTGAGTTTATGCGATAGGTTTACGGGCCGAGTTTATGATTCTAGTTTTTAGACCGAGTTTACGGATCAAGTGTACGAGTGTGGTTTACTGGTCATTTTTTTGGGTTGACTTTGCAGATCCAGTTGACGGGTCAATTTTACTAGTGAGTTTAGGGTCTAACTTATGGACATATGAGGTGGGTTGACAAATCCAGATTACGGGTCCTGCTTTTTAGGTCAAATTTGATGGCCGAGTTCACTAGTTAGCTTTACAGGACGTGTTTTAGAATCGAGATTGCAGTTCGTGATTAGGATCATGTTATACAAGGTCAAATTTTAAGGTTTGTGTTACGCCTCATGTTTTCTTTTTGACTTGATGGTTGAATTTACATGTGTACTATAGGGGTTGTGTTCATAAGAGAAGTTTACGATCGACTTTATTGAATAAGTTTATGGGCCATAGTAACGGGTCAAGTTTTCATGCCGTGTTTACGGGTCAGGTTTATAGGGAGACTTTACTGGTACTATTTACGGGTCTCGTTTATCTGTTGTGCTTCGTTTTACTTTTCAAGCCATGTTTACGAATCGGATTTACGAATCGTGTTTTACAGTTCAAATGGTTTAATCAAGTTTACGGGTCAAGTTTATGGGTGTTGATTTTTGCTCATATTAGACGGGGTGAAATTTTATTTCGATTTAACCGTTGATTATTTTGGTTCGGGTTTATACTCGCATTTACAGGTGAAATTTGTGTGATGTCTTAATGGTTGAAGTTTATGGAATATGCTTACAGCCGAGTTTACGGGTGTTATTTCAACACATTTTACGATGTTGAATTTTATTTCGATTTTCGAGGTTGTGTTTTTGGTTTGTGTTTTCAGTCTAATGTATGGATAGATTATACATGTTTTGTTTATGGGTTGAGGTTATGCGATAGGTTTACGGGCTGAGTTTGCGATTCGATTTTTTAGAGCGAGTTTACAGATCAAGTGTACGAGTGTGGTTTACTGGTCCTTTTATCGGGTTGACTTTGCAGATTCAGTTCATGGGTCAATTTTACTAGTGTGTTTAGGGTCTAACTTATGGACATATGAGGTGGGTTGACAAATCGAGATTACGGGTCCTGTTTTTTAGGTCAAATTTGATAGCCGAGTTTCTTAGTTAGATTTACAGGACATGTTTTAGAATCGAGATTGCACTTCGTGATTAGTATCGTGTTATACAAGGTCAAATTTTAAGGTTTGTTTTACGCCTCACGTTTTCTTTTTGACTTTATGGTTGAATTTACAAGTCTACTATAGGGGTTGTGTTCATAAGAGAAGTTTACGATCGACTTTATTGGATAAGTTTATGCGCCATAGTAACGGGTCAAGTTTTGACGCCGAGTTTACGGGTCAGGTTTATAGGGAGACTTTATGGGTACTATTGACGGGTCTCATTTATCTGTTGTGCTTCGTTTTACTTTTCAAGCCAAGTTTACGGATCGGATTTACAAATCGTGTTTTACAGTTCAAATGGTTTAATCAAGTTTACGGGTGGAGTTTATGGGTCGTGATTTTTGCTCATATTTTACGGGGTGAAATTTTATTTCGATTTAACCGTTGATTATTTTGGTTCGGGAATATACTCGAATTTACAGGTGAAATTTGTGTGATGTCTTAATGGTTGAAGTTTATGGAATATGCTTACAGCCGAGTTTACGGGTGTTATTTCAACACATTTTACGATGTTGAATTTTATTTCGATTTTCGAGGTTGTGTTTTTGGTTTGTGTTTTCAGTCTAATGTATGGATAGATTATACATGTTTTGTTTATGGGTTGAGGTTATGCGATAGGTTTACGGGCTGAGTTTGCGATTCGATTTTTTAGAGCGAGTTTACAGATCAAGTGTACGAGTGTGGTTTACTGGTCCTTTTATCGGGTTGACTTTGCAGATTCAGTTCATGGGTCAATTTTACTAGTGTGTTTAGGGTCTAACTTATGGACATATGAGGTGGGTTGACAAATCGAGATTACGGGTCCTGTTTTTTAGGTCAAATTTGATGGCCGAGTTTCTTAGTTAGATTTACAGGACATGTTTTAGAATCGAGATTGCACTTCGTGATTAGTATCGTGTTATACAAGGTCAAATTTTAAGGTTTGTTTTACGCCTCACGTTTTCTTTTTGACTTTATGGTTGAATTTACAAGTCTACTATAGGGGTTGTGTTCATAAGAGAAGTTTACGATCGACTTTATTGGATAAGTTTATGCGCCATAGTAACAGGTCAAGTTTTCACGTCGAGTTTACGGGTCAGTTTATAGGGAGACTTTATTGGTACTATTGACGGGTCTCGTTTATCTGTTGTGCTTCGTTTTACTTTTCAACCCAAGTTTACGGATCGGATATACGAATCGTGTTTTACAGTTCAAATGGTTTAATCAAGTTTACGGGTCGAGTTTATGGGTCGTGATTTTTGCTCATATTTTACGGGGTGAAATTTTATTTCGATTTCACCGTTGATTATTTTGGTTCGGGTTTATACTCGAATTTACAGGTGAAATTTGTGTGATGTCTTAATGGTTGAATTTTATGGAATATGCTTACAGGCGAGTTTCGGGTTTTATTTCAACACATTTTACGATGTTGAATTTTATGTCGATTTTCGAGGTTGTGTTTTCGGTTTGAGTTTTCAGTCTAATGTATGGATAGATTATACATGTTTTGTTTATGGGTTGAGTTTATGCGATAGGTTTACGGGCTGAGTTTGTGATTCAAGTTTTTAGACCGAGTTTACGGATCAAGTGTACGAGTGTGGTTTACTGGTCCTTTTTTCGGGTTGACTTTGCAGATCCAGTTCATGGGTCAATTTTACTAGTGTGTTTAGGGTCTAACTTATGGACATATGAGGTGGGTTGACAAATCGAGATTACGGGTCCTGTTTTTTAGGTCAAATTTGA
Source organism: Vigna unguiculata (assembly GCF_037176805.1). Lineage (NCBI taxonomy): Eukaryota > Viridiplantae > Streptophyta > Magnoliopsida > Fabales > Fabaceae > Vigna > Vigna unguiculata. Next base: position 14,857,396 of record NC_140793.1, on the reverse strand, counting down.
TGGCCGAGTTTACTAGTTAGATTTACACGACAAGTTTTAGAATCGAGATTGCAGTTCGTGATTAGTATCGTGTTATACAAGGTCAAATTTTAAGGTTTGTTTTACGCCTCACGTTTTCTTTTTGACTTTATGGTTGAATTTACAAGTCTACTATAGGGGTTGTGTTCATAAGAGAAGTTTACGATCGACTTTATTGGATAAGTTTATGCGCTATAGTAACAGGTCAAGTTTTCACGCCGAGTTTACGGGTTAGGTTTATAGTGAGACTTTATTGGTACTATTGACGGGTCTCGTTTATCTGTTGTGCTTCGTTTTACTTTTCAAGCCAAGTTTACGGATCGGATTTACGAATCGTGTTTTACAGTTCAAATGGTTTAATCAAGTTTACGGGTGGAGTTTATGGGTCGTGATTTTTGCTCATATTTTACGGGGTGAAATTTTATTTCGATTTAACCGTTGATTATTTTGGTTCGGGTTTATACTCGAATTTACAGGTGAAATTTGTGTGATGTCTTAATGGTTGAAGTTTATGGAATATGCTTACAGCCGAGTTTACGGATGTTATTTCAACACATTTTACCACGTTGAATTTTATTTCGATTTTCGAGGTTGTGTTTTTGGTTTGAGTTTTCAGTCTAATGTATGGATAGATTATACATGTTTTGTTTATGGGTTGAGTTTATGCGATAGGTTTACGGGCTGAGTTTACGATTCTAGTTTTTAGACCGAGTTTATGGATCAAGTGTACGAGTGTGGTTTACTGGTCATTTTTTTGGGTTGACTTTGCAGATCCAGTTCACGGGTCAATTTTACTAGTGAGTTTAGGGTCTAACTTATGGACATATGAGGTGGGTTGAGAAATCGAGATTATGGGTCCTGCTTTTTAGGTCAAATTTGATGGCCGAGTTCACTAGTTAGCTTTACAGGACGTGTTTTAGAATCGAGATTGCAGTTCGTGATTAGGATCATGTTATACAAGGTCAAATTTTAAGGTTTGTTTTACGCCTCATGTTTTCTTTTTGACTTGATGGTTGAATTTACATTTGTACTATAGGGGTTGTGTTCATAAGAGAAGTTTACGATCGACTTTATTGAATAAGTTTAAGGGCCATAGTAACGGGTCAAGTTTTCACGTCGAGTTTACGGGTCAGGTTTATAGGGAGACTTTATTGGTACTATTTACGGGTCTCGTTTATCTGTTGTGCTTCGTTTTACTTTTCAAGCCATGTTTACGAATCGGATTTACGAATCGTGTTTTACAGTTCAAATGGTTTAATCAAGTTTACGGGTCAAGTTTATGGGTGTTGATTTTTGCTCATATTAGACGGGGTGAAATTTTATTTCGATTTAACCGTTGATTATTTTGGTTCGGGTTTATACTCGCATTTACAGGTGAAATTTGTGTGATGTCTTAATGGTTGAAGTTTATGGAATATGCTTCCAGACGAGTTTCGGGTGTTATTTCAACACATTTTACGACGTTGAATTTGATGTCGATTTTCGAGGTTGTGTTTTCGGTTTGAGTTTTCAGTCTAATGTATGGATAGATTATACATGTTTTGTTTATGGGTTGAGGTTATGCGATAGGTTTACGGGCTGAGTTTGCGATTCGATTTTTTAGAGCGAGTTTACAGATCAAGTGTACGAGTGTGGTTTACTGGTCCTTTTATCGGGTTGACTTTGCAGATTCAGTTCATGGGTCAATTTTACTAGTGTGTTTAGGGTCTAACTTATGGACATATGAGGTGGGTTGACAAATCGAGATTACGGGTCCTGTTTTTTAGGTCAAATTTGATGGCCGAGTTTCTTAGTTAGATTTACAGGACATGTTTTAGAATCGAGATTGCACTTCGTGATTAGTATCGTGTTATACAAGGTCAAATTTTAAGGTTTGTTTTACGCCTCACGTTTTCTTTTTGACTTTATGGTTGAATTTACAAGTCTACTATAGGGGTTGTGTTCATAAGAGAAGTTTACGATCGACTTTATTGGATAAGTTTATGCGCCATAGTAACAGGTCAAGTTTTCACGTCGAGTTTACGGGTCAGTTTATAGGGAGACTTTATTGGTACTATTGACGGGTCTCGTTTATCTGTTGTGCTTCGTTTTACTTTTCAACCCAAGTTTACGGATCGGATATACGAATCGTGTTTTACAGTTCAAATGGTTTAATCAAGTTTACGGGTCGAGTTTATGGGTCGTGATTTTTGCTCATATTTTACGGGGTGAAATTTTATTTCGATTTCACCGTTGATTATTTTGGTTCGGGTTTATACTCGAATTTACAGGTGAAATTTGTGTGATGTCTTAATGGTTGAATTTTATGGAATATGCTTACAGGCGAGTTTCGGGTTTTATTTCAACACATTTTACGATGTTGAATTTTATGTCGATTTTCGAGGTTGTGTTTTCGGTTTGAGTTTTCAGTCTAATGTATGGATAGATTATACATGTTTTGTTTATGGGTTGAGTTTATGCGATAGGTTTACGGGCTGAGTTTGTGATTCAAGTTTTTAGACCGAGTTTACGGATCAAGTGTACGAGTGTGGTTTACTGGTCCTTTTTTCGGGTTGACTTTGCAGATCCAGTTCATGGGTCAATTTTACTAGTGTGTTTAGGGTCTAACTCATGGACATATGAGGTGGGTTGACAAATCGAGATTACGGGTCCTGTTTTTTAGGTCAAATTTGATGGCCGAGTTTACTAGTTAGATTTACACGACAAGTTTTAGAATCGAGATTGCAGTTCGTGATTAGTATCGTGTTATACAAGGTCAAATTTTAAGGTTTGTTTTACGCCTCACGTTTTCTTTTTGACTTTATGGTTGAATTTACAAGTCTACTATAGGGGTTGTGTTCATAAGAGAAGTTTACGATCGACTTTATTGGATAAGTTTATGCGCTATAGTAACAGGTCAAGTTTTCACGCCGAGTTTACGGGTTAGGTTTATAGTGAGACTTTATTGGTACTATTGACGGGTCTCGTTTATCTGTTGTGCTTCGTTTTACTTTTCAAGCCAAGTTTACGGATCGGATTTACGAATCGTGTTTTACAGTTCAAATGGTTTAATCAAGTTTACGGGTGGAGTTTATGGGTCGTGATTTTTGCTCATATTTTACGGGGTGAAATTTTATTTCGATTTAACCGTTGATTATTTTGGTTCGGGTTTATACTCGAATTTACAGGTGAAATTTGTGTGATGTCTTAATGGTTGAAGTTTATGGAATATGCTTACAGCCGAGTTTACGGATGTTATTTCAACACATTTTACCACGTTGAATTTTATTTCGATTTTCGAGGTTGTGTTTTTGGTTTGAGTTTTCAGTCTAATGTATGGATAGATTATACATGTTTTGTTTATGGGTTGAGTTTATGCGATAGGTTTACGGGCTGAGTTTACGATTCTAGTTTTTAGACCGAGTTTATGGATCAAGTGTACGAGTGTGGTTTACTGGTCATTTTTTTGGGTTGACTTTGCAGATCCAGTTCACGGGTCAATTTTACTAGTGAGTTTAGGGTCTAACTTATGGACATATGAGGTGGGTTGAGAAATCGAGATTATGGGTCCTGCTTTTTAGGTCAAATTTGATGGCCGAGTTCACTAGTTAGCTTTACAGGACGTGTTTTAGAATCGAGATTGCAGTTCGTGATTAGGATCATGTTATACAAGGTCAAATTTTAAGGTTTGTTTTACGCCTCATGTTTTCTTTTTGACTTGATGGTTGAATTTACATTTGTACTATAGGGGTTGTGTTCATAAGAGAAGTTTACGATCGACTTTATTGAATAAGTTTAAGGGCCATAGTAACGGGTCAAGTTTTCACGTCGAGTTTACGGGTCAGGTTTATAGGGAGACTTTATTGGTACTATTTACGGGTCTCGTTTATCTGTTGTGCTTCGTTTTACTTTTCAAGCCATGTTTACGAATCGGATTTACGAATCGTGTTTTACAGTTCAAATGGTTTAATCAAGTTTACGGGTCAAGTTTATGGGTGTTGATTTTTGCTCATATTAGACGGGGTGAAATTTTATTTCGATTTAACCGTTGATTATTTTGGTTCGGGTTTATACTCGCATTTACAGGTGAAATTTGTGTGATGTCTTAATGGTTGAAGTTTATGGAATATGCTTCCAGACGAGTTTCGGGTGTTATTTCAACACATTTTACGACGTTGAATTTGATGTCGATTTTCGAGGTTGTGTTTTCGGTTTGAGTTTTCAGTCTAATGTATGGATAGATTATACATGTTTTGTTTATGGGTTGAGGTTATGCGATAGGTTTACGGGCTGAGTTTGCGATTCGATTTTTTAGAGCGAGTTTACAGATCAAGTGTACGAGTGTGGTTTACTGGTCCTTTTATCGGGTTGACTTTGCAGATTCAGTTCATGGGTCAATTTTACTAGTGTGTTTAGGGTCTAACTTATGGACATATGAGGTGGGTTGACAAATCGAGATTACGGGTCCTGTTTTTTAGGTCAAATTTGATGGCCGAGTTTCTTAGTTAGATTTACAGGACATGTTTTAGAATCGAGATTGCACTTCGTGATTAGTATCGTGTTATACAAGGTCAAATTTTAAGGTTTGTTTTACGCCTCACGTTTTCTTTTTGACTTTATGGTTGAATTTACAAGTCTACTATAGGGGTTGTGTTCATAAGAGAAGTTTACGATCGACTTTATTGGATAAGTTTATGCGCCATAGTAACAGGTCAAGTTTTCACGTCGAGTTTACGGGTCAGTTTATAGGGAGACTTTATTGGTACTATTGACGGGTCTCGTTTATCTGTTGTGCTTCGTTTTACTTTTCAACCCAAGTTTACGGATTGGATATACGAATCGTGTTTTACAGTTCAAATGGTTTAATCAAGTTTACGGGTCGAGTTTATGGGTCGTGATTTTTGCTCATATTTTACGGGGTGAAATTTTATTTCGATTTCACCGTTGATTATTTTGGTTCGGGTTTATACTCGAATTTACAGGTGAAATTTGTGTGATGTCTTAATGGTTGAAGTTTATGGAATATGCTTACAGGCGAGTTTCGGGTTTTATTTCAACACATTTTACGATGTTGAATTTTATGTCGATTTTCGAGGTTGTGTTTTCGGTTTGAGTTTTCAGTCTAATGTATGGATAGATTATACATGTTTTGTTTATGGGTTGAGTTTATGCGATAGGTTTACGGGCTGAGTTTGTGATTCAAGTTTTTAGACCGAGTTTACGGATCAAGTGTACGAGTGTGGTTTACTGGTCCTTTTTTCGGGTTGACTTTGCAGATCCAGTTCATGGGTCAATTTTACTAGTGTGTTTAGGGTCTAACTTATGGACATATGAGGTGGGTTGACAAATCGAGATTACGGGTCCTGTTTTTTAGGTCAAATTTGATGGCCGAGTTTACTAGTTAGATTTACACGACAAGTTTTAGAATCGAGATTGCAGTTCGTGATTAGTATCGTGTTATACAAGGTCAAATTTTAAGGTTTGTTTTACGCCTCACGTTTTCTTTTTGACTTTATGGTTGAATTTACAAGTCTACTATAGGGGTTGTGTTCATAAGAGAAGTTTACGATCGACTTTATTGGATAAGTTTATGCGCTATAGTAACAGGTCAAGTTTTCACGCCGAGTTTACGGGTTAGGTTTATAGTGAGACTTTATTGGTACTATTGACGGGTCTCGTTTATCTGTTGTGCTTCGTTTTACTTTTCAAGCCAAGTTTACGGATCGGATTTACGAATCGTGTTTTACAGTTCAAATGGTTTAATCAAGTTTACGGGTGGAGTTTATGGGTCGTGATTTTTGCTCATATTTTACGGGGTGAAATTTTATTTCGATTTAACCGTTGATTATTTTGGTTCGGGTTTATACTCGAATTTACAGGTGAAATTTGTGTGATGTCTTAATGGTTGAAGTTTATGGAATATGCTTACAGCCGAGTTTACGGATGTTATTTCAACACATTTTACCACGTTGAATTTTATTTCGATTTTCGAGGTTGTGTTTTTGGTTTGAGTTTTCAGTCTAATGTATGGATAGATTATACATGTTTTGTTTATGGGTTGAGTTTATGCGATAGGTTTACGGGCTGAGTTTACGATTCTAGTTTTTAGACCGAGTTTATAGATCAAGTGTACGAGTGTGGTTTACTGGTCATTTTTTTGGGTTGACTTTGCAGATCCAGTTCACGGGTCAATTTTACTAGTGAGTTTAGGGTCTAACTTATGGACATATGAGGTGGGTTGAGAAATCGAGATTATGGGTCCTGCTTTTTAGGTCAAATTTGATGGCCGAGTTCACTAGTTAGCTTTACAGGACGTGTTTTAGAATCGAGATTGCAGTTCGTGATTAGGATCATGTTATACAAGGTCAAATTTTAAGGTTTGTTTTACGCCTCATGTTTTCTTTTTGACTTGATGGTTGAATTTACATTTGTACTATAGGGGTTGTGTTCATAAGAGAAGTTTACGATCGACTTTATTGAATAAGTTTAAGGGCCATAGTAACGGGTCAAGTTTTCACGTCGAGTTTACGGGTCAGGTTTATAGGGAGACTTTATTGGTACTATTTACGGGTCTCGTTTATCTGTTGTGCTTCGTTTTACTTTTCAAGCCATGTTTACGAATCGGATTTACGAATCGTGTTTTACAGTTCAAATGGTTTAATCAAGTTTACGGGTCAAGTTTATGGGTGTTGATTTTTGCTCATATTAGACGGGGTGAAATTTTATTTCGATTTAACCGTTGATTATTTTGGTTCGGGTTTATACTCGCATTTACAGGTGAAATTTGTGTGATGTCTTAATGGTTGAAGTTTATGGAATATGCTTCCAGACGAGTTTCGGGTGTTATTTCAACACATTTTACGACGTTGAATTTGATGTCGATTTTCGAGGTTGTGTTTTCGGTTTGAGTTTTCAGTCTAATGTATGGATAGATTATACATGTTTTGTTTATGGGTTGAGGTTATGCGATAGGTTTACGGGCTGAGTTTGCGATTCGATTTTTTAGAGCGAGTTTACAGATCAAGTGTACGAGTGTGGTTTACTGGTCCTTTTATCGGGTTGACTTTGCAGATTCAGTTCATGGGTCAATTTTACTAGTGTGTTTAGGGTCTAACTTATGGACATATGAGGTGGGTTGACAAATCGAGATTACGGGTCCTGTTTTTTAGGTCAAATTTGATGGCCGAGTTTCTTAGTTAGATTTACAGGACATGTTTTAGAATCGAGATTGCACTTCGTGATTAGTATCGTGTTATACAAGGTCAAATTTTAAGGTTTGTTTTACGCCTCACGTTTTCTTTTTGACTTTATGGTTGAATTTACAAGTCTACTATAGGGGTTGTGTTCATAAGAGAAGTTTACGATCGACTTTATTGGATAAGTTTATGTGCCATAGTAACAGGTCAAGTTTTCACGTCGAGTTTACGGGTCAGTTTATAGGGAGACTTTATTGGTACTATTGACGGGTCTCGTTTATCTGTTGTGCTTCGTTTTACTTTTCAACCCAAGTTTACGGATCGGATATACGAATCGTGTTTTACAGTTCAAATGGTTTAATCAAGTTTACGGGTCGAGTTTATGGGTCGTGATTTTTGCTCATATTTTACGGGGTGAAATTTTATTTCGATTTCACCGTTGATTATTTTGGTTCGGGTTTATACTCGAATTTACAGGTGAAATTTGTGTGATGTCTTAATGGTTGAAGTTTATGGAATATGCTTACAGGCGAGTTTCGGGTTTTATTTCAACACATTTTACGATGTTGAATTTTATGTCGATTTTCGAGGTTGTGTTTTCGGTTTGAGTTTTCAGTCTAATGTATGGATAGATTATACATGTTTTGTTTATGGGTTGAGTTTATGCGATAGGTTTACGGGCTGAGTTTGTGATTCAAGTTTTTAGACCGAGTTTACGGATCAAGTGTACGAGTGTGGTTTACTGGTCCTTTTTTCGGGTTGACTTTGCAGATCCAGTTCATGGGTCAATTTTACTAGTGTGTTTAGGGTCTAACTTATGGACATATGAGGTGGGTTGACAAATCGAGATTACGGGTCCTGTTTTTTAGGTCAAATTTGATGGCCGAGTTTACTAGTTAGATTTACACGACAAGTTTTAGAATCGAGATTGCAGTTCGTGATTAGTATCGTGTTATACAAGGTCAAATTTTAAGGTTTGTTTTACGCCTCACGTTTTCTTTTTGACTTTATGGTTGAATTTACAAGTCTACTATAGGGGTTGTGTTCATAAGAGAAGTTTACGATCGACTTTATTGGATAAGTTTATGCGCTATAGTAACAGGTCAAGTTTTCACGCCGAGTTTACGGGTTAGGTTTATAGTGAGACTTTATTGGTACTATTGACGGGTCTCGTTTATCTGTTGTGCTTCGTTTTACTTTTCAAGCCAAGTTTACGGATCGGATTTACGAATCGTGTTTTACAGTTCAAATGGTTTAATCAAGTTTACGGGTGGAGTTTATGGGTCGTGATTTTTGCTCATATTTTACGGGGTGAAATTTTATTTCGATTTAACCGTTGATTATTTTGGTTCGGGTTTATACTCGAATTTACAGGTGAAATTTGTGTGATGTCTTAATGGTTGAAGTTTATGGAATATGCTTACAGCCGAGTTTACGGATGTTATTTCAACACATTTTACCACGTTGAATTTTATTTCGATTTTCGAGGTTGTGTTTTTGGTTTGAGTTTTCAGTCTAATGTATGGATAGATTATACATGTTTTGTTTATGGGTTGAGTTTATGCGATAGGTTTACGGGCTGAGTTTACGATTCTAGTTTTTAGACCGAGTTTATGGATCAAGTGTACGAGTGTGGTTTACTGGTCATTTTTTTGGGTTGACTTTGCAGATCCAGTTCACGGGTCAATTTTACTAGTGAGTTTAGGGTCTAACTTATGGACATATGAGGTGGGTTGAGAAATCGAGATTATGGGTCCTGCTTATTAGGTCAAATTTGATGGCCGAGTTCACTAGTTAGCTTTACAGGACGTGTTTTAGAATCGAGATTGCAGTTCGTGATTAGGATCATGTTATACAAGGTCAAATTTTAAGGTTTGTTTTACGCCTCATGTTTTCTTTTTGACTTGATGGTTGAATTTACATTTGTACTATAGGGGTTGTGTTCATAAGAGAAGTTTACGATCGACTTTATTGAATAAGTTTAAGGGCCATAGTAACGGGTCAAGTTTTCACGTCGAGTTTACGGGTCAGGTTTATAGGGAGACTTTATTGGTACTATTTACGGGTCTCGTTTATCTGTTGTGCTTCGTTTTACTTTTCAAGCCATGTTTACGAATCGGATTTACGAATCGTGTTTTACAGTTCAAATGGTTTAATCAAGTTTACGGGTCAAGTTTATGGGTGTTGATTTTTGCTCATATTAGACGGGGTGAAATTTTATTTCGATTTAACCGTTGATTATTTTGGTTCGGGTTTATACTCGCATTTACAGGTGAAATTTGTGTGATGTCTTAATGGTTGAAGTTTATGGAATATGCTTCCAGACGAGTTTCGGGTGTTATTTCAACACATTTTACGACGTTGAATTTGATGTCGATTTTCGAGGTTGTGTTTTCGGTTTGAGTTTTCAGTCTAATGTATGGATAGATTATACATGTTTTGTTTATGGGTTGAGGTTATGCGATAGGTTTACGGGCTGAGTTTGCGATTCGATTTTTTAGAGCGAGTTTACAGATCAAGTGTACGAGTGTGGTTTACTGGTCCTTTTATCGGGTTGACTTTGCAGATTCAGTTCATGGGTCAATTTTACTAGTGTGTTTAGGGTCTAACTTATGGACATATGAGGTGGGTTGACAAATCGAGATTACGGGTCCTGTTTTTTAGGTCAAATTTGATGGCCGAGTTTCTTAGTTAGATTTACAGGACATGTTTTAGAATCGAGATTGCACTTCGTGATTAGTATCGTGTTATACAAGGTCAAATTTTAAGGTTTGTTTTACGCCTCACGTTTTCTTTTTGACTTTATGGTTGAATTTACAAGTCTACTATAGGGGTTGTGTTCATAAGAGAAGTTTACGATCGACTTTATTGGATAAGTTTATGCGCCATAGTAACAGGTCAAGTTTTCACGTCGAGTTTACGGGTCAGTTTATAGGGAGACTTTATTGGTACTATTGACGGGTCTCGTTTATCTGTTGTGCTTCGTTTTACTTTTCAACCCAAGTTTACGGATCGGATATACGAATCGTGTTTTACAGTTCAAATGGTTTAATCAAGTTTACGGGTCGAGTTTATGGGTCGTGATTTTTGCTCATATTTTACGGGGTGAAATTTTATTTCGATTTCACCGTTGATTATTTTGGTTCGGGTTTATACTCGAATTTACAGGTGAAATTTGTGTGATGTCTTAATGGTTGAAGTTTATGGAATATGCTTACAGGCGAGTTTCGGGTTTTATTTCAACACATTTTACGATGTTGAATTTTATGTCGATTTTCGAGGTTGTGTTTTCGGTTTGAGTTTTCAGTCTAATGTATGGATAGATTATACATGTTTTGTTTATGGGTTGAGTTTATGCGATAGGTTTACGGGCTGAGTTTGTGATTCAAGTTTTTAGACCGAGTTTACGGATCAAGTGTACGAGTGTGGTTTACTGGTCCTTTTTTCGGGTTGACTTTGCAGATCCAGTTCATGGGTCAATTTTACTAGTGTGTTTAGGGTCTAACTTATGGACATATGAGGTGGGTTGACAAATCGAGATTACGGGTCCTGTTTTTTAGGTCAAATTTGATGGCCGAGTTTACTAGTTAGATTTACACGACAAGTTTTAGAATCGAGATTGCAGTTCGTGATTAGTATCGTGTTATACAAGGTCAAATTTTAAGGTTTGTTTTACGCCTCACGTTTTCTTTTTGACTTTATGGTTGAATTTACAAGTCTACTATAGGGGTTGTGTTCATAAGAGAAGTTTACGATCGACTTTATTGGATAAGTTTATGCGCTATAGTAACAGGTCAAGTTTTCACGCCGAGTTTACGGGTTAGGTTTATAGTGAGACTTTATTGGTACTATTGACGGGTCTCGTTTATCTGTTGTGCTTCGTTTTACTTTTCAAGCCAAGTTTACGGATCGGATTTACGAATCGTGTTTTACAGTTCAAATGGTTTAATCAAGTTTACGGGTGGAGTTTATGGGTCGTGATTTTTGCTCATATTTTACGGGGTGAAATTTTATTTCGATTTAACCGTTGATTATTTTGGTTCGGGTTTATACTCGAATTTACAGGTGAAATTTGTGTGATGTCTTAATGGTTGAAGTTTATGGAATATGCTTACAGCCGAGTTTACGGATGTTATTTCAACACATTTTACCACGTTGAATTTTATTTCGATTTTCGAGGTTGTGTTTTTGGTTTGAGTTTTCAGTCTAATGTATGGATAGATTATACATGTTTTGTTTATGGGTTGAGTTTATGCGATAGGTTTACGGGCTGAGTTTACGATTCTAGTTTTTAGACCGAGTTTATGGATCAAGTGTACGAGTGTGGTTTACTGGTCATTTTTTTGGGTTGACTTTGCAGATCCAGTTCACGGGTCAATTTTACTAGTGAGTTTAGGGTCTAACTTATGGACATATGAGGTGGGTTGAGAAATCGAGATTATGGGTCCTGCTTTTTAGGTCAAATTTGATGGCCGAGTTCACTAGTTAGCTTTACAGGACGTGTTTTAGAATCGAGATTGCAGTTCGTGATTAGGATCATGTTATACAAGGTCAAATTTTAAGGTTTGTTTTACGCCTCATGTTTTCTTTTTGACTTGATGGTTGAATTTACATTTGTACTATAGGGGTTGTGTTCATAAGAGAAGTTTACGATCGACTTTATTGAATAAGTTTAAGGGCCATAGTAACGGGTCAAGTTTTCACGTCGAGTTTACGGGTCAGGTTTATAGGGAGACTTTATTGGTACTATTTACGGGTCTCGTTTATCTGTTGTGCTTCGTTTTACTTTTCAAGCCATGTTTACGAATCGGATTTACGAATCGTGTTTTACAGTTCAAATGGTTTAATCAAGTTTACGGGTCAAGTTTATGGGTGTTGATTTTTGCTCATATTAGACGGGGTGAAATTTTATTTCGATTTAACCGTTGATTATTTTGGTTCGGGTTTATACTCGCATTTACAGGTGAAATTTGTGTGATGTCTTAATGGTTGAAGTTTATGGAATATGCTTCCAGACGAGTTTCGGGTGTTATTTCAACACATTTTACGACGTTGAATTTGATGTCGATTTTCGAGGTTGTGTTTTCGGTTTGAGTTTTCAGTCTAATGTATGGATAGATTATACATGTTTTGTTTATGGGTTGAGGTTATGCGATAGGTTTACGGGCTGAGTTTGCGATTCGATTTTTTAGAGCGAGTTTACAGATCAAGTGTACGAGTGTGGTTTACTGGTCCTTTTATCGGGTTGACTTTGCAGATTCAGTTCATGGGTCAATTTTACTAGTGTGTTTAGGGTCTAACTTATGGACATATGAGGTGGGTTGACAAATCGAGATTACGGGTCCTGTTTTTTAGGTCAAATTTGATGGCCGAGTTTCTTAGTTAGATTTACAGGACATGTTTTAGAATCGAGATTGCACTTCGTGATTAGTATCGTGTTATACAAGGTCAAATTTTAAGGTTTGTTTTACGCCTCACGTTTTCTTTTTGACTTTATGGTTGAATTTACAAGTCTACTATAGGGGTTGTGTTCATAAGAGAAGTTTACGATCGACTTTATTGGATAAGTTTATGCGCCATAGTAACAGGTCAAGTTTTCACGTCGAGTTTACGGGTCAGTTTATAGGGAGACTTTATTGGTACTATTGACGGGTCTCGTTTATCTGTTGTGCTTCGTTTTACTTTTCAACCCAAGTTTACGGATCGGATATACGAATCGTGTTTTACAGTTCAAATGGTTTAATCAAGTTTACGGGTCGAGTTTATGGGTCGTGATTTTTGCTCATATTTTACGGGGTGAAATTTTATTTCGATTTCACCGTTGATTATTTTGGTTCGGGTTTATACTCGAATTTACAGGTGAAATTTGTGTGATGTCTTAATGGTTGAAGTTTATGGAATATGCTTACAGGCGAGTTTCGGGTTTTATTTCAACACATTTTACGATGTTGAATTTTATGTCGATTTTCGAGGTTGTGTTTTCGGTTTGAGTTTTCAGTCTAATGTATGGATAGATTATACATGTTTTGTTTATGGGTTGAGTTTATGCGATAGGTTTACGGGCTGAGTTTGTGATTCAAGTTTTTAGACCGAGTTTACGGATCAAGTGTACGAGTGTGGTTTACTGGTCCTTTTTTCGGGTTGACTTTGCAGATCCAGTTCATGGGTCAATTTTACTAGTGTGTTTAGGGTCTAACTTATGGACATATGAGGTGGGTTGACAAATCGAGATTACGGGTCCTGTTTTTTAGGTCAAATTTGATGGCCGAGTTTACTAGTTAGATTTACACGACAAGTTTTAGAATCGAGATTGCAGTTCGTGATTAGTATCGTGTTATAAAAGGTCAAATTTTAAGGTTTGTTTTACGCCTCACGTTTTCTTTTTGACTTTATGGTTGAATTTACAAGTCTACTATAGGGGTTGTGTTCATAAGAGAAGTTTACGATCGACTTTATTGGATAAGTTTATGCGCTATAGTAACAGGTCAAGTTTTCACGCCGAGTTTACGGGTTAGGTTTATAGTGAGACTTTATTGGTACTATTGACGGGTCTCGTTTATCTGTTGTGCTTCGTTTTACTTTTCAAGCCAAGTTTACGGATCGGATTTACGAATCGTGTTTTACAGTTCAAATGGTTTAATCAAGTTTACGGGTGGAGTTTATGGGTCGTGATTTTTGCTCATATTTTACGGGGTGAAATTTTATTTCGATTTAACCGTTGATTATTTTGGTTCGGGTTTATACTCGAATTTACAGGTGAAATTTGTGTGATGTCTTAATGGTTGAAGTTTATGGAATATGCTTACAGCCGAGTTTACGGATGTTATTTCAACACATTTTACCACGTTGAATTTTATTTCGATTTTCGAGGTTGTGTTTTTGGTTTGAGTTTTCAGTCTAATGTATGGATAGATTATACATGTTTTGTTTATGGGTTGAGTTTATGCGATAGGTTTACGGGCTGAGTTTACGATTCTAGTTTTTAGACCGAGTTTATGGATCAAGTGTACGAGTGTGGTTTACTGGTCATTTTTTTGGGTTGACTTTGCAGATCCAGTTCACGGGTCAATTTTACTAGTGAGTTTAGGGTCTAACTTATGGACATATGAGGTGGGTTGAGAAATCGAGATTATGGGTCCTGCTTATTAGGTCAAATTTGATGGCCGAGTTCACTAGTTAGCTTTACAGGACGTGTTTTAGAATCGAGATTGCAGTTCGTGATTAGGATCATGTTATACAAGGTCAAATTTTAAGGTTTGTTTTACGCCTCATGTTTTCTTTTTGACTTGATGGTTGAATTTACATTTGTACTATAGGGGTTGTGTTCATAAGAGAAGTTTACGATCGACTTTATTGAATAAGTTTAAGGGCCATAGTAACGGGTCAAGTTTTCACGTCGAGTTTACGGGTCAGGTTTATAGGGAGACTTTATTGGTACTATTTACGGGTCTCGTTTATCTGTTGTGCTTCGTTTTACTTTTCAAGCCATGTTTACGAATCGGATTTACGAATCGTGTTTTACAGTTCAAATGGTTTAATCAAGTTTACGGGTCAAGTTTATGGGTGTTGATTTTTGCTCATATTAGACGGGGTGAAATTTTATTTCGATTTAACCGTTGATTATTTTGGTTCGGGTTTATACTCGCATTTACAGGTGAAATTTGTGTGATGTCTTAATGGTTGAAGTTTATGGAATATGCTTCCGGACGAGTTTCGGGTGTTATTTCAACACATTTTACGACGTTGAATTTGATGTCGATTTTTGAGGTTGTGTTTTCGGTTTGAGTTTTCAGTCTAATGTATGGATAGATTATACATGTTTTGTTTATGGGTTGAGGTTATGCGATAGGTTTACGGGCTGAGTTTGCGATTCGATTTTTTAGAGCGAGTTTACAGATCAAGTGTACGAGTGTGGTTTACTGGTCCTTTTATCGGGTTGACTTTGCAGATTCAGTTCATGGGTCAATTTTACTAGTGTGTTTAGGGTCTAACTTATGGACATATGAGGTGGGTTGACAAATCGAGATTACGGGTCCTGTTTTTTAGGTCAAATTTGATGGCCGAGTTTCTTAGTTAGATTTACAGGACATGTTTTAGAATCGAGATTGCACTTCGTGATTAGTATCGTGTTATACAAGGTCAAATTTTAAGGTTTGTTTTACGCCTCACGTTTTCTTTTTGACTTTATGGTTGAATTTACAAGTCTACTATAGGGGTTGTGTTCATAAGAGAAGTTTACGATCGACTTTATTGGATAAGTTTATGCGCCATAGTAACAGGTCAAGTTTTCACGTCGAGTTTACGGGTCAGTTTATAGGGAGACTTTATTGGTACTATTGACGGGTCTCGTTTATCTGTTGTGCTTCGTTTTACTTTTCAACCCAAGTTTACGGATCGGATATACGAATCGTGTTTTACAGTTCAAATGGTTTAATCAAGTTTACGGGTCGAGTTTATGGGTCGTGATTTTTGCTCATATTTTACGGGGTGAAATTTTATTTCGATTTCACCGTTGATTATTTTGGTTCGGGTTTATACTCGAATTTACAGGTGAAATTTGTGTGATGTCTTAATGGTTGAAGTTTATGGAATATGCTTACAGGCGAGTTTCGGGTTATATTTCAACACATTTTACGATGTTGAATTTTATGTCGATTTTCGAGGTTGTGTTTTCGGTTTGAGTTTTCAGTCTAATGTATGGATAGATTATACATGTTTTGTTTATGGGTTGAGTTTATGCGATAGGTTTACGGGCTGAGTTTGTGATTCAAGTTTTTAGACCGAGTTTACGGATCAAGTGTACGAGTGTGGTTTACTGGTCCTTTTTTCGGGTTGACTTTGCAGATCCAGTTCATGGGTCAATTTTACTAGTGTGTTTAGGGTCTAACTTATGGACATATGAGGTGGGTTGACAAATCGAGATTACGGGTCCTGTTTTTTAGGTCAAATTTGATGGCCGAGTTTACTAGTTAGATTTACACGACAAGTTTTAGAATCGAGATTGCAGTTCGTGATTAGTATCGTGTTATAAAAGGTCAAATTTTAAGGTTTGTTTTACGCCTCACGTTTTCTTTTTGACTTTATGGTTGAATTTACAAGTCTACTATAGGGGTTGTGTTCATAAGAGAAGTTTACGATCGACTTTATTGGATAAGTTTATGCGCTATAGTAACAGGTCAAGTTTTCACGCCGAGTTTACGGGTTAGGTTTATAGTGAGACTTTATTGGTACTATTGACGGGTCTCGTTTATCTGTTGTGCTTCGTTTTACTTTTCAAGCCAAGTTTACGGATCGGATTTACGAATCGTGTTTTACAGTTCAAATGGTTTAATCAAGTTTACGGGTCGAGTTTATGGGTCGTGATTTTTGCTCATATTTTACGGGGTGAAATTTTATTTCGATTTAACCGTTGATTATTTTGGTTCGGGTTTATACTCGAATTTACAGGTGAAATTTGTGTGATGTCTTAATGGTTGAAGTTTATGGAATATGCTTACAGCCGAGTTTACGGATGTTATTTCAACACATTTTACCACGTTGAATTTTATTTCGATTTTCGAGGTTGTGTTTTTGGTTTGAGTTTTCAGTCTAATGTATGGATAGATTATACATGTTTTGTTTATGGGTTGAGTTTATGCGATAGGTTTACGGGCTGAGTTTACGATTCTAGTTTTTAGACCGAGTTTATGGATCAAGTGTACGAGTGTGGTTTACTGGTCATTTTTTTGGGTTGACTTTGCAGATCCAGTTCACGGGTCAATTTTACTAGTGAGTTTAGGGTCTAACTTATGGACATATGAGGTGGGTTGAGAAATCGAGATTATGGGTCCTGCTTTTTAGGTCAAATTTGATGGCCGAGTTCACTAGTTAGCTTTACAGGACGTGTTTTAGAATCGAGATTGCAGTTCGTGATTAGGATCATGTTATACAAGGTCAAATTTTAAGGTTTGTTTTACGCCTCATGTTTTCTTTTTGACTTGATGGTTGAATTTACATTTGTACTATAGGGGTTGTGTTCATAAGAGAAGTTTACGATCGACTTTATTGAATAAGTTTAAGGGCCATAGTAACGGGTCAAGTTTTCACGTCGAGTTTACGGGTCAGGTTTATAGGGAGACTTTATTAGTACTATTTACGGGTCTCGTTTATCTGTTGTGCTTCGTTTTACTTTTCAACCCAAGTTTACGGATCGGATATACGAATCGTGTTTTACAGTTCAAATGGTTTAATCAAGTTTACGGGTCGAGTTTATGGGTCGTGATTTTTGCTCATATTTTACGGGGTGAAATTTTATTTCGATTTCACCGTTGATTATTTTGGTTCGGGTTTATACTCGAATTTACAGGTGAAATTTGTGTGATGTCTTAATGGTTGAAGTTTATGGAATATGCTTACAGCCGAGTTTACGGATGTTATTTCAACACATTTTACGACGTTGAATTTTATTTCGATTTTCGAGGTTGTGTTTTTGGTTTGAGTTTTCAGTCTAATGTATGGATAGATTATACATGTTTTGTTTATGGGTTGAGTTTATGCGATAGGTTTACAGGCTGAGTTTACGATTCTAGTTTTTAGACCGAGTTTACGGATCAAGTGTACGAGTGTGGTTTGCTGGTCATTTTTTCGGGTTGACTTTGTAGATCCAGTTCACGGGTCAATTTTACTAGTGAGTTTAGGGTCTAACTTATGGACATATGAGGTGGGTTGACAAATCGAGATTACGGGTCCTGTTTTTTAGGTCAAATTTGATGGACGAGTTTACTAGTTAGATTTACAGGACATGTTTTAGAATCGAGATTGCACTTCGTGATTAGTATCGTGTTATACAAGGTCAAATTTTAAGGTTTGTTTTACGCCTCACGTTTTCTTTTTGACTTTATGGTTGAATTTACAAGTCTACTATAGGGGTTGTGTTCATAAGAGAAGTTTACGATCGACTTTATTGGATAAGTTTATGCGCCATAGTAACAGGTCAAGTTTTCACACCGAGTTTACGGGTCAGGTTTATAGGGAGACTTTATTGGTACTATTGACGGGTCTCGTTTATCTGTTGTGCTTCGTTTTACTTTTCAAGCCAAGTTTACGGATCAGATTTACGAATCGTGTTTTACAGTTCAAATGGTTTAATCAAGTTTACGGGTCAAGTTTATGGGTCGTGATTTTTGCTCATATTTTACGGGGTGAAATTTTATTTCGATTTAACCGTTGATTATTTTGGTTCGGGTTTATACTCGAATTTACAGGTGAAATTTGTGTGATGTCTTAATGGTTGAAGTTTATGGAATATGCTTACAGACGAGTTTCGGGTGTTATTTCAACACATTTTACGATGTTGAATTTTATGTCGATTTTCGAGGTTGTGTTTTCGGTTTGAGTTTTCAGTCTAATGTATGGATAGATTATACATGTTTTGTTTATGGGTTGAGTTTATGCGATAGGTTTACAGGCTGAGTTTACGATTCTAGTTTTTAGACCGAGTTTACGGATCAAGTGTACGAGTGTGGTTTGCTGGTCATTTTTTCGGGTTGACTTTGTAGATCCAGTTCACGGGTCAATTTTACTAGTGAGTTTAGGGTCTAACTTATGGACATATGAGGTGGGTTGACAAATCGAGATTACGGGTCCTGTTTTTTAGGTCAAATTTGATGGACGAGTTTACTACTTAGATTTACAGGACATGTTTTAGAATCGAGATTGCACTTCGTGATTAGTATCGTGTTATACAAGGTCAAATTTTAAGGTTTGTTTTACGCCTCACGTTTTCTTTTTGACTTTATGGTTGAATTTACAAGTCTACTATAGGGGTTGTGTTCATAAGAGAAGTTTACGATCGACTTTATTGGATAAGTTTATGCGCCATAGTAACAGGTCAAGTTTTCACACCGAGTTTACGGGTCAGGTTTATAGGGAGACTTTATTGGTACTATTGACGGGTCTCGTTTATCTGTTGTGCTTCGTTTTACTTTTCAAGCCAAGTTTACGGATCAGATTTACGAATCGTGTTTTACAGTTCAAATGGTTTAATCAAGTTTACGGGTCAAGTTTATGGGTCGTGATTTTTGCTCATATTTTACGGGGTGAAATTTTATTTCGATTTAACCGTTGATTATTTTGGTTCGGGTTTATACTCGAATTTACAGGTGAAATTTGTGTGATGTCTTAATGGTTGAAGTTTATGGAATATGCTTACAGACGAGTTTCGGGTGTTATTTCAACACATTTTACGATGTTGAATTTTATGTCGATTTTCGAGGTTGTGTTTTCGGTTTGAGTTTTCAGTCTAATGTATGGATAGATTATACATGTTTTGTTTAAGGGTTGAGTTTATGCGATAGGTTTACGGGCTGAGTTTGCGATTCGAGTTTTTAGACCGAGTTTACGGATCAAGTGTACGAGTGTGGTTTACTGGTCCTTTTTTCGGGTTGACTTTGCAGATCCAGTTCATGGGTCAATTTTACTAGTGTGTTTAGGGTCTAACTTATGGACATATGAGGTGGGTTGACAAATCGAGATTACGGCTCCTGTTTTTTAGGTCAAATTTGATGGCCGAGTTTACTAGTTAGATTTACAGGACATGTTTTAGAATCGAAATTGCACTTCGTGATTAGTATCGTGTTATACAAGGTCAAATTTTAAGGTTTGTTTTACGCCTCACGTTTTCTTTTTGACTTTATGGTTGAATTTACAAGTCTACTATAGGGGTTGTGTTCATAAGAGAAGTTTACGATCGACTTTATTGGATAAGTTTATGCGCCATAGTAACAGGTCAAGTTTTCACGTCGAGTTTACGGGTCAGTTTATAGGGAGACTTTATTGGTACTATTGACGGGTCTCGTTTATCTGTTGTGCTTCGTTTTACTTTTCAACCCAAGTTTACGGATCGGATTTACGAATCGTGTTTTACAGTTCAAATGGTTTAATCAAGTTTACGGGTCGAGTTTATGGGTCGCGATTTTTGCTCATATTTTACGGGGTGAAATTTTATTTCGATTTCACCGTTGATTATTTTGGTTCGGGTTTATACTCGAATTTACAGGTGAAATTTGTGTGATGTCTTAATGGTTGAAGTTTATGGAATATGCTTACAGGCGAGTTTCGGGTTTTATTTCAACACATTTTACGATGTTGAATTTTATGTCGATTTTCGAGGTTGTGTTTTCGGTTTGAGTTTTCAGTCTAATGTATGGATAGATTATACATGTTTTGTTTATGGGTTGAGTTTATGCGATAGGTTTACGGGCTGAGTTTACGATTCTAGTTTTTAGACCGAGTTTACGGATCAAGTGTACGAGTGTGGTTTACTGGTCATTTTTTTGGGTTGACTTTGCAGATCCAGTTCACGGGTCAATTTTACTAGTGAGTTTAGGGTCTAACTTATGGACATATGAGGTGGGTTGAGAAATCGAGATTATGGGTCCTGCTTTTTAGGTCAAATTTGATGGCCGAGTTCACTAGTTAGCTTTACAGGACGTGTTTTAGAATCGAGATTGCAGTTCGTGATTAGGATCATGTTATACAAGGTCAAATTTTAAGGTTTGTTTTACGCCTCA
This sequence comes from Vigna unguiculata, assembly GCF_037176805.1. NCBI lineage: Eukaryota > Viridiplantae > Streptophyta > Magnoliopsida > Fabales > Fabaceae > Vigna > Vigna unguiculata. The sequence goes on along the minus strand of NC_140793.1, from coordinate 14,836,653 downwards.
TGTTTTCTTTTTGACTTGATGGTTGAATTTACATTTGTACTATAGGGGTTGTGTTCATAAGAGAAGTTTACGATCGACTTTATTGAATAAGTTTATGGGCCATAGTAACGGGTCAAGTTTTCACGTCGAGTTTACGGGTCAGGTTTATAGGGAGACTTTATTGGTACTATTTACGGGTCTCGTTTATCTGTTGTGCTTCGTTTTACTTTTCAACCCAAGTTTACGGATCGGATATACGAATCGTGTTTTACAGTTCAAATGGTTTAATCAAGTTTACGGGTCGAGTTTATGGGTCGTGATTTTTGCTCATATTTTACGGGGTGAAATTTTATTTCGATTTCACCGTTGATTATTTTGGTTCGGGTTTATACTCGAATTTACAGGTGAAATTTGTGTGATGTCTTAATGGTTGAAGTTTATGGAATATGCTTACAGCCGAGTTTACGGATGTTATTTCAACACATTTTACGACGTTGAATTTTATTTCGATTTTCGAGGTTGTGTTTTTGGTTTGAGTTTTCAGTCTAATGTATGGATAGATTATACATGTTTTGTTTATGGGTTGAGTTTATGCGATAGGTTTACAGGCTGAGTTTACGATTCTAGTTTTTAGACCGAGTTTACGGATCAAGTGTACGAGTGTGGTTTGCTGGTCATTTTTTCGGGTTGACTTTGTAGATGCAGTTCACGGGTCAATTTTACTAGTGAGTTTAGGGTCTAACTTATGGACATATGAGGTGGGTTGACAAATCGAGATTACGGGTCCTGTTTTTTAGGTCAACTTTGATGGACGAGTTTACTAGTTAGATTTACAGGACATGTTTTAGAATCGAGATTGCAGTTCGTGATTAGTATCGTGTTATACAAGGTCAAATTTTAAGGTTTGTTTTACGCCTCACGTTTTCTTTTTGACTTTATGGTTGAATTTACAAGTCTACTATAGGGGTTGTGTTCATAAGAGAAGTTTAGGATCGACTTTATTGGATAAGTTTATGCGCCATAGTAACAGGTCAAGTTTTCACACCGAGTTTACGGGTCAGGTTTATAGGGAGACTTTATTGGTACTATTGACGGGTCTCGTTTATCTGTTGTGCTTCGTTTTACTTTTCAAGCCAAGTTTACGGATCAGATTTACGAATCGTGTTTTACAGTTCAAATGGTTTAATCAAGTTTACGGGTCAAGTTTATGGGTCGTGATTTTTGCTCATATTTTACGGGGTGAAATTTTATTTCGATTTAACCGTTGATTATTTTGGTTCGGGTTTATACTCGAATTTATAGGTGAAATTTGTGTGATGTCTTAATGGTTGAAGTTTATGGAATATGCTTACAGACGAGTTTCGGGTGTTATTTCAACACATTTTACGATGTTGAATTTTATGTCGATTTTCGAGGTTGTGTTTTCGGTTTGAGTTTTCAGTCTAATGTATGGATAGATTATACATGTTTTGTTTATGGGTTGAGTTTATGCGATAGGTTTACGGGCTGAGTTTGCGATTCGAGTTTTTAGACCGAGTTTACGGATCAAGTGTACGAGTGTGGTTTACTGGTCCTTTTTTCGGGTTGACTTTGCAGATCCAGTTCATGGGTCAATTTTACTAATGTGTTTATGGTCTAACTTATGGACATATGAGGTGGGTTGACAAATCGAGATTACGGGTCCTGTTTTTTAGGTCAAATTTGATGGCCGAGTTTACTAGTTAGATTTATAGGACATGTTTTAGAATCGAGATTGCACTTCGTGATTAGTATCGTGTTATACAAGGTCAAATTTTAAGGTTTGTTTTACGCCTCACGTTTTCTTTTTGACTTTATGGTTGAATTTACAAGTCTACTATAGGGGTTGTGTTCATAAGAGAAGTTTACGATCGACTTTATTGGATAAGTTTATGCGCCATAGTAACAGGTCAAGTTTTCACGTCGAGTTTACGGGTCAGGTTTATAGGGAGACTTTATTGGTACTATTGACGGGTCTCGTTTATCTGTTGTGCTTCGTTTTACTTTTCAACCCAAGTTTACGGATCGGATATACGAATCGTGTTTTACAGTTCAAATGGTTTAATCAAGTTTACGGGTCGAGTTTATGGGTCGTGATTTTTGCTCATATTTTACGGGGTGAAATTTTATTTCGATTTCACCGTTGATTATTTTGGTTCGGGTTTATACTCGAATTTACAGGTGAAATTTGTGTGATGTCTTAATGGTTGAAGTTTATGGAATATGCTTACAGCCGAGTTTACGGATGTTATTTCAACACATTTTACGACGTTGAATTTTATTTCGATTTTCGAGGTTGTGTTTTTGGTTTGAGATTTCAGTCTAATGTATGGATAGATTATACATGTTTTGTTTATGGGTTGAGTTTATGCGATAGGTTTACAGGCTGAGTTTACGATTCTAGTTTTTAGACCGAGTTTACGGATCAAGTGTACGAGTGTGGTTTGCTGGTCATTTTTTCGGGTTGACTTTGTAGATCCAGTTCACGGGTCAATTTTACTAGTGAGTTTAGGGTCTAACTTATGGACATATGAGGTGGGTTGACAAATCGAGATTACGGGTCCTGCTTTTTAGGTCAAATTTGATGGACGAGTTTACTAGTTAGATTTACAGGACATGTTTTAGAATCGAGATTGCAGTTCGTGATTAGTATCGTGTTATACAAGGTCAAATTTTAAGGTTTGTTCTACGCCTCACGTTTTCTTTTTGACTTTATTGGTTGAATTTACAAGTCTACTATAGGGGTTGTGTTCATAAGAGAAGTTTACGATCGACTTTATTGGATAAGTTTATGCACCACAGTAACAGGTCAAGTTTTCACGCCGAGTTTACGGGTCAGGTTTATAGGGAGACTTTATTGGTACTATTGACGGGTCTCGTTTATCTGTTGTGCTTCGTTTTACTTTTCAACCCAAGTTTACGGATCAGATTTACGAATCGTGTTTTACAGTTCAAATGGTTTAATCAAGTTTACGGGTCAAGTTTATGGGTCGTGATTTTTGCTCATATTTTACGGGGTGAAATTTTATCTCGATTTAACCGTTGATTATTTTGGTTCGGGAATATACTCGAATTTACAGGTGAAATTTGTGTGATGTCTTAATGGTTGAAGTTTATGGAATATGCTTACAGCCGAGTTTACGGGTGTTATTTCAACACATTTTACGATGTTAAATTTTATTTCGAATTTTGAGGTTGTGTTTTTGGTTTGTTTTTTCAGTCTAATGTATGGATAGATTATACATGTTTTGTTTATGGGTTGAGTTTATGCGATAGGTTTACGGGCTGAGTTTCGATTCTAGTTTTTAGACCGATTTTACGGATCAAGTGTACGAGTGTGGTTTACTGGTCATTTTTTTGGGTTGACTTTGCAGATCCAGTTCACGGGTCAATTTTACTAGTGAGTTTAGGGTCTAACTTATGGACATATGAGGTGGGTTGACAAATCGAGATTACAGGTCCTGTTTTTTAGGTCAAATTTGATGGCGGAGTTTACTAGTTAGATTTACAGGACGTGTTTTAGAATCGAGATTGCAGTTCGTGATTAGGATCGTGTTATACAAAGTCAAATTTTAAGGTTTGTTTTACGCCTCATGTCTTCTTTTTGACTTTATGGTTGAATTTACAAATGTACTATAGGGGTTGTGTTTATAAGAGAAGTTTACGATCGACTTTATTGGATAAGTTTATGGGCTATAGTAATGGGTCAAGTTTTGACGTCGAGTTTACGGGTCAGGTTTATAGGGAGACTTTATTGGTACTATTGACGGGTCTCGTTTATCTGTTGTGCTTCGTTTTACTTTTCAAGCCAAGTTTACGGATCGGATTTACGAATCGTGTTTTACAGTTCAAATTGTTTAATCATGTTTACGGGTCAAGTTTGTGGGTCGTGATTATTGCTCATATTTTATGAGGTGAAATTTTATTTCGATTTAACCGTTGATTATTTTGGTTTGGGTTTATACTCGAATTTACAGGTGAAATTTGTGTGGTGTCTTAATGGTTGAAGTTTATGGAATATGCTTACAGCCGATTTTACGGGTGTTATTTCAACACATTTTACGAGGTTGAATTTTATGTCGATTTTCGAGTTTGTGTTTTTGGTTTGAGTTTTCAGTCTAATATATGGATAGATTATACATGTTTTGTTTATGGGTTGAATTTATACGATAGGTTTACGGGCTGAGTTTGCGTTTCGAGTTTTTAGACCGAGTTTACGGATCAAGTGTACGAGTGTGGTTTACTGGTCCTTTTTTCGGTTGACTTTGCAGATCCAGTTCATGGGTCAATTTTACTAGTGTGTTTAGGGTCTAACTTATGGACATATGAGGTGGGTTGACAAATCGAGATTACGGGTCCTGTTTTTTAGGTCAAATTTGATGGTCGAGTTTACTAGTTAGATTTACAGGAAATGTTTTAGAATCGAGATTGCAGTTCGTGATTAGTATCGTGTTATACAAGGTCAAATTTTAAGGTTTGTTTTAAGCTTCATGTCTTCTTTTTGACTTTATGGTTGAATTTACAAGTCTACTATAGGGGTTGTGTTCATAAGAGAAGTTTACGATCGACTTTATTGGATAAGTTTATGCGCCATAGTAACGGGTCAGGTTTATAGAAAGACTTTATTGGTACTATTTACAGGTCTCGTTTATCTGTTGTGCTTCGTTTTACTTTTCAAGCCAAGTTTACGGATCGGATTTACGAATCGTGTTTTATAGTTCAAATGGTTTAATCAAGTTTACGGGTCAAGTTTATGGGTCGTGATTTTTGCTCATATTTTACGGGGTGAAATTTTATTTCGATTTAACCGTTGATTATTTCGGTTCGGGTTTATACTCGAATTTACAGGTGAAATTTGTGTGATGTTTTAATGGTTGAAGTTTATGGAATATGCTTACAGCCGAGTTTACGGGTGTTATTTCAACACATTTTACGAGGTTGAATTTTATGTCGATTTTCGAGGTTGTGCTTTTTGTTTGAGTTTTCAGTCTAATGTATGGATATATTATACATGTTTTGTTTATGGGTTGAGTTTATGCGATAGGTTTACGGGCTGAGTTTACGATTCTAGTTTTTAGACCGAGTTTACGGATCAAGTGTACGAGTGTGGTTTACTGGTCATTTTTTTGGGTTGACTTTGCAGATCTAGTTGACGGGTCAATTTTACTAGTGAGTTTAGGGTCTAACTTATGTACATTTGAGGTGGGTTGACAAATCGAGATTACGGGTCCTGTTTTTTAGGCCAAACTTGATGGCCGAGTTTACTAGTTAGATTTACAGGACGTGTTTTAGAATCGAGATTGCAGTTCGTGATTAGGATCGTGTTATACAAGGTCAAATTTTAAGGTTTGTTTACGCCTCAAATTTTCTTTTTGATTATATGGTTGAATTTACAATTGTACTATAGGGGTTGTGTTCATAAGAGAAGTTTACGATCGACTTTATTGGATAAGTTTATGGGCCATAGTAATGGGTCAAGTTTTCACGCAGATTTTACGAGTCAGGTTTATAGGTAGACTTTATTGGTACTATTGACTGGTCTCGTTTATCTGTTGTGCTTCGTTTTACTTTTCAAGCCAAGTTTACGGATCGGATTTACGAATCGTGTTTTACAGTTCAAATGGTTTAATCAAGTTTACGGGTCGAGTTTATGGGTCGTGATTCTTGCTCATATTTTACGGGGTGAAATTTTATTTCGATTTAACCGTTGATTATTTCGGTTCAGGTTTATACTCAAATTTACAGGTGAAATTTGTGTGATGTCTTAATGGTTGAAGTTTATGGAATATGCTTACAGCCGAGTTTACGGGTGTTATTTCAACACATTTTACGACGTTGAATTTTATGTCGATTTTCGAGGTTGTGCTTTTGGTTTGAGTTTTCAGTCTAATGTATGGATAGATTATACATGTTTTGTTTATAGGTTGAGTTTATGCGATAGGTTTACGGGCTGAGTTTGTGATCCGAGTTTTCAGATCGAGTTTACGGATATAGTGTACGAGTGTGGTTTACTGGTCATTTTTTCGGGTTGACTGTGCAGATCCAGTTCACGGGTCAATTTTACTAGTGAGTTAAGGGTCTAACTTATGGACATTTGAGGTGGGTTGACAAATCGAGATTACGGGTCCTGTTTTTTAGGTCAAACTTGATGGCCGAGTTTACTAGTTAGATTTACAGGACGTGTTTTAGAATCGAGATTGCAGTTCGTGATTAGGATCGTGTTATACAAGGTCAAATTTTAAGGTTTGTTTTACGCCTCAAATTTTCTTTTTGATTGTATGGTTGAATTTACAATTGTACTATAGGGGTTGTGTTCATAAGAGAAGTTTACGATCGACTTTATTGGATAAGTTTATGGGCCATAGTAATGGGTCAAGTTTTCACGCCGATTTTACGAGTCAGGTTTATAGGTAGACTTTATTTGTACTATTGACTGGTCTCGTTTATCTGTTGTGCTTCGTTTTACTTTTCAAGCCAAGTTTACGAATCGGATTTACGAATCGTGTTTTACAGTTCAAATGGTTTAATCAAGTTTACGGGTCGAGTTTATGGGTCGTGATTTTTGCTCATATTTTACGGGGTGAAATTTTATTTCGATTTAACCGTTGATTATTTCGGTTCAGGTTTATACTCAAATTTACAGGTGAAATTTGTGTGATGTCTTAATGGTTAAAGTTTATGGAATATGCTTACAGCCGAGTTTACGGGTGTTATTTCAACACATTTTACGACGTTGAATTTTATGTCGATTTTCGAGGTTGTGCTTTTGGTTTGAGTTTTCAGTCTAATGTATGGATAGATTATACATGTTTTGTTTATAGGTTGAGTTTATGCGATAGGTTTACGGGCTGAGTTTGTGATCCGAGTTTTCAGATCGAGTTTACGGATATAGTGTACGAGTGTGGTTTACTGGTCATTTTTTCGGGTTGACTGTGCAGATGCAGTTCACGGGTCAATTTTACTAGTGAGTTTAGGGTCTAACTTATGGACATTTGAGGTGGGTTGACAAATCGAGATTACGGGTCCTGTTTTTTAGGTCAAACTTGATGGCCGAGTTTACTAGTTAGATTTACAGGACGTGTTTTAGAATCGAGATTGCAGTTCGTGATTAGGATCGTGTTATACAAGGTCAAATTTTAAGGTTTGTTTTACGCCTCAAATTTTCTTTTTGATTGTATGGTTGAATTTACAATTGTACTATAGGGGTTGTGTTCATAAGAGAAGTTTACGATCGACTTTATTGGATAAGTTTATGGGCCATAGTAATGGGTCAAGTTTTCACGCCGATTTTACGAGTCAGGTTTATAGGGAGACTTTATTGGTACTATTGACGGGTCTCGTTTATCTGTTGTGCTTCGTTTTACTTTTCAAGCCAAGTTTACGGATCGGATTTACGAATCGTGTTTTACAGTTCAAATGGTTTAATCAAGTTTACGGGTCGAGTTTATGGGTCGTGATTCTTGCTCATATTTTACGGGGTGAAATTTTATTTCGATTTAACCGTTGATTATTTCGGTTCAGGTTTATACTCAAATTTACAGGTGAAATTTGTGTGATGTCTTAATGGTTAAAGTTTATGGAATATGCTTACAGCCGAGTTTACGGGTGTTATTTCAACACATTTTACGACGTTGAATTTTATGTCGATTTTCGAGGTTGTGTTTTCGGTTTGAGTTTTCAGTCTAATGTATGGATAGATTATACATGTTTTGTTTATGGGTTGAGTTTATGCGATAGGTTTACGAGCTGAGTTTGCGATTCGAGTTTTTAGACCGAGTTTACGGATCAAGTGTACGAGTGTGGTTTACTGGTCCTTTTTTCGGGTTGACTTTGCAGATCCAGTTCATGGGTCAATTTTACTAGTGTGTTTAGGGTCTAACTTATGGACATATGAGGTGGGTTGACAAATCGAGATTACGGGTCCTGTTTTTTAGGTCAAATTTGATGGCCGAGTTTACTAGTTAGATTTATAGGACATGTTTTAGAATCGAGATTGCACTTCGTGATTAGTATCGTGTTATACAAGGTCAAATTTTAAGGTTTGTTTTACGCCTCACGTTTTCTTTTTGACTTTATGGTTGAATTTACAAGTCTACTATATGGGTTGTGTTCATAAGAGAAGTTTACGATCGACTTTATTGGATAAGTTTATGCGCCATAGTAACAGGTCAAGTTTTCACGTCGAGTTTACGGGTCAGGTTTATAGGGAGACTTTATTGGTACTATTGACGGGTCTCGTTTATCTGTTGTGCTTCGTTTTACTTTTCAAGCCAAGTTTACGGATCGGGTTTACGAATCGTGTTTTACAGTTCAAATGGTTTAATCAAGTTTACGGGTCGAATTTATGGGTCGTGATTTTTGCTCATATTTTACGTGGTGAAATTTTATTTCGATTTAACCGTTGATTATTTTGGTTCGGGAATATACTCGAATTATAGGTGAAATTTGTGTGATGTCTTAATGGTTGAAGTTTATTGAATATGCTTACAGTCGAGTTTACGGGTGTTATTTCAACACATTTTACGACGTTGAATTACTTCGATTTTCGAGGTTGTGTTTTTGGTTTGAGTTTTCAGTCTAATGTATGGATAGATTATACATGTTTTGTTTATGGGTTGAGTTTATGCGATAGGTTTACGGGCTGAGTTTGCGATTCGAGTTTTTAGACCGAGTTTACGGATCAAGTGTACAAGTGTGGTTTACTGGTCCTTTTTTGGGGTTGACTTTGCAGATCCAGTTCATGGGTCAATTTTACTAGTGTGTTTAGGGTCTAACTTATGGACATATGAGGTGGGTTGACAAATCGAGATTACGGGTCCTGTTTTTTAGGTCAAATTTGATGGCCGAGTTTACTAGTTATATTTACAGGACATGTTTTAGAATCGAGATTGCAGTTCGTGATTAGTATCGTGTTATACAAGGTCAAATTTTAAGGTTTGTTTTACGCCTCACGTTTTCTTTTTGACTTTATGGTTGAATTTACAAGTCTACTATAGGGGTTGTGTTCATAAGAGAAGTTTACGATCGACTTTATTGGATAAGTTTATGCGCCATAGTAACGGGTCAGGTTTATAGGGACACTTTACTGGTACTGTTTAGGGGTCTCGTTTATCTATTGTGCTTTGTTTTACTTTTCAAGCCAAGTTTATGGATCATATTTACGAATCGTGTTTTACAGTTCAAAGGGTTTAATCAAGTTTACGGGTCGAGTTAATGGGTTGTGATTTTTGCTCATATTTTACGGGGTGAAATTTTATTGCGATTTAACCGTTGATTATTTCGGTTCGGGGTTTATACTCGAATTTACAGGTGAAATTTGTGTGATGTCTTAATGGTTGAAGTTTATGGAATATGCTTACAGCCGAGTTTACGGTTGTTATTTAAACACATTTTACGAGGTTCAATTTTATGTTGATTTTCGAGGTTGTGCTTTTGGTTTGAGTTTTCAGTCTAATGTATGGATAAATTATACATTTTTTGTTTATGGGTTGAGTTTATGCAATAGGTTTACGAGCCGAGTTTGCGTTCCGAGTTTTCAGATCGAGTTTACGGATATAGTGTACGAGTGTGGTTTATTGGTAATTTTTTCGGGTTGACTTTGTAGATCCAGTTCACGGGTCAATTTTACTAGTGAGTTTAGGGTCTAACTTATGGACATATAAGGTGGGTTGACAAATCGAGATTACGGGTCCTATTTTTTAGGTCAAATTCGATGGCCGAGTTTACTAGTTAGATTTACAGGACATGTTTTAGAATCGAGATAGCAGTTCGTGATTAGGATCATGTTATGCAAGGTCAAATTTTAAGGTTTGTTTTACGCCTCATGTTTTCTTTTCGACTTTATGGTTGAATTTACAAGTGTACTATAGGGGTTGTGTTCATAAGAGAAGTTTACGATCGACTTTATTGGATAAGTTTATGCGCCATAGTAACGGGTCAGGTTTATAGAGAGACTTTATTGGTACTATTTACAGGTCTCGTTTATCTGTTGTGCTTCGTTTTACTTTTCAAGCCAAGTTTACGGATCGGATTTACGAATCGTGTTTTACAGTTCAAATGGTTTAATCAAGTTTACGGGTCAAGTTTATGGGTCGTGATTTTTGCTCATATTTTACAGGGTGAAATTTTATTTCGATTTAACCGTTGATTATTTCGGTTCGGGTTTATACTCGAATTTACAGGTGAAATTTGTATGATGTCTTAATGGTTGAAGTTTATGGAATATGCTTACAACCAAGTTTATGGGTGTTATTTCAACACATTTTACGAGGTTGAATTTTATGTCGATTTTTGAGGTTGTGCTTTTGGTTTGAGTTTTCAGTCTAATGTGTGGATAGATAATACATGTTTTGTTTATGGGTTGAGTTTATGCGATAGGTTTACGGGCTGAGTTTGTGATCCGAATTTTCAGATCGAGTTTACGGATATAGTGTACGAGTGTGGTTTACTGGTCATTTTTTCGGGTTGACTTTGCAGATCCAGTTCACGGGTCAATTTTACTAGTGAGTTTAGGGTCTAACTTATGGACATATGAGGTGGGTTGACAAATCGAGATTACGGGTCCTGTTTTTTAGGTCAAACTTGATGGCCGAGTTTACAAGTTAGATTTACAGGACGTGTTTTAGAATCGAGATTGCAGTTCGTGATTAGGATCATGTTATACAAGGTCAAATTTTAAGGTTTGTTTTACGCCTCAAGTTTTCTTTTTGACTGTATGGTTGAATTTACAAGTGTACTATAGGGGTTGTGTTCATAAGAGAAGTTTACGATCGACTTTATTGGATAAGTTTATGGGCCATAGTAACGGGTCAAGTTTTCACGCCGAGTTTATGAGTCAGGTTTATAGGGAGACTTTATTGGTACTATTGACGGGTCTCGTTTACCTGTTGTGCTTCGTTTTACTTTTCAAGCCAAGTTGATTTACGAATCGTGTTTTACAGTTCAAATGGTTTAATCAAGTTTATTGGTCGAGTTTATGGGTCGTGATTTTTGCTCATATTTTACGGGGTGAAGTTTTATTTCGATTTAACCGTTGATTATTTTGGTTCGGGTTTATACTCGAATTTACAGGTGAAATTTGTGTGATGTCTTAATGGTTGAAGTTTATTGAATATGCTTACAGTCGAGTTTACGAGTGTTATTTCAACACATTTTACGACGTTGAATTTTATTTCGATTTTTGAGGTTGTGTTTTTGGTTTGAGTTTTCAGTCTAATGTATGGATAGATTATACATGTTTTGTTTATGGGTTGAGTTTATGCGATAGGTTTACGGGCTGAGTTTACGATTCTAGTTTTTAGACCGAGTTTACGGATCAAGTGTACGAGTGTGGTTTACTGGTCATTTTTTCGGGTTGACTTTGTAGATCCAGTTCACGGGTCAATTTTACTAGTGAGTTTAGAGTCTAACTTATGCACATATGAGGAGGGTTGACAAATCGAAATTACGGGTCCTGTTTTTTAGGTCAAATTTGATGACCGAGTTTACTAGTTAGATTTATAGGACGTGTTTTAGAATCGAGATTGCAGTTCGTGATTAGGATCGTGTTATACAAAGTCAAATTTTAACGTTTGTTTTACGCCTCATGTCTTCTTTGTGACTTTATGGTTGAATTTAATAGTGTACTATAGGGGTTGTGTTCATAAGAGAAGTTTACGATCGACTTTATTGGATAAGTTTATGCGCCATAGTAACGGGTCAGGTTTATAGAGAGACTTTATTGGTACTATTTACAGGTCTCGTTTATCTGTTGTGCTTCGTTTTACTTTTCAAGCCAAGTTTACGGATCGGATTTACGAATCGTGTTTTACAGTTCAAATGGTTTAATCAAGTTTACGGGTCAAGTTTATGGTCATGATTTTTGCTCATATTTTACGGGGTGAAATTTTATTTCGATTTAACCGTTGATTATTTCGGTTCGGGTTTATACTCGAATTTACAGGTGAAATTTGTATGATGTCTTAATGGTTGAAGTTTATGGAATATGCTTACAACCGAGTTTACGGGTGTTATTTCAACACATTTTACGAGGTTGAATTTTGTGTCGATTTTTGAGGTTGTGCTTTGGGTTTGAGTTTTCAGTCTAATGTGTGGATAGATTATACATGTTTTGTTTATGGGTTGAGTTTATGCGATAGGTTTACGGGCTGAGTTTGTGATCCGAATTTTCAGATCGAGTTTACGGATATAGTGTACGAGTGTGGTTTACTAGTCATTTTTTCGGGTTGACTTTGTAGATCCAGTTCACGGGTCAATTTTACTAGTGAGTTTAGGGTCTAACTTATGGACATATGAGGTGGGTTGACAAATCGAGATTACGGGTTCTGTTTTTTAGGTCAAACTTGATGGCCGAGTTTACTAGTTAGATTTACAGGACGTGTTTTAGAATCGAGATTGCAGTTCGTGATTAGGATCGTGTTATACAAGGTCAAATTTTAAGGTTTGTTTTACGCCTCAAGTTTTCTTTTTGACTATATGGTTGAATTTACAAGTGTACTATAGGGGTTGTGTTCATAAGAGAAGTTTACGATCGACTTTATTGGATAAGTTTATGGGCCATTGTAACGGGTCAAGTTTTCACGCCGAGTTTATGAGTCAGGTTTATAGGGAGACTTTATTGGTACTATTGACGGGTCTCGTTTATCTGTTGTGCTTCGTTTTACTTTTCAAGCCAAGTTGATTTACGAATCGTGTTTTACAGTTCAAATGGTTTAATCAGTTTATTGGTCGAGTTTATGGGTCGTGATTTTTGCTCATATTTTACGGGGTGAAGTTTTATTTCGATTTAACCGTTGATTATTTTGGTTCGGGTTTATACTCGAATTTACAGGTGAAATTTGTGTGATGTCTTAATGGTTGAAGTTTATTGAATATGCTTACAGTCGAGTTTACAAGTGTTATTTCAACACATTTTACGACGTTGAATTTTATTTCGATTTTTGAGGTTGTGTTTTTGGTTTGAGTTTTCAGTCTAATGTATGGATAGATTATACATGTTTTGTTTATGGGTTGAGTTTATGCGATAGGTTTACGGGCTGAGTTTACGATTCTAGTTTTTAGACCGAGTTTACGGATCAAGTGTACGAGTGTGGTTTACTGGTCATTTTTTCGGGTTGACTTTGTAGATCCAGTTCACGGGTCAATTTTACTAGTGAGTTTAGAGTCTAACTTATGGACATATGAGGCGGGTTGACAAATTGAGATTACGGGTCCTGTTTTTTAGGTCAAATTTGATGACCGAGTTTACTAGTTAGATTTATAGGACGTGTTTTAGAATCGAGATTGCAGTTCGTGATTAGGATCGTGTTATACAAAGTCAAATTTTAAGGTTTGTTTTACGCCTCATGTCTTCTTTGTGACTTTATGGTTGAATTTAATAGTGTACTATAGGGGTTGTGTTCATAAGAGAAGTTTACGATCGACTTTATTTGATAAGTTTATGGGCCATAGTAACGGGTCAAGTTTTCACGGCGAGTTTACGAGTCAGGTTTATAGGGAGACTTTATTGGTACTATTGACGGGTCTCGTTTATCTATTGTGCTTCGTTTTACTTTTCAAGCCAAGTTTACGGATCGGATTTACGAATCGTGTTTTACAGTTCAAATGGTTTAATCAAGTTTACTGGTCGAGTTTATGGGTCGTGATTTTTGCTCATATTTTACGGGGTGAAGTTTTATTTCGATTTAACCGTTGATTATTTTGGTTCGGGTTTATACTCGAATTTACAGGTGAAATTTGTGTGATGTCTTAATGGTTGAAGTTTATTGAATATGCTTACAGTCGAGTTTACAAGTGTTATTTCAACACATTTTACGACGTTGAATTTTATTTCGATATTTGAGGTTGTGTTTTTGGTTTGAGTTTTCAGTCTAATGTATGGATAGATTATACATGTTTTGTTTATGGGTTGAGTTTATGCGATAGGTTTACGGGCTGAGTTTACGATTCTAGTTTTTAGACCGAGTTTACGGATCAAGTGTACGAGTGTGGTTTACTGGTCATTTTTTCGGGTTGACTTTGTAGATCCAGTTCACGGGTCAATTTTACTAGTGAGTTTAGGGTCTAACTTATGGACATATGAGGCGGGTTGACAAATCGAGATTACGGGTCCTGTTTTTCAGGTCAAATTTGATGACCGAGTTTACTAGTTAGATTTATAGGACGTGTTTTAGAATCGAGATTGCAGTTCGTGATTAGGATCGTGTTATACAAAGTCAAATTTTAAGGTTTGTTTTACGCCTCATGTCTTCTTTTTGACTTTATGGTTGAATTTAATAGTGTACTATAGGGGTTGTGTTTACAAGAGAAGTTTACGTTCGACTTTATTGGATAAGTTTATGGGCTATAGTAACGGGTCAAGTTTTGACGCCGAGTTTACGGGTCAGGTTTATAGGGAGACTTTATTGGTACTGTTAACGGGTCTCGTTTATCTGTTGTGCTTCGCTTTACTTTTCAAGCCAAGTTTACGGATCGGATTTACGAATCGTGTTTTAAAGTTCAAATGGTTTAATCAAGTTTACGGGTCGAGTTTATGGGTCGTGATTTTTGCTCATATTTTACGAGGTGAAGTTTTATTTCGATTTAACCGTTGATTATTTTGGTTCGGGTTTATACTCGAATTTACAGGTGAAATTTGTGTGATGTCTTAATGGTTGAAGTTTATTGAATATGCTTACAGTCGAGTTTACGAGTGTTATTTCAACACATTTTACGACGTTGAATTTTATTTCGATATTTGAGGTTGTGTTTTTGGTTTGAGTTTTCAGTCTAATGTATGGATAGATTATACATGTTTTGTTTATGGGTTGAGTTTATGCGATAGGTTTACGGGCTGAGTTTGTGATCCGAATTTTCAGATCGAGTTTACGGATATATTGTACGAGTGTGGTTTACTAGTCATTTTTTCGGGTTGACTTTGTAGATCCAGTTCACGGGTCAATTTTACTAGTGAGTTTAGGGTCTAACTTATGGACATATGAGGTGGGTTGACAAATCGAGATTACGGGTTCTGTTTTTTAGGTCAAACTTGATGGCCGAGTTTACTAGTTAGATTTACAGGACGTGTTTTAGAATCGAGATTGCAGTTCGTGATTAGGATCGTGTTATACAAGGTCAAATTTTAAGGTTTGTTTTACGCCTCAAGTTTTCTTTTTGACTATGTGGTTGAATTTACAAGTGTACTATAGGGGTTGTGTTCATAAGAGAAGTTTACGATCGACTTTATTGGATAAGTTTATGGGCCATTGTAACGGGTCAAGTTTTCACGCCGAGTTTATGAGTCAGGTTTATAGGGAGACTTTATTGGTACTATTGACGGGTCTCGTTTATCTGTTGTGCTTCGTTTTACTTTTCAAGCCAAGTTGATTTACGAATCGTGTTTTACAGTTCAAATGGTTTAATCAAGTTTATTGGTCGAGTTTATGGGTCGTGATTTTTGCTCATATTTTACGGGGTGAAGTTTTATTTCGATTTAACCGTTGATTATTTTGGTTCGGGTTTATACTCGAATTTACAGGTGAAATTTGTGTGATGTCTTAATGGTTGAAGTTTATTGAATATGCTTACAGTCGAGTTTACAAGTGTTATTTCAACACATTTTACGACGTTGAATTTTATTTCGATTTTTGAGGTTGTGTTTTTGGTTTGAGTTTTCAGTCTAATGTATGGATAGATTATACATGTTTTGTTTATGGGTTGAGTTTATGCGATAGGTTTACGGGCTGAGTTTACGATTCTAGTTTTTAGACCGAGTTTACGGATCAAGTGTACGAGTGTGGTTTACTGGTCATTTTTTCGGGTTGACTTTGTAGATCCAGTTCACGGGTCAATTTTACTAGTGAGTTTAGAGTCTAACTTATGGACATATGAGGCGGGTTGACAAATTGAGATTACGGGTCCTGTTTTTTAGGTCAAATTTGATGACCGAGTTTACTAGTTAGATTTATAGGACGTGTTTTAGAATCGAGATTGCAGTTCGTGATTAGGATCGTGTTATACAAAGTCAAATTTTAAGGTTTGTTTTACGCCTCATGTCTTCTTTGTGACTTTATGGTTGAATTTAATAGTGTACTATAGGGGTTGTGTTCATAAGAGAAGTTTACGATCGACTTTATTTGATAAGTTTATGGGCCATAGTAACGGGTCAAGTTTTCACGGCGAGTTTACGAGTCAGGTTTATAGGGAGACTTTATTGGTACTATTGACGGGTCTCGTTTATCTATTGTGCTTCGTTTTACTTTTCAAGCCAAGTTTACGGATCGGATTTACGAATCGTGTTTTACAGTTCAAATGGTTTAATCAAGTTTACTGGTCGAGTTTATGGGTCGTGATTTTTGCTCATATTTTACGGGGTGAAGTTTTATTTCGATTTAACCGTTGATTATTTTGGTTCGGGTTTATACTCGAATTTACAGGTGAAATTTGTGTGATGTCTTAATGGTTGAAGTTTATTGAATATGCTTACAGTCGAGTTTACAAGTGTTATTTCAACACATTTTACGACGTTGAATTTTATTTCGATATTTGAGGTTGTGTTTTTGGTTTGAGTTTTCAGTCTAATGTATGGATAGATTATACATGTTTTGTTTATGGGTTGAGTTTATGCGATAGGTTTACGGGCTGAGTTTACGATTCTAGTTTTTAGACCGAGTTTACGGATCAAGTGTACGAGTGTGGTTTACTGGTCATTTTTTCGGGTTGACTTTGTAGATCCAGTTCACGGGTCAATTTTACTAGTGAGTTTAGGGTCTAACTTATGGACATATGAGGCGGGTTGACAAATCGAGATTACGGGTCCTGTTTTTCAGGTCAAATTTGATGACCGAGTTTACTAGTTAGATTTATAGGACGTGTTTTAGAATCGAGATTGCAGTTCGTGATTAGGATCGTGTTATACAAAGTCAAATTTTAAGGTTTGTTTTACGCCTCATGTCTTCTTTTTGACTTTATGGTTGAATTTAATAGTGTACTATAGGGGTTGTGTTTACAAGAGAAGTTTACGTTCGACTTTATTGGATAAGTTTATGGGCTATAGTAACGGGTCAAGTTTTGACGCCGAGTTTACGGGTCAGGTTTATAGGGAGACTTTATTGGTACTGTTAACGGGTCTCGTTTATCTGTTGTGCTTCGCTTTACTTTTCAAGCCAAGTTTACGGATCGGATTTACGAATCGTGTTTTAAAGTTCAAATGGTTTAATCAAGTTTACGGGTCGAGTTTATGGGTCGTGATTTTTGCTCATATTTTACGAGGTGAAGTTTTATTTCGATTTAACCGTTGATTATTTTGGTTCGGGTTTATACTCGAATTTACAGGTGAAATTTGTGTGATGTCTTAATGGTTGAAGTTTATTGAATATGCTTACAGTCGAGTTTACGAGTGTTATTTCAACACATTTTACGACGTTGAATTTTATTTCGATATTTGAGGTTGTGTTTTTGGTTTGAGTTTTCAGTCTAATGTATGGATAGATTATACATGTTTTGTTTATGGGTTGAGTTTATGCGATAGGTTTACGGGCTGAGTTTACGATTCTAGTTTTTAGACCGAGTTTACGGATCAAGTGTACGAGTGTGGTTTACTGGTCATTTTTTCGGGTTGACTTTGTAGATCCAGTTCACGGGTCAATTTTACTAGTGAGTTTAGGGTCTAACTTATGGACATATGAGGCGGGTTGACAAATCGAGATTACGGGTCCTGTTTTTCAGGTCAAATTTGATGACCGAGTTTACTAGTTAGATTTATAGGACGTGTTTTAGAATCGAGATTGCAGTTCGTGATTAGGATCGTGTTATACAAAGTCAAATTTTAAGGTTTGTTTTACGCCTCATGTCTTCTTTTTGACTTTATGGTTGAATTTACAAGTGTACAATAGGGGTTGTGTTTATAAGAGAAGTTTACGTTCGACTTTATTGGATAAGTTTATGGGCTATAGTAACGGGTCAAGTTTTGACGCCGAGTTTACGGGTCAGGTTTATAGGCAGACTTTATTGGTACTATTGACGGGTCTCATTTATCTGTTGTGCTTCGTTTTACTTTTCAAGCCAAGTTTACGGATCGGATTTACAATCGTGTTTTATAGTTCAAATGGTTTAATCAAGTTTACGGGTCGAGTTTTTGGGTCGTGATTTTTGCTCATATTTTACGGGGTGAAGTTTTATTTCGATTTAACCGTTGATTATTTTGGTTCGGGTTTATACTCGAATTTACAGGTGAAATTTGTGTGATGTCTTAATGGTTGAAGTTTATGGAATATGCTTACAGCCGAGTTTACGGGTGTTATTTCAACACATTTTACGATGTTGAATTTTATTTCGATTTTCGAGGTTGTGTTTTTGGTTTGTGTTTTCAGTCTAATGTATGGATAGATTACACATCTTTTGTTTATGGGTTGAGTTTATGCGATAGGTTTACGGGCTGAGTTTACGATTCTAGTTTTTAGACCGAGTTTACGGATCAAGTGTACGAGTGTGGTTTACTGGTCATTTTTTCGGGTTGACTTTGCAGATCCAGTTCACGGGTCAATTTTACTACTGAGTTTAGGGTCTAACTTATGGACATATGAGGTGGGTTGACAAATCGAGATTACGGGTCCTGTTTTTTAGGTCAAACTTGATGGCCGAGTTTACTAGTTAGATTTACAGAACGTGATTTAGAATCGAGATTGCAGTTCGTGATTAGGATCGTGTTATACAAGGTCAAATTTTAAGGTTTGTTTTACGCCTCAAGTTTTCTTTTTGACTGTATGGTTGAATTTACAAGTGTACTATAGGGGTTGTGTTCATAAGAGAAGTTTACGATCGACTTTATTGGATAAGTTTATGGGCCATAGTAACGGGTCAAGTTTTCACGCCGAGTTTACGAGTCAAGTTTATAGGGAGACTTTATTGGTACTATTGACGGGTCTCGTTTATCTGTTGTGCTTCGTTTTACTTTTCAAGCCAAGTTTACGGATCGGATTTACAATCATGTTTTACAGTTCAAATGGTTTAATCAAGTTTACTGGTCGAGTTTTTGGGTCGTGATTTTTGCTCATATTTTACGGGGTGAAGTTTTATTCCGATTTAACCGTTGATTATTTTGGTTCGGGTTTATACTCGAATTTACAGGTGAAATTTGTGTGATGTCTTAATGGTTGAAGTTTATGGAATATGCTTACAGCCGAGTTTCCGGGTGTTATTTCAACACATTTTACGATGTTGAATTTTATTTCGATATTCGAGGTTGTGTTTTTGGTTTGTGTTTTCAGTCTAATGTATGGATAGATTACACATCTTTTGTTTATGGGTTGAGTTTATGCGATAGGTTTACGGGCTGAGTTTACGATTCTAGTTTTTAGACCGAGTTTACGGATCAAGTGTACGAGTGTGGTTTACTGGTCATTTTTTCGGGTTGACTTTGTAGATCCAGTTCACGGGTCAGTTTTCCTAGTGAGTTTAGGGTCTAACTTATGGACATATGAGGTGGGTTGACAAACCGAGATAACGGGTCCTGTCTTTTAGGTCAAATTTGATGACCGAGTTTACTAGTTAGATTTATAGGACATGTTTTAGAATCGAGATTGCAGTTCGTTATTAGGATCGTGTTATACAAAGTCAAATTTTAAGGTTTGTTTTACGCCTCATGTCTTCTTTTTGACTTTATGGTTGAATTTACAAGTGTACTATAGGGGTTGTGTTTATAAGAGAAGTTTACGTTCGAATTTATTGGATAAGTTTATGGGCTATAGTAACGGGTCAAGTTTTCACACCGAGTTTACGGGTCAGGTTTATAGGGAGACTTTATTGGTACTATTGACGGGTCTCGTTTATCTGTTGTGCTTCGTTTTACTTTTCAACCCAAGTTTACGGATCGGATTTACGAATCGTGTTTTACAGTACAAATGGTTTAATCAAGTTTACTGGTCGAGTTTATGGGTCGTGATTTTTGCTCATATTTTACGGGATGAAGTTTTATTTCGATTTAACCGATGATTATTTTGGTTAGGGTTTATACTCAAATTTACATGTGAAATTTGTGTGATGTCTTAATAGTTGAAGTTTATTGAATGTGCTTACAATCGAGTTTACGGGTGTTATTTCAACACATTTTACGACGTTGAATTTTATTTCGATTTTCGAGGTTGTGTTTTTGGTTTGAGTTTTCAGTCTAATGTATGGATAGATTATACATGTTTTGTTTATGGGTTGAGTTTATGCGATAGGTTTACGGGCTGAGTTTACGATTCTAGTTTTTAGACCGAGTTTACGGATCAAGTGTACGAGTGTGGTTTACTGGTCATTTTTTCGGGTTGACTTTGTAGATCCAGTTCACGGGTTAATTTTACTAGTGAGTTTAGGGTCTAACTTATGGACATATGAGGCGGGTTGACAAATCGAGATTACGGGTTCTGTTTTTTAGGTCAAATTTGATGACCGAGTTCACTAGTTAGATTTATAGAACGTGTTTTAGAATCGAGATTGCAGTTCGTGATTAGGATCGTGTTATACAAAGTCAAATTTTAAGGTTTGTTTTACGCCTCACGTTTTCTTTTTGACTTTATGGTTGAATTTACAAGTCTACTATAGGGGTTGTGTTCATAAGAGAAGTTTAGGATCGACTTTATTGGATAAGTTTATGCGCCATAGTAACAGGTCAAGTTTTCACACCGAGTTTACGGGTCAGGTTTATAGGGAGACTTTATTGGTACTATTGACGGGTCTCGTTTATCTGTTGTGCTTCGTTTTACTTTTCAAGCCAAGTTTACGGATCAGATTTACGAATCGTGTTTTACAGTTCAAATGGTTTAATCAAGATTACGGGTCAAGTTTATGGGTCGTGATTTTTGCTCATATTTTACGGGGTGAAATTTTATTTCGATTTAACCGTTGATTATTTTGGTTCGGGTTTATACTCGAATTTATAGGTGAAATTTGTGTGATGTCTTAATGGTTGAAGTTTATGGAATATGCTTACAGACGAGTTTCGGGTGTTATTTCAACACATTTTACGATGTTGAATTTTATGTCGATTTTCGAGGTTGTGTTTTCGGTTTGAGTTTTCAGTCTAATGTATGGATAGATTATACATGTTTTGTTTATGGGTTGAGTTTATACGATAGGTTTACGGGCTGAGTTTGCGTTTCGAGTTTTTAGACCGAGTTTACGGATCAAGTGTACGAGTGTGGTTTACTGGTCCTTTTTTCGGTTGACTTTGCAGATCCAGTTCATGGGTCAATTTTACTAGTGTGTTTAGGGTCTAACTTATGGACATATGAGGTGGGTTGACAAATCGAGATTACGGGTCCTGTTTTTTAGGTCAAATTTGATGGTCGAGTTTACTAGTTAGATTTACAGGAAATGTTTTAGAATCGAGATTGCAGTTCGTGATTAGTATCGTGTTATACAAAGTCAAATTTTAAGGTTTGTTTTAAGCTTCATGTCTTCTTTTTGACTTTATGGTTGAATTTACAAGTCTACTATAGGGGTTGTGTTCATAAGAGAAGTTTACGATCGACTTTATTGGATAAGTTTATGCGCCATAGTAACGGGTCAGGTTTATAGAAAGACTTTATTGGTACTATTTACAGGTCTCGTTTATCTGTTGTGCTTCGTTTTACTTTTCAAGCCAAGTTTACGGATCGGATTTACGAATCGTGTTTTATAGTTCAAATGGTTTAATCAAGTTTACGGGTCAAGTTTATGGGTCGTGATTTTTGCTCATATTTTACGGGGTGAAATTTTATTTCGATTTAACCGTTGATTATTTCGGTTCAGGTTTATACTCAAATTTACAGGTGAAATTTGTGTGATGTCTTAATGGTTGAAGTTTATGGAATATGCTTACAGCCGAGTTTACGGGTGTTATTTCAACACATTTTACGACGTTGAATTTTATGTCGATTTTCGAGGTTGTGCTTTTGGTTTGAGTTTTCAGTCTAATGTATGGATAGATTATACATGTTTTGTTTATAGGTTGAGTTTATGCGATAGGTTTACGGGCTGAGTTTGTGATCCGAGTTTTCAGATCGAGTTTACGGATATAGTGTACGAGTGTGGTTTACTGGTCATTTTTTCGGGTTGACTGTGCAGATCCAGTTCACGGGTCAATTTTACTAGTGAGTTAAGGGTCTAACTTATGGACATTTGAGGTGGGTTGACAAATCGAGATTACGGGTCCTGTTTTTTAGGTCAAACTTGATGGCCGAGTTTACTAGTTAGATTTACAGGACGTGTTTTAGAATCGAGATTGCAGTTCGTGATTAGGATCGTGTTATACAAGGTCAAATTTTAAGGTTTGTTTTACGCCTCAAATTTTCTTTTTGATTGTATGGTTGAATTTACAATTGTACTATAGGGGTTGTGTTCATAAGAGAAGTTTACGATCGACTTTATTGGATAAGTTTATGGGCCATAGTAATGGGTCAAGTTTTCACGCCGATTTTACGAGTCAGGTTTATAGGTAGACTTTATTTGTACTATTGACTGGTCTCGTTTATCTGTTGTGCTTCGTTTTACTTTTCAAGCCAAGTTTACGAATCGGATTTACGAATCGTGTTTTACAGTTCAAATGGTTTAACCAAGTTTACGGGTCGAGTTTATGGGTCGTGATTCTTGCTCATATTTTACGGGGTGAAATTTTATTTCAATTTAACCGTTGATTATTTCGGTTCAGGTTTATACTCAAATTTCCAGGTGAAATTTGTGTGATGTCTTAATGGTTAAAGTTTATGGAATATGCTTACAGCCGAGTTTACGGGTGTTATTTCAACACATTTTACGACGTTGAATTTTATGTCGATTTTCGAGGTTGTGTTTTCGGTTTGAGTTTTCAGTCTAATGTATGGATAGATTATACATGTTTTGTTTATGGGTTGAGTTTATGCGATAGGTTTACGGGCTGAGTTTGCGATTCGAGTTTTTAGACCGAGTTTACGGATCAAGTGTACGAGTGTGGTTTACTGGTCCTTTTTTCGGGTTGACTTTGCAGATCCAGTTCATGGGTCAATTTTACTAGTGTGTTTAGGGTCTAACTTATGGACATATGAGGTGGGTTGACAAATCGAGATTACGGGTCCTGTTTTTTAGGTCAAATTTGATGGCCGAGTTTACTAGTTAGATTTATAGGACATGTTTTAGAATCGAGATTGCACTTCGTGATTAGTATCGTGTTATACAAGGTCAAATTTTAAGGTTTGTTTTACGCCTCACGTTTTCTTTTTGACTTTATGGTTGAATTTACAAGTCTACTATAGGGGTTGTGTTCATAAGAGAAGTTTGCGATCGACTTTACTGGATAAGTTTATGCGCCATAGTAACGGGCTAAGTTTTCACGCCGAGTTTACGGGTCAGGTTTATAGGGAGACTTTATTAGTACTATTGACGGGTCTCGTTTATCTGTTGTGCTTCGTTTTACTTTTGAAGCCAAGTTTACGGATCGAATTTACGAATCGTGTTTTACAGTTCAAATGGTTTAATCAAGTTTACGGGTCGAGTTTATGGGTCGTGATTTTTGCTCATATTTTACGGGGTGAAGTTTTATTTCGATTTAACCGTTGATTATTTTGGTTCGTGTTTATACTCGAATTTACAGGTGAAATTTGTGTGATGTCTTAATGGTTGAAGTTTATTGAATATGCTTACAGTCGAGTTTACGGGTGTTATTTCAACACATTTTACGACGTTGAATTTTATTTCGATTTTCGAAGTTGTGTTTTTGGTTTGAGTTTTCAGTCAAATGTATGGATAGATTATACATGTTTTGTTTCTGGGTTGAGTTTATGCGATAGGTTTACGGGCTGAGTTTGCGATTCGAGTTTTTAGACCGAGTTTACGGATCAAGTGTACGAGTGTGGTTTACTGGTCATTTTTTTGGGTTGACTTTGCAGATCTAGTTGACGGGTCAATTTTACTAGTGAGTTTAGGGTCTAACTTATGTACATTTGAGGTGGGTTGACAAATCGAGATTACGGGTCCTGTTTTTTAGGCCAAACTTGATGGCCGAGTTTACTAGTTAGATTTACAGGACGTGTTTTAGAATCGAGATTGCAGTTCGTGATTAGGATCGTGTTATACAAGGTCAAATTTTAAGGTTTGTTTTACGCCTCAAATTTTCTTTTTGATTGTATGGTTGAATTTACAATTGTACTATAGGGGTTGTGTTCATAAGAGAAGTTTACGATCGACTTTATTGGATAAGTTTATGGGCCATAGTAATGGGTCAAGTTTTCACGCAGATTTTACGAGTCAGGTTTATAGGTAGACTTTATTGGTACTATTGACTGGTCTCATTTATCTGTTGTGCTTCGTTTTACTTTTCAAGCCAAGTTTACGGATCGGATTTACGAATCGTGTTTTACAGTTCAAATGGTTTAATCAAGTTTACGGGTCGAGTTTATGGGTCGTGATTCTTGCTCATATTTTACGGGGTGAAATTTTATTTCGATTTAACCGTTGATTATTTCGGTTCAGGTTTATACTCAAATTTACAGGTGAAATTTGTGTGATGTCTTAATGGTTGAAGTTTATGGAATATGCTTACAGCCGAGTTTACGGGTGTTATTTCAACACATTTTACGACGTTGAATTTTATGTCGATTTTCGAGGTTGTGCTTTTGGTTTGAGTTTTCAGTCTAATGTATGGATAGATTATACATGTTTTGTTTATAGGTTGAGTTTATGCGATAGGTTTACGGGCTGAGTTTGTGATCCGAGTTTTCAGATCGAGTTTACGGATATAGTGTACGAGTGTGGTTTACTGGTCATTTTTTCGGGTTGACTGTGCAGATCCAGTTCACGGGTCAATTTTCTAGTGAGTTAAGGGTCTAACTTATGGACATTTGAGGTGGGTTGACAAATCGAGATTACGGGTCCTGTTTTTTAGGTCAAACTTGATGGCCGAGTTTACTAGTTAGATTTACAGGACGTGTTTTAGAATCGAGATTGCAGTTCGTGATTAGGATCGTGTTATACAAGGTCAAATTTTAAGGTTTGTTTTACGCCTCAAATTTTCTTTTTGATTGTATGGTTGAATTTACAATTGTACTATAGGGGTTGTGTTCATAAGAGAAGTTTACGATCGACTTTATTGGATAAGTTTATGGGCCATAGTAATGGGTCAAGTTTTCACGCCGATTTTACGAGTCAGGTTTATAGGTAGACTTTATTTGTACTATTGACTGGTCTCGTTTATCTGTTGTGCTTCGTTTTACTTTTCAAGCCAAGTTTACGAATCGGATTTACGAATCGTGTTTTACAGTTCAAATGGTTTAATCAAGTTTACG
This sequence comes from Vigna unguiculata, assembly GCF_037176805.1. Lineage (NCBI taxonomy): Eukaryota > Viridiplantae > Streptophyta > Magnoliopsida > Fabales > Fabaceae > Vigna > Vigna unguiculata. The sequence goes on along the minus strand of NC_140793.1, from coordinate 14,811,400 downwards.
GGTCGAGTTTATGGGTCGTGATTCTTGCTCATATTTTACGGGGTGAAATTTTATTTCGATTTAACCGTTGATTATTTCGGTTCAGGTTTATACTCAAATTTACAGGTGAAATTTGTGTGATGTCTTAATGGTTAAAGTTTATGGAATATGCTTACAGCCGAGTTTACGGGTGTTATTTCAACACATTTTACGACGTTGAATTTTATGTCGATTTTCGAGGTTGTGTTTTCGGTTTGAGTTTTCAGTCTAATGTATGGATAGATTATACATGTTTTGTTTATGGGTTGAGTTTATGCGATAGGTTTACGGGCTGAGTTTGCGATTCGAGTTTTTAGACCGAGTTTACGGATCAAGTGTACGAGTGTGGTTTACTGGTCCTTTTTTCGGGTTGACTTTGCAGATCCAGTTCATGGGTCAATTTTACTAGTGTGTTTAGGGTCTAACTTATGGACATATGAGGTGGGTTGACAAATCGAGATTACGGGTCCTGTTTTTTAGGTCAAATTTGATGGCCGAGTTTACTAGTTAGATTTATAGGACATGTTTTAGAATCGAGATTGCACTTCGTGATTAGTATCGTGTTATACAAGGTCAAATTTTAAGGTTTGTTTTACGCCTCACGTTTTCTTTTTGACTTTATGGTTGAATTTACAAGTCTACTATAGGGGTTGTGTTCATAAGAGAAGTTTGCGATCGACTTTACTGGATAAGTTTATGCGCCATAGTAACGGGCTAAGTTTTCACGCCGAGTTTACGGGTCAGGTTTATAGGGAGACTTTATTAGTACTATTAACGGGTCTCGTTTATCTGTTGTGCTTCGTTTTACTTTTGAAGCCAAGTTTACGGATCGAATTTACGAATCGTGTTTTACAGTTCAAATGGTTTAATCAAGTTTACGGGTCGAGTTTATGGGTCGTGATTTTTGCTCATATTTTACGGGGTGAAGTTTTATTTCGATTTAACCGTTGATTATTTTGGTTCGTGTTTATACTCGAATTTACAGGTGAAATTTGTGTGATGTCTTAATGGTTGAAGTTTATTGAATATGCTTACAGTCGAGTTTACGGGTGTTATTTCAACACATTTTACGATGTTGAATTTTATTTCGATTTTCGAAGTTGTGTTTTTGGTTTGAGTTTTCAGTCAAATGTATGGATAGATTATACATGTTTTGTTTCTGGGTTGAGTTTATGCGATAGGTTTACGGGCTGAGTTTGCGATTCGAGTTTTTAGAGCGAGTTTACGGATCAAGTGTACGAGTGTGGTTTACTGGTCATTTTTTCGGGTTGACTGTGCAGATGCAGTTCACGGGTTAATTTTACTAGTGAGTTTAGGGTCTAACTTATGGACATATGAGGTGGGTTGACAAATCGAGATTACGGGTCCTGTTTTTTAGGTCAAACATGATGGCCGAGTTTACTAGTTAGATTTACAGGACGTGTTTTAGAATCGAGATTGCAGTTCGTGATTAGGATCGTGTTATACAAGGTCAAATTTTAAGGTTTGTTTTACGCCTCATGTTTTCTTTTTAACTTTATGGTTGAATTTACAAGTCTACTATAGGGGTTGTGTTCATAAGAGAAGTTTACGATCGACTTTACTGGATAAGTTTATGCGCCATAGTAACGGGCTAAGTTTTCACGCCGAGTTTACGGGTCAGGTTTATAGGGAGACTTTATTGGTACTATTGACGGGTCTCGTTTATCTGTTGTGCTTCGTTTTACTTTTCAAGCCAAGTTTACGGATCGGATTTACGAATCGTGTTTTACAGTTCAAATGGTTTAATCAAGTTTACGGGTCGAGTTTATGGGTCGTGATTTTTGCTCATATTTTACGGGGTGAAGTTTTATTTCGATTTAACCGTTGATTATTTTGGTTCGGGTTTATACTCAAATTTACAGGTGAAATTTGTGTGATGTCTTAATGGTTGAAGTTTATGGAATATGCTTACAGCCGAGTTTACGGGTGTTATTTAAACACATTTTACGAGGTTCAATTTTATGTTGATTTTCGAGGTTGTGCTTTTGGTTTGAGTTTTCAGTCTAATGTATGGATAAATTATACATTTTTTGTTTATGGGTTGAGTTTATGCAATAGGTTTACGAGCCGAGTTTGCGTTCCGAGTTTTCAGATCGAGTTTACGGATATAGTGTACGAGTGTGGTTTATTGGTAATTTTTTCGGGTTGACTTTGTAGATCCAGTTCACGGGTCAATTTTACTAGTGAGTTTAGGGACTAACTTATGGACATATAAGGTGGGTTGACAAATCGAGATTACGGGTCCTATTTTTTAGGTCAAATTTGATGGCCGAGTTTACTAGTTCGATTTACAGGACATGTTTTAGAATCGAGATAGCAGTTCGTGATTAGGATCATGTTATGCAAGGTCAAATTTTAAGGTTTGTTTTACGCCTCATGTTTTCTTTTCGACTTTATGGTTGAATTTACAAGTGTACTATAGGGGTTGTGTTCATAAGAGAAGTTTACGATCGACTTTATTGGATAAGTTTATGGGCCATAGTAACGGGTCAAGTTTTCACGCCGAGTTTATGAGTCAGGTTTATAGGGAGACTTTATTGGTACTATTGACGGGTCTCGTTTACCTGTTGTGCTTCGTTTTACTTTTCAAGCCAAGTTGATTTACGAATCGTGTTTTACAGTTCAAATGGTTTAATCAAGTTTATTGGTCGAGTTTATGGGTCGTGATTTTTGCTCATATTTTACGGGGTGAAGTTTTATTTCGATTTAACCGTTGATTATTTTGGTTCGGGTTTATACTCGAATTTACAGGTGAAATTTGTGTGATGTCTTAATGGTTGAAGTTTATTGAATATGCTTACAGTCGAGTTTACGAGTGTTATTTCAACACATTTTACGACGTTGAATTTTATTTCGATTTTTGAGGTTGTGTTTTTGGTTTGAGTTTTCAGTCTAATGTATGGATAGATTATACATGTTTTGTTTATGGGTTGAGTTTATGCGATAGGTTTACGGGCTGAGTTTACGATTCTAGTTTTTAGACCGAGTTTACGGATCAAGTGTACGAGTGTGGTTTACTGGTCATTTTTTCGGGTTGACTTTGTAGATCCAGTTCACGGGTCAATTTTACTAGTGAGTTTAGAGTCTAACTTATGCACATATGAGGCGGGTTGACAAATCGAAATTACTGGTCCTGTTTTTTAGGTCAAATTTGATGACCGAGTTTACTAGTTAGATTTATAGGACGTGTTTTAGAATCAAGATTGCAGTTCGTGATTAGGATCGTGTTATACAAAGTCAAATTTTAACGTTTGTTTTACGCCTCATGTCTTCTTTGTGACTTTATGGTTGAATTTAATAGTGTACTATAGGGGTTGTGTTCATAAGAGAAGTTTACGATCGACTTTATTGGATAAGTTTATGCGCCATAGTAACGGGTCAGGTTTATAGAGAGACTTTATTGGTACTATTTACAGGTCTCGTTTATCTGTTGTGCTTCGTTTTACTTTTCAAGCCAAGTTTACGGATCGGATTTACGAATCGTGTTTTACAGTTCAAATGGTTTAATCAAGTTTACGGGTCAAGTTTATGGGTCATGATTTTTGCTCATATTTTACGGGGTGAAATTTTATTTCGATTTAACCGTTGATTATTTCGGTTCGGGTTTATACTCGAATTTACAGGTGAAATTTGTATGATGTCTTAATGGTTGAAGTTTATGGAATATGCTTACAACCGAGTTTACGGGTGTTATTTCAACACATTTTACGAGGTTGAATTTTGTGTCGATTTTTGAGGTTGTGCTTTGGGTTTGAGTTTTCAGTCTAATGTGTGGATAGATTATACATGTTTTGTTTATGGGTTGAGTTTATGCGATAGGTTTACGGGCTGAGTTTGTGATCCGAATTTTCAGATCGAGTTTACGGATATAGTGTACGAGTGTGGTTTACTAGTCATTTTTTCGGGTTGACTTTGTAGATCCAGTTCACGGGTCAATTTTACTAGTGAGTTTAGGGTCTAACTTATGGATATATGAGGTGGGTTGACAAATCGAGATTACGGGTCCTGTTTTTTAGGTCAAACTTGATGGCCGAGTTTACTAGTTAGATTTACAGGACGTGTTTTAGAATCGAGATTGCAGTTCGTGATTAGGATCGTGTTATACAAGGTCAAATTTTAAGGTTTGTTTTACGCCTCAAGTTTTCTTTTTGACTATATGGTTGAATTTACAAGTGTACTATAGGGGTTGTGTTCATAAGAGAAGTTTACGATCGACTTTATTGGATAAGTTTATGGGCCATTGTAACGGGTCAAGTTTTCACGCCGAGTTTATGAGTCAGGTTTATAGGGAGACTTTATTGGTACTATTGACGGGTCTCGTTTATCTGTTGTGCTTCGTTTTACTTTTCAAGCCAAGTTGATTTACGAATCGTGTTTTACAGTTCAAATGGTTTAATCAAGTTTATTGGTCGAGTTTATGGGTCGTGATTTTTGCTCATATTTTACGGGGTGAAGTTTTATTTCGATTTAACCGTTGATTATTTTGGTTCGGGTTTATACTCGAATTTACAGGTGAAATTTGTGTGATGTCTTAATGGTTGAAGTTTATTGAATATGCTTACAGTCGAGTTTACAAGTGTTATTTCAACACATTTTACGACGTTGAATTTTATTTCGATTTTTGAGGTTGTGTTTTTGGTTTGAGTTTTCAATCTAATGTATGGATAGATTATACATGTTTTGTTTATGGGTTGAGTTTATGCGATAGGTTTACGGGCTGAGTTTACGATTCTAGTTTTTAGACCGAGTGTACGGATCAAGTGTACGAGTGTGGTTTACTAGTCATTTTTTCGGGTTGACTTTGTAGATCCAGTTCACGGGTCAATTTTACTAGTGAGTTTAGAGTCTAACTTATGGACATATGAGGCGGGTTGACAAATTGAGATTACGGGTCCTGTTTTTTAGGTCAAATTTGATGACCGAGTTTACTAGTTAGATTTATAGGACGTGTTTTCGAATCGAGATTGCAGTTCGTGATTAGGATCGTGTTATACAAAGTCAAATTTTAAGGTTTGTTTTACGCCTCATGTCTTCTTTGTGACTTTATGGTTGAATTTAATAGTGTACTATAGGGGTTGTGTTCATAAGAGAAGTTTACGATCGACTTTATTTGATAAGTTTATGGGCCATAGTAACGGGTCAAGTTTTCACGGCGAGTTTACGAGTCAGGTTTATAGGGAGACTTTATTGGTACTATTGACGGGTCTCGTTTATCTATTGTGCTTCGTTTTACTTTTCAAGCCAAGTTTACGGATCAGATTTACGAATCGTGTTTTACAGTTCAAATGGTTTAATCAAGTTTACTGGTCGAGTTTATGGGTCGTGATTTTTGCTCATATTTTACGGGGTGAAGTTTTATTTCGATTTAACCGTTGATTATTTTGGTTCGGGTTTATACTCGAATTTACAGGTGAAATTTGTGTGATGTCTTAATGGTTGAAGTTTATTGAATATGCTTACAGTCGAGTTTACAAGTGTTATTTCAACACATTTTACGACGTTGAATTTTATTTCGATATTTGAGGTTGTGTTTTTGGTTTGAGTTTTCAGTCTAATGTATGGATAGATTATACATGTTTTGTTTATGGGTTGAGTTTATGCGATAGGTTTACGGGCTGAGTTTACGATTCTAGTTTTTAGACCGAGTTTACGGATCAAGTGTACGAGTGTGGTTTACTGGTCATTTTTTCGGGTTGACTTTGTAGATCCAGTTCACGGGTCAATTTTACTAGTGAGTTTAGGGTCTAACTTATGGACATATGAGGCGGGTTGACAAATCGAGATTACGGGTCCTGTTTTTCAGGTCAAATTTGATGACCGAGTTTACTAGTTAGATTTATAGGACGTGTTTTAGAATCGAGATTGCAGTTCGTGATTAGGATCGTGTTATACAAAGTCAAATTTTAAGGTTTGTTTTACGCCTCATGTCTTCTTTTTGACTTTATGGTTGAATTTAATAGTGTACTATAGGGGTTGTGTTTACAAGAGAAGTTTACGTTCGACTTTATTGGATAAGTTTATGGGCTATAGTAACGGGTCAAGTTTTGACGCCGAGTTTACGGGTCAGGTTTATAGGGAGACTTTATTGGTACTGTTAACGGGTCTCGTTTATCTGTTGTGCTTCGCTTTACTTTTCAAGCCAAGTTTACGGATCGGATTTACGAATCGTGTTTTAAAGTTCAAATGGTTTAATCAAGTTTACGGGTCGAGTTTATGGGTCGTGATTTTTGCTCATATTTTACGAGGTGAAGTTTTATTTCGATTTAACCGTTGATTATTTTGGTTCGGGTTTATACTCGAATTTACAGGTGAAATTTGTGTGATGTCTTAATGGTTGAAGTTTATTGAATATGCTTACAGTCGAGTTTACGAGTGTTATTTCAACACATTTTACGACGTTGAATTTTATTTCGATATTTGAGGTTGTGTTTTTGGTTTGAGTTTTCAGTCTAATGTATGGATAGATTATACATGTTTTGTTTATGGGTTGAGTTTATGCGATAGGTTTACGGGCTGAGTTTACGATTCTAGTTTTTAGACCGAGTTTACGGATCAAGTGTACGAGTGTGGTTTACTGGTCATTTTTTCGGGTTGACTTTGTAGATCCAGTTCACGGGTCAATTTTACTAGTGAGTTTAGGGTCTAACTTATGGACATATGAGGCGAGTTGACAAATCGAGATTACGGGTCCTGTTTTTCAGGTCAAATTTGATGACCGAGTTTACTAGTTAGATTTATAGGACGTGTTTTAGAATCGAGATTGCAGTTCGTGATTAGGATCGTGTTATACAAAGTCAAATTTTAAGGTTTGTTTTACGCCTCATGTCTTCTTTTTGACTTTATGGTTGAATTTACAAGTGTACTATAGGGGTTGTGTTTATAAGAGAAGTTTGCGTTCGACTTTATTGGATAAGTTTATGGGCTATAGTAACGGGTCAAGTTTTGACGCCGAGTTTACGGGTCAGGTTTATACGGAGACTTTATTGGTACTGTTGACGGGTCTCGTTTATCTGTTGTGCTTCGCTTTACTTTTCAAGCCAAGTTTACGGATCGGATTTACGAATCGTGTTTTAAAGTTCAAATGGTTTAATCAAGTTTACGGGTCGAGTTTATGGGTTGTGATTTTTGCTCATATTTTACGAGGTGAAGTTTTATTTCGATTTAACCGTTGATTATTTTGGTTCGGGTTTATACTCGAATTTACAGGTGAAATTTGTGTGATGTCTTAATGGTTGAAGTTTATTGAATATGCTTACAGTCGAGTTTACGGGTGTTATTTCAACACATTTTAGGACGTTGAATTTTATTTTGATTTTTAAGGTTGTGTTTTTGGTTTGAGTTTTCAGTCTAATGTATGGATAGATTATACATGTTTTGTTTCTGGGTTGAGTTTATGCGATAGGTTTACGGGCTAAGTTTGCGATTCGAGTTTTTAGACCGAGTTTACGGATCAAGTGTACGAGTGTGGTTTACTGGTCATTTTTTCGGGTTGACTTTGTAGATCCAGTTCACGGGTCAATTTTACTAGTGAGTATAGGGTCTAACTTATGGACATATGAGGTGGGTTGACAAATCGAGATTACGAGTCCTGTTTTTTAGGTCAAATTTGATGACCGAGTTTACTAGTTAGATTTATAGGACGTGTTTTAGAATCGATATTGCAGTTCGTGATTAGGATCGTGTTATACAAAGTCAAATTTTAAGGTTTGTTTTACGCCTCATGTCTTCTTTTTGACTTTATGGTTGAATTTACAAGTGTACAATAGGGGTTGTGTTTATAAGAGAAGTTTACGTTCGACTTTATTGGATAAGTTTATGGGCTATAGTAACGAGTCAAGTTTTGACGCCGAGTTTACGGGTCAGGTTTATAGGCAGACTTTATTGGTACTATTGACGGGTCTCATTTATCTGTTGTGCTTCGTTTTACTTTTCAAGCCAAGTTTACGGATCGGATTTACGAATCGTGTTTTACAGTTCAAATGGTTTAATCAAGTTTACGGGTCGAGTTTATGGGTCGTGATTTTTGCTCATATTTTACGGCGTGAAATTTTATTTCGATTTAACCGTTGATTATTTTGGTTCGGGTTTATACTCGAATTTACAGGTGAAATTTGTGTGATATCTTAATGGTTGAAGTTTATGGAATATGCTTACAGCCGAGTTTACGGGTGTTATTTCAACACATTTTACGATGTTGAATTTTATTTCGATTTTTGAGGTTGTGTTTTTGGTTTGTATTTTCAGTCTAATGTATGGATAGATTATACATGTTTTGTTTATGGGTTGAGTTTATGCGATAGGTTTACGGGCTGAGTTTACGATTCTAGTTTTTAGACCGAGTTTACGGATCAAGTGTACGAGTGTGGTTTACTGGTCATTTTTTTGGGTTGACTTTGCAGATCCAGTTCACGGGTCAATTTTACTACTGAGTTTAGGGTCTAACTTATGGACATATGAGGTGGGTTGACAAATCGAGATTACGGGTCCTGTTTTTTAGGTCAAACTTGATGGCCGAGTTTACTAGTTAGATTTACAGAACGTGTTTTAGAATCGAGATTGCAGTTCGTGATTAGGATCGTGTTATACAAGGTCAAATTTTAAGGTTTGTTTTACGCCTCAAGTTTTCTTTTTGACTGTATGGTTGAATTTACAAGTGTACTATAGGGGTTGTGTTCATAAGAGAAGTTTACGATCGACTTTATTTGATAAGTTTATGGGCCATAGTAACGGGTCAAGTTTTCACGGCGAGTTTACGAGTCAGGTTTATAGGGAGACTTTATTGGTACTATTGACGGGTCTCGTTTATCTGTTGTGCTTCGTTTTACTTTTCAAGCCAAGTTTACGGATCGGATTTACAATCGTGTTTTACAGTTCAAATGGTTTAATCAAGTTTACTGGTCGAGTTTTTGGGTCGTGATTTTTGCTCATATTTTACGGGGTGAAGTTTTATTTCGATTTAACCGTTGATTATTTTGGTTCGGGTTTATACTTGAATTTACAGGTGAAATTTGTGTGATGTCTTAATGGTTGAAGTTTATGGAATATGCTTACAGCCGAGTTTCCGGGTGTTATTTCAACACATTTTACGATGTTGAATTTTATTTCGATTTTCGAGGTTGTGTTTTTGGTTTGTGTTTTCAGTCTAATGTATGGATAGATTACACATCTTTTGTTTATGGGTTGAGTTTATGCGATAGGTTTACGGGCTGAGTTTACGATTCTAGTTTTTAGACCGAGTTTACGGATCAAGTGTACGAGTGTGTTTTACTGGTCATTTTTTCGGGTTGACTTTGTAGATCCAGTTCACGGGTCAGTTTTCCTAGTGAGTTTAGGGTCTAACTTATGGACATATGAGGTGGGTTGACAAACCGAGATAACGGGTCCTGTCTTTTAGGTCAAATTTGATGACCGAGTTTACTAGTTAGATTTATAGGACATGTTTTAGAATCGAGATTGCAGTTCGTTATTAGGATCGTGTTATACAAAGTCAAATTTTAAGGTTTGTTTTACGCCTCATGTCTTCTTTTTGACTTTATGGTTGAATTTACAAGTGTACTATAGGGGTTGTGTTTATAAGAGAAGTTTACGTTCGAATTTATTGGATAAGTTTATGGGCTATAGTAACGGGTCAAGTTTTGACGCAGAGTTTACGGGTCAGGTTTATAGGGAGACTTTATTGGTACTATTGACGGGTCTCGTTTATCTGTTGTGCTTCGTTTTACTTTTCAAGCCAAGTTTACGGATCGGATTTACGAATCGTGTTTTACAGTACAAATGGTTTAATCAAGTTTACGGGTCGAGTTTATGGGTCGTGATTTTTGCTCATATTTTACGGGATGAAGTTTTATTTCGATTTAACCGATGATTATTTTGGTTAGGGTTTATACTCAAATTTACAGGTGAAATTTGTGTGATGTCTTAATAGTTGAAGTTTATTGAATGTGCTTACAATCGAGTTTACGGGTGTTATTTCAACACATTTTACGACGTTGAATTTTATTTCGATTTTCGAGGTTGTGTTTTTGGTTTGAGTTTTCAGTCTAATGTATGGATAGATTATACATGTTTTGTTTATGGGTTGAGTTTATGCGATAGGTTTACGGGCTGAGTTTACGATTCTAGTTTTTAGACCGAGTTTACGGATCAAGTGTACGAGTGTGGTTTACTGGTCATTTTTTCGGGTTGACTTTGTAGATCCAGTTCACGGGTTAATTTTACTAGTGAGTTTAGGGTCTAACTTATGGACATATGAGGCGGGTTGACAAATCGAGATTACGGGTTCTGTTTTTTAGGTCAAATTTGATGACCGAGTTCACTAGTTAGATTTATAGAACGTGTTTTAGAATCGAGATTGCAGTTCGTGATTAGGATCGTGTTATACAAAGTCAAATTTTAAGGTTTCTTTTACGCCTCATGTCTTCTTTTTGACTTTATGGTTGAACTTACAAGTGTACTATAGGGGTTGTGTTTATAAGAGAAGTTTACGTTCGACTTTGTTGGATAAGTTTATGGGCTATAGTAACGGGTCAAGTTTTGACGCCGAGTTTACGGGTCAGGTTTATAGGGAGACTTTATTGGTACTATTGACGAGTCTCGTTTATCTGTTGTCCTTCGTTTTACTTTTCAAGCCAAGTTTACGGATCGGAATTACAATCGTGTTTTACAGTTCAAATGGTTTAATCAAGTTTACTGGTCGAGTTTTTGGGTCGTGATTTTTGCTCATATTTTACGGGGTGAAGTTTTATTTCGATTTAACCGTTGATTATTTTGGTTCGGGTTTATACTCGAATTTACAGGTGAAATTTGTGTGATGTCTTAATGGTTGAAGTTTATGGAATATGCTTACAGCCGAGTTTCCGGGTGTTATTTCAACACATTTTACGATGTTGAATTTTATTTCGATTTTCGAGGTTGTGTTTTTGGTTTGTGTTTTCAGTCTAATGTATGGATAGATTACACATCTTTTGTTTATGGGTTGAGTTTATGCGATAGGTTTACGGGCTGAGTTTACGATTCTAGTTTTTAGACCGAGTTTACGGATCAAGTGTACGAGTGTGGTTTACTGGTCATTTTTTCGGGTTGACTTTGTAGATCCAGTTCACGGGTCAGTTTTCCTAGTGAGTTTAGGGTCTAACTTATGGACATATGAGGTGGGTTGACAAACCGAGATAACGGGTCCTGTCTTTTAGGTCAAATTTGATGACCGAGTTTACTAGTTAGATTTATAGGACATGTTTTAGAATCGAGATTGCAGTTCGTTATTAGGATCGTGTTATACAAAGTCAAATTTTAAGGTTTGTTTTACGCCTCATGTCTTCTTTTTGACTTTATGGTTGAATTTACAAGTGTACTATAGGGGTTGTGTTTATAAGAGAAGTTTACGTTCGAATTTATTGGATAAGTTTATGGGCTATAGTAACGGGTCAAGTTTTGACGCAGAGTTTACGGGTCAGGTTTATAGGGAGACTTTATTGGTACTATTGACGGGTCTCGTTTATCTGTTGTGCTTCGTTTTACTTTTCAAGCCAAGTTTACGGATCGGATTTACGAATCGTGTTTTACAGTACAAATGGTTTAATCAAGTTTACTGGTCGAGTTTATGGGTCGTGATTTTTGCTCATATTTTACGGGATGAAGTTTTATTTCGATTTAACCGATGATTATTTTGGTTAGGGTTTATACTCAAATTTACAGGTGAAATTTGTGTGATGTCTTAATAGTTGAAGTTTATTGAATGTGCTTACAATCGAGTTTACGGGTGTTATTTCAACACATTTTACGACGTTGAATTTTATTTCGATTTTCGAGGTTGTGTTTTTGGTTTGAGTTTTCAGTCTAATGTATGGATAGATTATACATGTTTTGTTTATGGGTTGAGTTTATGCGATAGGTTTACGGGCTGAGTTTACGATTCTAGTTTTTAGACCGAGTTTACGGATCAAGTGTACGAGTGTGGTTTACTGGTCATTTTTTCGGGTTGACTTTGTAGATCCAGTTCACGGGTTAATTTTACTAGTGAGTTTAGGGTCTAACTTATGGACATATGAGGCGGGTTGACAAATCGAGATTACGGGTTCTGTTTTTTAGGTCAAATTTGATGACCGAGTTCACTAGTTAGATTTATAGAACGTGTTTTAGAATCGAGATTGCAGTTCGTGATTAGGATCGTGTTATACAAAGTCAAATTTTAAGGTTTCTTTTACGCCTCATGTCTTCTTTTTGACTTTATGGTTGAACTTACAAGTGTACTATAGGGGTTGTGTTTATAAGAGAAGTTTACGTTCGACTTTGTTGGATAAGTTTATGGGCTATAGTAACGGGTCAAGTTTTGACGCCGAGTTTACGGGTCAGGTTTATAGGGAGACTTTATTGGTACTATTGACGAGTCTCGTTTATCTGTTGTCCTTCGTTTTACTTTTCAAGCCAAGTTTACGGATCGGATTTACGAATCGTGTTTTACAGTTCAAATGGTTTAATCAAGTTTACGGGTCGAGTTTATGGGTCGTGATTTTTGCTCATATTTTACGGGGTGAAATTTTATTTCGATTTAACCGTTGATTATTTTGGTTCGAGTTTATACTCGAATTTACAGGTGAAATTTGTGTGATGTCTTAATGGTTGAAGTTTATGGAATATGCTTACAGCCGAGTTTACGGGTGTTATTTCAACACATTTTACGATGTTGAATTTTATTTCGATTTTCGAGGTTGTGTTTTTGGTTTGTGTTTTCAGTCTAATGTATGGATAGATTATACATGTTTTGTTTATGGGTTGAGTTTATGCGAGAGGTTTACGGGCTGAGTTTACGATTCTAGTTTTTAGACCGAGTTTACGGATCAAGTGTACGAGTTTGGTTTACTGGTCATTTTTTCGGGTTGACTTTGTAGATGCAGTTCACGGGTCAATTTTACTAGTGAGTTTAGGGTCTAACTTATGGACATATGAGGTGGGTTGACAAATCGAGATTACGGGTCCTGCTTTTTAGGTCAAATTTCATGGCCGAGTTTACTAGTTAGATTTACAGGACGTGTTTTAGAATCGAGATTGCAGTTCGTGATTAGGATCGTGTTATACAAGGTCAAATTTTAAGGTTCTTTTTACGCCTCATGTTTTCTTTTTGACTTTATGGTTGAATTTACAAGTGTACTATAGGGGTTGTGTTCACAAGAGAAGTTTACGATCGACTTTATTGGATAAGTTTATGCGCCATAGTAAAGGGTCAAGTTTTGACGCCGAGTTTACGGGTCAGGTTTATAGGGAGACTTTATTGGTACTATTGACGGGTCTCGTTTATCTGTTGTGCTTCGTTTTACTTTTCAAGCCAAGTTTACGGATCGAATTTACGAATCGTGTTTTACAGTTCAAATGGTTTAATCAAGTTTACGGGTCGAGTTTATGGGTCGTGATTTTTGCTCATATTTTACGGGGTGAAGTTTTATTTCGATTTAACCGTTGATTATTTTGGTTCGGGTTTATACTCGAATTTACAGGTGAAATTTGTGTGATGTCTTAATGGTTGAAGTTTATGGAATATGCTTACAGCCGAGTTTCCGGGTGTTATTTCAACACATTTTACGATGTTGAATTTTATTTCGATTTTCGAGGTTGTGTTTTTGGTTTGTGTTTTCAGTCTAATGTATGGATAGATTACACATCTTTTGTTTATGGGTTGAGTTTATGCGATAGGTTTACGGGCTGAGTTTACGATTCTAGTTTTTAGACCGAGTTTACGGATCAAGTGTACGAGTGTGGTTTACTGGTCATTTTTTCGGGTTGACTTTGTAGATCCAGTTCACGGGTCAGTTTTCCTAGTGAGTTTAGGGTCTAACTTATGGACATATGAGGTGGGTTGACAAACCGAGATAACGGGTCCTGTCTTTTAGGTCAAATTTGATGACCGAGTTTACTAGTTAGATTTATAGGACATGTTTTAGAATCGAGATTGCAGTTCGTTATTAGGATCGTGTTATACAAAGTCAAATTTTAAGGTTTGTTTTACGCCTCATGTCTTCTTTTTGACTTTATGGTTGAATTTACAAGTGTACTATAGGGGTTGTGTTTATAAGAGAAGTTTACGTTCGAATTTATTGGATAAGTTTATGGGCTATAGTAACGGGTCAAGTTTTGACGCAGAGTTTACGGGTCAGGTTTATAGGGAGACTTTATTGGTACTATTGACGGGTCTCGTTTATCTGTTGTGCTTCGTTTTACTTTTCAAGCCAAGTTTACGGATCGGATTTACGAATCGTGTTTTACAGTACAAATGGTTTAATCAAGTTTACTGGTCGAGTTTATGGGTCGTGATTTTTGCTCATATTTTACGGGATGAAGTTTTATTTCGATTTAACCGATGATTATTTTGGTTAGGGTTTATACTCAAATTTACAGGTGAAATTTGTGTGATGTCTTAATAGTTGAAGTTTATTGAATGTGCTTACAGCCGAGTTTACGGGTGTTATTTCAACACATTTTACGATGTTGAATTTTATTTCGATTTTCGAGGTTGTGTTTTTGGTTTGAGTTTTCAGTCTAATGTATGGATAGATTATACATGTTTTGTTTATGGGTTGAGTTTATGCGATAGGTTTACGGGCTGAGTTTACGATTCTAGTTTTTAGACCGAGTTTACGGATCAAGTGTACGAGTGTGGTTTACTGGTCATTTTTTCGGGTTGACTTTGTAGATCCAGTTCACGGGTTAATTTTACTAGTGAGTTTAGGGTCTAACTTATGGACATATGAGGCGGGTTGACAAATCGAGATTACGGGTTCTGTTTTTTAGGTCAAATTTGATGACCGAGTTCACTAGTTAGATTTATAGAACGTGTTTTAGAATCGAGATTGCAGTTCGTGATTAGGATCGTGTTATACAAAGTCAAATTTTAAGGTTTCTTTTACGCCTCATGTCTTCTTTTTGACTTTATGGTTGAACTTACAAGTGTACTATAGGGGTTGTGTTTATAAGAGAAGTTTACGTTCGACTTTGTTGGATAAGTTTATGGGCTATAGTAACGGGTCAAGTTTTGACGCCGAGTTTACGGGTCAGGTTTATAGGGAGACTTTATTGGTACTATTGACGAGTCTCGTTTATCTGTTGTCCTTCGTTTTACTTTTCAAGCCAAGTTTACGGATCGGATTTACGAATCGTGTTTTACAGTTCAAATGGTTTAATCAAGTTTACGGGTCGAGTTTATGGGTCGTGATTTTTGCTCATATTTTACGGGGTGAAATTTTATTTCGATTTAACCGTTGATTATTTTGGTTCGAGTTTATACTCGAATTTACAGGTGAAATTTGTGTGATGTCTTAATGGTTGAAGTTTATGGAATATGCTTACAGCCGAGTTTACGGGTGTTATTTCAACACATTTTACGATGTTGAATTTTATTTCGATTTTCGAGGTTGTGTTTTTGGTTTGTGTTTTCAGTCTAATGTATGGATAGATTATACATGTTTTGTTTATGGGTTGAGTTTATGCGAGAGGTTTACGGGCTGAGTTTACGATTCTAGTTTTTAGACCGAGTTTACGGATCAAGTGTACGAGTTTGGTTTACTGGTCATTTTTTCGGGTTGACTTTGTAGATGCAGTTCACGGGTCAATTTTACTAGTGAGTTTAGGGTCTAACTTATGGACATATGAGGTGGGTTGACAAATCGAGATTACGGGTCCTGCTTTTTAGGTCAAATTTCATGGCCGAGTTTACTAGTTAGATTTACAGGACGTGTTTTAGAATCGAGATTGCAGTTCGTGATTAGGATCGTGTTATACAAGGTCAAATTTTAAGGTTCTTTTTACGCCTCATGTTTTCTTTTTGACTTTATGGTTGAATTTACAAGTGTACTATAGGGGTTGTGTTCACAAGAGAAGTTTACGATCGACTTTATTGGATAAGTTTATGCGCCATAGTAAAGGGTCAAGTTTTGACGCCGAGTTTACGGGTCAGGTTTATAGGGAGACTTTATTGGTACTATTGACGGGTCTCGTTTATCTGTTGTGCTTCGTTTTACTTTTCAAGCCAAGTTTACGGATCGAATTTACGAATCGTGTTTTACAGTTCAAATGGTTTAATCAAGTTTACGGGTCGAGTTTATGGGTCGTGATTTTTGCTCATATTTTACGGGGTGAAGTTTTATTTCGATTTAACCGTTGATTATTTTGGTTCGGGTTTATACTCGAATTTACAGGTGAAATTTGTGTGATGTCTTAATGGTTGAAGTTTATGGAATATGCTTACAGCCGAGTTTCCGGGTGTTATTTCAACACATTTTACGATGTTGAATTTTATTTCGATTTTCGAGGTTGTGTTTTTGGTTTGTGTTTTCAGTCTAATGTATGGATAGATTACACATCTTTTGTTTATGGGTTGAGTTTATGCGATAGGTTTACGGGCTGAGTTTACGATTCTAGTTTTTAGACCGAGTTTACGGATCAAGTGTACGAGTGTGGTTTACTGGTCATTTTTTCGGGTTGACTTTGTAGATCCAGTTCACGGGTCAGTTTTCCTAGTGAGTTTAGGGTCTAACTTATGGACATATGAGGTGGGTTGACAAACCGAGATAACGGGTCCTGTCTTTTAGGTCAAATTTGATGACCGAGTTTACTAGTTAGATTTATAGGACATGTTTTAGAATCGAGATTGCAGTTCGTTATTAGGATCGTGTTATACAAAGTCAAATTTTAAGGTTTGTTTTACGCCTCATGTCTTCTTTTTGACTTTATGGTTGAATTTACAAGTGTACTATAGGGGTTGTGTTTATAAGAGAAGTTTACGTTCGAATTTATTGGATAAGTTTATGGGCTATAGTAACGGGTCAAGTTTTGACGCAGAGTTTACGGGTCAGGTTTATAGGGAGACTTTATTGGTACTATTGACGGGTCTCGTTTATCTGTTGTGCTTCGTTTTACTTTTCAAGCCAAGTTTACGGATCGGATTTACGAATCGTGTTTTACAGTACAAATGGTTTAATCAAGTTTACTGGTCGAGTTTATGGGTCGTGATTTTTGCTCATATTTTACGGGATGAAGTTTTATTTCGATTTAACCGATGATTATTTTGGTTAGGGTTTATACTCAAATTTACAGGTGAAATTTGTGTGATGTCTTAATAGTTGAAGTTTATTGAATGTGCTTACAGCCGAGTTTACGGGTGTTATTTCAACACATTTTACGATGTTGAATTTTATTTCGATTTTCGAGGTTGTGTTTTTTGTTTGAGTTTTCAGTCTAATGTATGGATAGATTATACATGTTTTGTTTATGGGTTGAGTTTATGCGATAGGTTTACGGGCTGAGTTTACGATTCTAGTTTTTAGACCGAGTTTACGGATCAAGTGTACGAGTGTGGTTTACTGGTCATTTTTTCGGGTTGACTTTGTAGATCCAGTTCACGGGTTAATTTTACTAGTGAGTTTAGGGTCTAACTTATGGACATTTGAGGCGGGTTGACAAATCGAGATTACGGGTTCTGTTTTTTAGGTCAAATTTGATGACCGAGTTCACTAGTTAGATTTATAGAACGTGTTTTAGAATCGAGATTGCAGTTCGTGATTAGGATCGTGTTATACAAAGTCAAATTTTAAGGTTTGTTTTACGCCTCATGTCTTCTTTTTGACTTTATGGTTGAACTTACAAGTGTACTATAGGGGTTGTGTTTATAAGAGAAGTTTACGTTCAACTTTGTTGGATAAGTTTATGGGCTATAGTAACGGGTCAAGTTTTGACGCCGAGTTTACGGGTCAGGTTTATAGGGAGACTTTATTGGTACTATTGACGAGTCTCGTTTATCTGTTGTCCTTCGTTTTACTTTTCAAGCCAAGTTTACGGATCGGATTTACGAATCGTGTTTTACAGTTCAAATGGTTTAATCAAGTTTACGGGTCGAGTTTATGGGTCGTGATTTTTGCTCATATTTTACGGGGTGAAATTTTATTTCGATTTAACCGTTGATTATTTTGGTTCGAGTTTATACTCGAATTTACAGGTGAAATTTGTGTGATGTCTTAATGGTTGAAGTTTATGGAATATGCTTACAGCCGAGTTTACGGGTGTTATTTCAACACATTTTACGATGTTGAATTTTATTTCGATTTTCGAGGTTGTGTTTTTGGTTTGTGTTTTCAGTCTAATGTATGGATAGATTATACATGTTTTGTTTATGGGTTGAGTTTATGCGAGAGGTTTACGGGCTGAGTTTACGATTCTAGTTTTTAGACCGAGTTTACGGATCAAGTGTACGAGTGTGGTTTACTGGTCATTTTTTCGGGTTGACTTTGTAGATCCAGTTCACGGGTCAGTTTTCCTAGTGAGTTTAGGGTCTAACTTATGGACATATGAGGTGGGTTGACAAACCGAGATAACGGGTCCTGTCTTTTAGGTCAAATTTGATGACCGAGTTTACTAGTTAGATTTATAGGACATGTTTTAGAATCGAGATTGCAGTTCGTTATTAGGATCGTGTTATACAAAGTCAAATTTTAAGGTTTGTTTTACGCCTCATGTCTTCTTTTTGACTTTATGGTTGAATTTACAAGTGTACTATAGGGGTTGTGTTTATAAGAGAAGTTTACGTTCGAATTTATTGGATAAGTTTATGGGCTATAGTAACGGGTCAAGTTTTGACGCAGAGTTTACGGGTCAGGTTTATAGGGAGACTTTATTGGTACTATTGACGGGTCTCGTTTATCTGTTGTGCTTCGTTTTACTTTTCAAGCCAAGTTTACGGATCGGATTTACGAATCGTGTTTTACAGTACAAATGGTTTAATCAAGTTTACTGGTCGAGTTTATGGGTCGTGATTTTTGCTCATATTTTACGGGATGAAGTTTTATTTCGATTTAACCGATGATTATTTTGGTTAGGGTTTATACTCAAATTTACAGGTGAAATTTGTGTGATGTCTTAATAGTTGAAGTTTATTGAATGTGCTTACAATCGAGTTTACGGGTGTTATTTCAACACATTTTACGACGTTGAATTTTATTTCGATTTTCGAGGTTGTGTTTTTGGTTTGAGTTTTCAGTCTAATGTATGGATAGATTATACATGTTTTGTTTATGGGTTGAGTTTATGCGATAGGTTTACGGGCTGAGTTTACGATTCTAGTTTTTAGACCGAGTTTACGGATCAAGTGTACGAGTGTGGTTTACTGGTCATTTTTTCGGGTTGACTTTGTAGATCCAGTTCACGGGTTAATTTTACTAGTGAGTTTAGGGTCTAACTTATGGACATATGAGGCGGGTTGACAAATCGAGATTACGGGTTCTGTTTTTTAGGTCAAATTTGATGACCGAGTTCACTAGTTAGATTTATAGAACGTGTTTTATAATCGAGATTGCAGTTCGTGATTAGGATCGTGTTATACAAAGTCAAATTTTAAGGTTTCTTTTACGCCTCATGTCTTCTTTTTGACTTTATGGTTGAACTTACAAGTGTACTATAGGGGTTGTGTTTATAAGAGAAGTTTACGTTCGACTTTGTTGGATAAGTTTATGGGCTATAGTAACGGGTCAAGTTTTGACGCCGAGTTTACGGGTCAGGTTTATAGGGAGACTTTATTGGTACTATTGACGAGTCTCGTTTATCTGTTGTCCTTCGTTTTACTTTTCAAGCCAAGTTTACGGATCGGATTTACGAATCGTGTTTTACAGTTCAAATGGTTTAATCAAGTTTACGGGTCGAGTTTATGGGTCGTGATTTTTGCTCATATTTTACGGGGTGAAATTTTATTTCGATTTAACCGTTGATTATTTTGGTTCGAGTTTATACTCGAATTTACAGGTGAAATTTGTGTGATGTCTTAATGGTTGAAGTTTATGGAATATGCTTACAGCCGAGTTTACGGGTGTTATTTCAACACATTTTACGATGTTGAATTTTATTTCGATTTTCGAGGTTGTGTTTTTGGTTTGTGTTTTCAGTCTAATGTATGGATAGATTATACATGTTTTGTTTATGGGTTGAGTTTATGCGAGAGGTTTACGGGCTGAGTTTACGATTCTAGTTTTTAGACCGAGTTTACGGATCAAGTGTACGAGTTTGGTTTACTGGTCATTTTTTCGGGTTGACTTTGTAGATGCAGTTCACGGGTCAATTTTACTAGTGAGTTTAGGGTCTAACTTATGGACATATGAGGTGGGTTGACAAATCGAGATTACGGGTCCTGCTTTTTAGGTCAAATTTCATGGCCGAGTTTACTAGTTAGATTTACAGGACGTGTTTTAGAATCGAGATTGCAGTTCGTGATTAGGATCGTGTTATACAAGGTCAAATTTTAAGGTTCTTTTTACGCCTCATGTTTTCTTTTTGACTTTATGGTTGAATTTACAAGTGTACTATAGGGGTTGTGTTCACAAGAGAAGTTTACGATCGACTTTATTGGATAAGTTTATGCGCCATAGTAAAGGGTCAAGTTTTGACGCCGAGTTTACGGGTCAGGTTTATAGGGAGACTTTATTGGTACTATTGACGGGTCTCGTTTATCTGTTGTGCTTCGTTTTACTTTTCAAGCCAAGTTTACGGATCGAATTTACGAATCGTGTTTTACAGTTCAAATGGTTTAATCAAGTTTACGGGTCGAGTTTATGGGTCGTGATTTTTGCTCATATTTTACGGGGTGAACTTTTATTTCGATTTAACCGTTGATTATTTTGGTTCGGGTTTATACTCGAATTTACAGGTGAAATTTGTGTGATGTCTTAATGGTTGAAGTTTATGGAATATGCTTACAGCCGAGTTTCCGGGTGTTATTTCAACACATTTTACGATGTTGAATTTTATTTCGATTTTCGAGGTTGTGTTTTTGGTTTGTGTTTTCAGTCTAATGTATGGATAGATTACACATCTTTTGTTTATGGGTTGAGTTTATGCGATAGGTTTACGGGCTGAGTTTACGATTCTAGTTTTTAGACCGAGTTTACGGATCAAGTGTACGAGTGTGGTTTACTGGTCATTTTTTCGGGTTGACTTTGTAGATCCAGTTCACGGGTCAGTTTTCCTAGTGAGTTTAGGGTCTAACTTATGGACATATGAGGTGGGTTGACAAACCGAGATAACGGGTCCTGTCTTTTAGGTCAAATTTGATGACCGAGTTTACTAGTTAGATTTATAGGACATGTTTTAGAATCGAGATTGCAGTTCGTTATTAGGATCGTGTTATACAAAGTCAAATTTTAAGGTTTGTTTTACGCCTCATGTCTTCTTTTTGACTTTATGGTTGAATTTACAAGTGTACTATAGGGGTTGTGTTTATAAGAGAAGTTTACGTTCGAATTTATTGGATAAGTTTATGGGCTATAGTAACGGGTCAAGTTTTGACGCAGAGTTTACGGGTCAGGTTTATAGGGAGACTTTATTGGTACTATTGACGGGTCTCGTTTATCTGTTGTGCTTCGTTTTACTTTTCAAGCCAAGTTTACGGATCGGATTTACGAATCGTGTTTTACAGTACAAATGGTTTAATCAAGTTTACTGGTCGAGTTTATGGGTCGTGATTTTTGCTCATATTTTACGGGATGAAGTTTTATTTCGATTTAACCGATGATTATTTTGGTTAGGGTTTATACTCAAATTTACAGGTGAAATTTGTGTGATGTCTTAATAGTTGAAGTTTATTGAATGTGCTTACAGCCGAGTTTACGGGTGTTATTTCAACACATTTTACGATGTTGAATTTTATTTCGATTTTCGAGGTTGTGTTTTTGGTTTGAGTTTTCAGTCTAATGTATGGATAGATTATACATGTTTTGTTTATGGGTTGAGTTTATGCGATAGGTTTACGGGCTGAGTTTACGATTCTAGTTTTTAGACCGAGTTTACGGATCAAGTGTACGAGTGTGGTTTACTGGTCATTTTTTCGGGTTGACTTTGTAGATCCAGTTCACGGGTTAATTTTACTAGTGAGTTTAGGGTCTAACTTATGGACATTTGAGGCGGGTTGACAAATCGAGATTACGGGTTCTGTTTTTTAGGTCAAATTTGATGACCGAGTTCACTAGTTAGATTTATAGAACGTGTTTTAGAATCGAGATTGCAGTTCGTGATTAGGATCGTGTTATACAAAGTCAAATTTTAAGGTTTGTTTTACGCCTCATGTCTTCTTTTTGACTTTATGGTTGAACTTACAAGTGTACTATAGGGGTTGTGTTTATAAGAGAAGTTTACGTTCAACTTTGTTGGATAAGTTTATGGGCTATAGTAACGGGTCAAGTTTTGACGCCGAGTTTACGGGTCAGGTTTATAGGGAGACTTTATTGGTACTATTGACGAGTCTCGTTTATCTGTTGTCCTTCGTTTTACTTTTCAAGCCAAGTTTACGGATCGGATTTACGAATCGTGTTTTACAGTTCAAATGGTTTAATCAAGTTTACGGGTCGAGTTTATGGGTCGTGATTTTTGCTCATATTTTACGGGGTGAAATTTTATTTCGATTTAACCGTTGATTATTTTGGTTCGAGTTTATACTCGAATTTACAGGTGAAATTTGTGTGATGTCTTAATGGTTGAAGTTTATGGAATATGCTTACAGCCGAGTTTACGGGTGTTATTTCAACACATTTTACGATGTTGAATTTTATTTCGATTTTCGAGGTTGTGTTTTTGGTTTGTGTTTTCAGTCTAATGTATGGATAGATTATACATGTTTTGTTTATGGGTTGAGTTTATGCGAGAGGTTTACGGGCTGAGTTTACGATTCTAGTTTTTAGACCGAGTTTACGGATCAAGTGTACGAGTTTGGTTTACTGGTCATTTTTTCGGGTTGACTTTGTAGATGCAGTTCACGGGTCAATTTTACTAGTGAGTTTAGGGTCTAACTTATGGACATATGAGGTGGGTTGACAAATCGAGATTACGGGTCCTGCTTTTTAGGTCAAATTTCATGGCCGAGTTTACTAGTTAGATTTACAGGACGTGTTTTAGAATCGAGATTGCAGTTCGTGATTAGGATCGTGTTATACAAGGTCAAATTTTAAGGTTTGTTTTACGCCTCATGTTTTCTTTTTGACTTTATGGTTGAATTTACAAGTGTACTATAGGGGTTGTGTTCACAAGAGAAGTTTACGATCGACTTTATTGGATAAGTTTATGCGCCATAGTAAAGGGTCAAGTTTTGACGCCGAGTTTACGGGTCAGGTTTATAGGGAGACTTTATTGGTACTATTGACGGGTCTCGTTTATCTGTTGTGCTTCGTTTTACTTTTCAAGCCAAGTTTACGGATCGAATTTACGAATCGTGTTTTACAGTTCAAATGGTTTAATCAAGTTTACGGGTCGAGTTTATGGGTCGTGATTTTTGCTCATATTTTACGGGGTGAAGTTTTATTTCGATTTAACCGTTGATTATTTTGGTTCGGGTTTATACTCGAATTTACAGGTGAAATTTGTGTGATGTCTTAATGGTTGAAGTTTATTGAATATGCTTACAGTCGAGTTTACGGGTGTTATTTCAACACATTTTACGACGTTGAATTTTATTTCGATTTTCGAGGTTGTGTTTTTGGTTTGAATTTTCAGTCTAATGTATGGATAGATTATACATGTTTTATTTCTGGGTTGAGTTTATGCGATAGGTTTACGGGCTGAGTTTACGATTCTAGTTTTTAGACCGAGTTTACGGATCAAGTGTACGAGTGTGGTTTACTGGTCATTTTTTCGGGTTGACTTTGTAGATCCAATTCACGGGTCAATTTTACTAGTGAGTTTAGGGTCTAACTTATGGACATATGAGGTGGGTTGACAAACCGAGATAACGGGTCCTGTCTTTTAGGTCAAATTTGATGACCGAGTTTACTAGTTAGATTTATAGGACATGTTTTAGAATCGAGATTGCAGTTCGTTATTAGGATCGTGTTATACAAAGTCAAATTTTAAGGTTTGTTTTACGCCTCATGTCTTCTTTTTGACTTTATGGTTGAATTTACAAGTGTACTATAGGGGTTGTGTTTATAAGAGAAGTTTACGTTCGAATTTATTGGATAAGTTTATGGGCTATAGTAACGGGTCAAGTTTTGACGCAGAGTTTACGGGTCAGGTTTATAGGGAGACTTTATTGGTACTATTGACGGGTCTCGTTTATCTGTTGTGCTTCGTTTTACTTTTCAAGCCAAGTTTACGGATCGGATTTACGAATCGTGTTTTACAGTACAAATGGTTTAATCAAGTTTACTGGTCGAGTTTATGGGTCGTGATTTTTGCTCATATTTTACGGGATGAAGTTTTATTTCGATTTAACCGATGATTATTTTGGTTAGGGTTTATACTCAAATTTACAGGTGAAATTTGTGTGATGTCTTAATAGTTGAAGTTTATTGAATGTGCTTACAATCGAGTTTACGGGTGTTATTTCAACACATTTTACGATGTTGAATTTTATTTCGATTTTCGAGGTTGTGTTTTTGGTTTGAGTTTTCAGTCTAATGTATGGATAGATTATACATGTTTTGTTTATGGGTTGAGTTTATGCGATAGGTTTACGGGCTGAGTTTACGATTCTAGTTTTTAGACCGAGTTTACGGATCAAGTGTACGAGTGTGGTTTACTGGTCATTTTTTCGGGTTGACTTTGTAGATCCAGTTCACGGGTTAATTTTACTAGTGAGTTTAGGGTCTAACTTATGGACATATGAGGCGGGTTGACAAATCGAGATTACGGGTTCTGTTTTTTAGGTCAAATTTGATGACCGAGTTCACTAGTTAGATTTATAGAACGTGTTTTAGAATCGAGATTGCAGTTCGTGATTAGGATCGTGTTATACAAAGTCAAATTTTAAGGTTTGTTTTACGCCTCATGTCTTCTTTTTGACTTTATGGTTGAACTTACAAGTGTACTATAGGGGTTGTGTTTATAAGAGAAGTTTACGTTCAACTTTGTTGGATAAGTTTATGGGCTATAGTAACGGGTCAAGTTTTGACGCCGAGTTTACGGGTCAGGTTTATAGGGAGACTTTATTGGTACTATTGACGAGTCTCGTTTATCTGTTGTCCTTCGTTTTACTTTTCAAGCCAAGTTTACGGATCGGATTTACGAATCGTGTTTTACAGTTCAAATGGTTTAATCAAGTTTACGGGTCGAGTTTATGGGTCGTGATTTTTGCTCATATTTTACGGGGTGAAATTTTATTTCGATTTAACCGTTGATTATTTTGGTTCGAGTTTATACTCGAATTTACAGGTGAAATTTGTGTGATGTCTTAATGGTTGAAGTTTATGGAATATGCTTACAGCCGAGTTTACGGGTGTTATTTCAACACATTTTACGATGTTGAATTTTATTTCGATTTTCGAGGTTGTGTTTTTGGTTTGTGTTTTCAGTCTAATGTATGGATAGATTATACATGTTTTGTTTATGGGTTGAGTTTATGCGAGAGGTTTACGGGCTGAGTTTACGATTCTAGTTTTTAGAGCGAGTTTACGGATCAAGTGTACGAGTGTGGTTTACTGGTCATTTTTTCGGGTTGACTTTGTAGATCCAGTTCACGGGTCAATTTTACTAGTGAGTTTAGGGTCTAACTTATGGACATATGAGGTGGGTTGACAAATCGAGATTACGGGTCCTGCTTTTTAGGTCAAATTTCATGGCCGAGTTTACTAGTTAGATTTACAGGACGTGTTTTAGAATCGAGATTGCAGTTCGTGATTAGGATCGTGTTATACAAGGTCAAATTT
Organism: Vigna unguiculata; assembly: GCF_037176805.1. Classification (NCBI taxonomy): domain Eukaryota; kingdom Viridiplantae; phylum Streptophyta; class Magnoliopsida; order Fabales; family Fabaceae; genus Vigna; species Vigna unguiculata. The sequence continues at coordinate 14,785,703 of NC_140793.1, read as the reverse complement.
TAAGGTTTGTTTTACGCCTCATGTTTTCTTTTTGACTTTATGGTTGAATTTACAAGTGTACTATAGGGGTTGTGTTCACAAGAGAAGTTTACGATCGACTTTATTGGATAAGTTTATGCGCCATAGTAAAGGGTCAAGTTTTGACGCCGAGTTTACGGGTCAGGTTTATAGGGAGACTTTATTGGTACTATTGACGGGTCTCGTTTATCTGTTGTGCTTCGTTTTACTTTTCAAGCCAAGTTTACGGATCGAATTTACGAATCGTGTTTTACAGTTCAAATGGTTTAATCAAGTTTACGGGTCGGGTTTATGGGTCGTGATTTTTGCTCATATTTTACGGGGTGAAGTTTTATTTCGATTTAACCGTTGATTATTTTGGTTCGGGTTTATACTCGAATTTACAGGTGAAATTTGTGTGATGTCTTAATGGTTGAAGTTTATTGAATATGCTTACAGTCGAGTTTACGGGTGTTATTTCAACACATTTTACGACGTTGAATTTTATTTCGATTTTCGAGGTTGTGTTTTTGGTTTGAATTTTCAGTCTAATGTATGGATAGATTATACATGTTTTATTTCTGGGTTGAGTTTATGCGATAGGTTTACGGGCTGAGTTTGCGATTCGAGTTTTTAGACCGAGTTTACGGATCAAGTGTACGAGTTTGGTTTACTGGTCATTTTTTCGGGTTGACTTTGTAGATGCAGTTCACGGGTCAATTTTACTAGTGAGTTTAGGGTCTAACTTATGGACATATGAGGTGGGTTGACAAATCGAGATTACGGGTCCTGTTTTTTAGGTCAAATTTGATGACCGAGTTCACTAGTTAGATTTATAGGACGTGTTTTAGAATCGAGATTGCAGTTCGTGATTAGGATCGTGTTATACAAAGTCAAATTTTAAGGTTTGTTTTACGCCTCATGTCTTCTTTTTGACTTTATGGTTGAATTTACAAGTGTACTATAGGGGTTGTGTTTATAAGAGAAGTTTACGTTCGACTTTAATGGATAAGTTTATGGGCTATAGTAACGAGTCAAGTTTTGACGCAGAGTTTACGGGTCAGGTTTATAGGGAGACTTTATTGGTACTATTGACGGGTCTCGTTTATCTGTTGTGCTTCGTTTTACTTTTCAAGCCAAGTTTACGGATCGGATTTACGAATCATGTTTTATAGTTCAAATGGTTTAATCAAGTTTACGGGTCGAGTTTATGGGTCGTGATTTTTGCTCATATTTTACGGCGTGAAATTTTATTTCGATTTAACCGTTGATTATTTTGGTTCGGGTTTATACTCAAATTTACAGGTGAAATTTGTGTGATATCTTAATGGTTGAAGTTTATGGAATATGCTTACAGCCGAGTTTACGGGTGTTATTTCAACACATTTTACGATGTTGAATTTTATTTCGATTTTCGAGGTTGTGTTTTTGGTTTGTATTTCCAGTCTAATGTATGGATAGATTATACATGTTTTGTTTATGGGTTGAGTTTATGCCATAGGTTTACGGGCTGAGTTTACGATTCTAGTTTTTAGACCGAGTTTACGGATCAAGTGTACGAGTGTGGTTTACTGGTCATTGTTTTGGGTTGACTTTGCAGATCCAGTTCACGGGTCAATTTTACTAGTGAGTTTAGGGTCTAACTTGTGGACATATGAGGCGGGTTGACGAATCGAGATTACGGGTCCTGTTTTTTAGGTCAAATTAGATGACCGAGTTTACTAGTTAGATTTATAGGACGTGTTTTAGAATCGAGATTGCAGTTCGTGATTAGGATCCTGTTATGCAAAGTCAAATTTTAAGGTTTGTTTTACGCCTCATGTCTTCTTTTTGACTTTATGGTTGAATTTACAAGTGTACTATAGGGGTTGTGTTCATAAGAGAAGTTTACGATCGACTTTATTGGATAAGTTTATGGGCCATAGTAACAGGTCAAGTTTTCACGCCGAGTTTACGAGTCAGGTTTATAGGGAGACTTTATTGGTACTATTGACGGGTCTCATTTATCTGTTGTGCTTCGTTTTACTTTTCAAGCCAAGTTTACGGATCGGATTTACAATCGTGTTTTACAGTTCAAATGGTTTAATCAAGTTTACTGGTCGAGTTTTTGGGTCGTGATTTTTGCTCATATTTTACGGGGTGAAGTTTTATTTCGATTTAACCGTTGATTATTTTGGTTCGAGTTTATACTCGAATTTACAGGTGAAATTTGTGTGATGTCTTAATGGTTGAAGTTTATGGAATATGCTTACAGCCGAGTTTCCGGGTGTTATTTCAACACATTTTACGATGTTGAATTTTATTTCGATTTTCGAGGTTGTGTTTTTGGTTTGTGTTTTCAGTCTAATGTATGGATAGATTATACATGTTTTGTTTATGGGTTGAGTTTATGCGATAGGTTTACGGGCTGAGTTTACGATTCGAGTTTTTAGAGCGAGTTTACGGATCAAGTGTACGAGTGTGGTTTACTGGTCATTTTTTCGGGTTGACTTTGTAGATCCAGTTCACGGGTCAATTTTACTAGTGAGTTTAGGGTCTAACTTATGGACATATGAGGTGGGTTGACAAATCGAGATTACGGGTCCTGTTTTTTAGGTCAAACATGATGGCCGAGTTTACTAGTTAGATTTACAGGACGTGTTTTAGAATCGAGATTGCAGTTCGTGATTAGGATCGTGTTATACAAGGTCAAATTTTAAGGTTTGTTTTACGCCTCATGTTTTCTTTTTGACTTTATGGTTGAATTTACAAGTGTACTATAGGGGTTGTGTTCACAAGAGAAGTTTACGATCGACTTTATTGGATAAGTTTATGCGCCATAGTAAAGGGTCAAGTTTTGACGCCGAGTTTACGGGTCAGGTTTATAGGGAGACTTTATTGGTACTATTGACGGGTCTCGTTTATCTGTTGTGCTTCGTTTTACTTTTCAAGCCAAGTTTACGGATCGAATTTACGAATCGTGTTTTACAGTTCAAATGGTTTAATCAAGTTTACGGGTCGAGTTTATGGGTCGTGATTTTTGCTCATATTTTACGGGGTGAAGTTTTATTTCGATTTAACCGTTGATTATTTTGGTTCGGGTTTATACTCGAATTTACAGGTGAAATTTGTGTGATGTCTTAATGGTTGAAGTTTATTGAATATGCTTACAGTCGAGTTTACGGGTGTTATTTCAACACATTTTAAAACGTTGAATTTTATTTCGATTTTCGAGGTTGTGTTTTTGGTTTGAATTTTCAGTCTAATGTATGGATAGATTATACATGTTTTATTTCTGGGTTGAGTTTATGCGATAGGTTTACGGGCTGAGTTTGCGATTCGAGTTTTTAGACCGAGTTTACGGATCAAGTGTACGAGTTTGGTTTACTGGTCATTTTTTCGGGTTGACTTTGTAGATGCAGTTCACGGGTCAATTTTACTAGTGAGTTTAGGGTCTAACTTATGGACATATGAGGTGGGTTGACAAATCGAGATTACGGGTCCTGTTTTTTAGGTCAAATTTGATGACCGAGTTCACTAGTTAGATTTATAGGACGTGTTTTAGAATCGAGATTGCAGTTCGTGATTAGGATCGTGTTATACAAAGTCAAATTTTAAGGTTTGTTTTACGCCTCATGTCTTCTTTTTGACTTTATGGTTGAATTTACAAGTGTACTATAGGGGTTGTGTTTATAAGAGAAGTTTACGTTCGACTTTAATGGATAAGTTTATGGGCTATAGTAACGAGTCAAGTTTTGACGCAGAGTTTACGGGTCAGGTTTATAGGGAGACTTTAATTGTACTATTGACGGGTCTCGTTTATCTGTTGTGCTTCGTTTTACTTTTCAAGCCAAGTTTACGGATCGGATTTACGAATCATGTTTTATAGTTCAAATGGTTTAATCAAGTTTACGGGTCGAGTTTATGGGTCGTGATTTTTGCTCATATTTTACGGCGTGAAATTTTATTTCGATTTAACCGTTGATTATTTTGGTTCGGGTTTATACTCAAATTTACAGGTGAAATTTGTGTGATATCTTAATGGTTGAAGTTTATGGAATATGCTTACAGCCGAGTTTACGGGTGTTATTTCAACACATTTTACGATGTTGAATTTTATTTCGATTTTCGAGGTTGTGTTTTTGGTTTGTATTTCCAGTCTAATGTATGGATAGATTATACATGTTTTGTTTATGGGTTGAGTTTATGCCATAGGTTTACGGGCTGAGTTTACGATTCTAGTTTTTAGACCGAGTTTACGGATCAAGTGTACGAGTGTGGTTTACTGGTCATTGTTTTGGGTTGACTTTGCAGATCCAGTTCACGGGTCAATTTTACTAGTGAGTTTAGGGTCTAACTTATGGACATATGAGGCGGGTTGACGAATCGAGATTACGGGTCCTGTTTTTTAGGTCAAATTAGATGACCGAGTTTACTAGTTAGATTTATAGGACGTGTTTTAGAATCGAGATTGCAGTTCGTGATTAGGATCCTGTTATGCAAAGTCAAATTTTAAGGTTTGTTTTACGCCTCATGTCTTCTTTTTGACTTTATGGTTGAATTTACAAGTGTACTGTAGGGGTTGTGTTCATAAGAGAAGTTTACGATCGACTTTATTGGATAAGTTTATGGGCCATAGTAACAGGTCAAGTTTTCACGCCGAGTTTACGAGTCAGGTTTATAGGGAGACTTTATTGGTACTATTGACGGGTCTCATTTATCTGTTGTGCTTCGTTTTACTTTTCAAGCCAAGTTTACGGATCGGATTTACAATCGTGTTTTACAGTTCAAATGGTTTAATCAAGTTTACTGGTCGAGTTTTTGGGTCGTGATTTTTGCTCATATTTTACGGGGTGAAGTTTTATTTCGATTTAACCGTTGATTATTTTGGTTCGGGTTTATACTCGAATTTACAGGTGAAATTTGTGTGATGTCTTAATGGTTGAAGTTTATGGAATATGCTTACAGCCGAGTTTCCGGGTGTTATTTCAACACATTTTACGATGTTGAATTTTATTTCGATTTTCGAGGTTGTGTTTTTGGTTTGTGTTTTCAGTCTAATGTATGGATAGATTATACATGTTTTGTTTATGGGTTGAGTTTATGCGATAGGTTTACGGGCTGAGTTTACGATTCGAGTTTTTAGAGCGAGTTTACGGATCAAGTGTACGAGTGTGGTTTACTGGTCATTTTTTCGGGTTGACTTTGTAGATCCAGTTCACGGGTTAATTTTACTAGTGAGTTTAGGGTCTAACTTATGGACATATGAGGTGGGTTGACAAATCGAGATTACGGGTCCTATTTTTTAGGTCAAACATGATGGCCGAGTTTACTAGTTAGATTTACAGGACGTGTTTTAGAATCGAGATTGCAGTTCGTGATTAGGATCGCGTTATACAAGGTCAAATTTTAAGGTTTGTTTTACGCCTCATGTTTTCTTTTTGACTTTATGGTTGAATTTACAAGTCTACTATAGGGGTTGTGTTCATAAGAGAAGTTTACGATCGACTTTACTGGATAAGTTTATGCGCCATAGTAACGGCCTAAGTTTTCACGCCGAGTTTACGGGTCAGGTTTATAGGGAGACTTTATTGGTACTATTGACGGGTCTCGTTTATCTGTTGTGCTTCGTTTTACTTTTCAAGCCAAGTTTACGGATCGGATTTACGAATCGTGTTTTACAGTTCAAATGGTTTAATCAAGTTTACGGGTCGAGTTTATGGGTCGTGATTTTTGCTCATATTTTACGGGGTGAAGTTTTATTTCGATTTAACCGTTGATTATTTTGGTTCGGGTTTATACTCGAATTTACAGGAGAAATTTGTGTGATGTCTTAATGGTTGAAGTTTATTGAATATGCTTACAGTCGAGTTTACGGGTGTTATTTCAACACATTTTACGACGTTGAATTTTATTTCGATTTTCGAAGTTGTGTTTTTGGTTTGAGTTTTCAGTCAAATGTATGGATAGATTATACATGTTTTGTTTCTGGGTTGAGTTTATGCGATAGGTTTACGGGCTGAGTTTGCGATTCGAGTTTTTAGAGCGAGTTTACGGATCAAGTGTACGAGTGTGGTTTACTGGTCATTTTTTCGGGTTGACTTTGTAGATCCAGTTCACGGGTTAATTTTACTAGTGAGTTTAGGGTCTAACATATGGACATATGAGGTGGGTTGACAAATCGAGATTACGGGTCCTGTTTTTTAGGTCAAACACGATGGCCGAGTTTACTAGTTAGATTTACAGGACGTGTTTTAGAATCGAGATTGCAGTTCGTGATTAGGATCGTGTTATACAAGGTCAAATTTTAAGGTTTGTTTTACGCCTCATGTTTTCTTTTTGACTTTATGGTTGAATTTACAAGTCTACTATAGGGGTTGTGTTCATAAGAGAAGTTTACGATCGACTTTACTGGATAAGTTTATGCGCCATAGTAACGGGCTAAGTTTTCACGCCGAGTTTACGGGTCAGGTTTATAGGGAGACTTTATTGGTACTATTGACGGGTCTCGTTTATCTGTTGTGCTTCGTTTTACTTTTCAAGCCAAGTTTACGGATCGGATTTACGAATCGTGTTTTACAGTTCAAATGGTTTAATCAAGTTTACGGGTCGAGTTTATGGGTCGTGATTTTTGCTCATATTTTACGGGGTGAAGTTTTATTTCGATTTAACCGTTGATTATTTTGGTTCGGGTTTATACTCGAATTTACAGGTGAAATTTGTGTGATGTCTTAATGGTTGAAGTTTATTGAATATGCTTACAGTCGAGTTTACGGGTGTTATTTCAACACATTTTACGACGTTGAATTTTATTTCGATTTTCAAAGTTGTGTTTTTGGTTTGAGTTTTCAGTCAAATGTATGGATAGATTATACATGTTTTGTTTCTGGGTTGAGTTTATGCGATAGGTTTACGGGCTGAGTTTGCGATTCGAGTTTTTAGAGCGAGTTTACGGATCAAGTGTACGAGTGTGGTTTACTGGTCATTTTTTCGGGTTGACTTTGTAGATCCAGTTCACGGGTTAATTTTACTAGTGAGTTTAGGGTCTAACTTATGGACATACGAGGTGGGTTGACAAATCGAGATTACGGGACCTGTTTTTTAGGTCAAACATGATGGCCGAGTTTACTAGTTAGATTTACAGGACGTGTTTTAGAATCGAGATTGTAGTTCGTGATTAGGATCGTGTTATACAAGGTCAAATTTTAAGGTTTGTTTTACGCCTCATGTTTTCTTTTTGACTTTATGGTTGAATTTACAAGTCTACTATAGGGGTTGTGTTCATAAGAGAAGTTTACGATCGACTTTAGTGGATAAGTTTATGCGCCATAGTAACGGGTCAAGTTTTCACGCCGAGTTTACGGGTCAGGTTGATAGGGAGACTTTATTGGTACTATTGACGGGTCTCGTTTATCTGTTGTGCTTCGTTTTACTTTTCAAGCCAAGTTTACGGATCGGATTTACGAATCGTGTTTTACAGTTCAAATGGTTTAATCAAGTTTACGGGTCGAGTTTATGGGTCGTGATTTTTGCTCATATTTTACGGGGTGAAGTTTTATTTCGATTTAACCGTTGATTATTTTGGTTCGGGTTTATACTCGAATTTACAGGTGAAATTTGTGTGATGTCTTAATGGTTGAAGTTTATTGAATATGCTTACAGTCGAGTTTACGGGTGTTATTTCAACACATTTTACGACGTTGAATTTTATTTCGATTTTCGAAGTTGTGTTTTTGGTTTGAGTTTTCAGTCAAATGTATGGATAGATTATACATGTTTTGTTTCTGGGTTGAGTTTATGCGATAGGTTTACGGGCTGAGTTTGCGATTCGAGTTTTTAGAGCGAGTTTATGGATCAAGTGTACGAGTGTGGTTTACTGGTCATTTTTTCGGGTTGACTTTGTAGATCCAGTTCACGGGTTAATTTTACTAGTGAGTTTAGGGTCTAACTTATGGACATATGAGGTGGGTTGACAAATCGAGATTACGGGTCCTATTTTTTAGGTCAAACATGATGGCCGAGTTTACTAGTTAGATTTACAGGACGTGTTTTAGAATCGAGATTGCAGTTCGTGATTAGGATCGCGTTATACAAGGTCAAATTTTAAGGTTTGTTTTACGCCTCATGTTTTCTTTTTGACTTTATGGTTGAATTTACAAGTCTACTATAGGGGTTGTGTTCATAAGAGAAGTTTACGATCGACTTTACTGGATAAGTTTATGCGCCATAGTAACGGCCTAAGTTTTCACGCCGAGTTTACGGGTCAGGTTTATAGGGAGACTTTATTGGTACTATTGACGGGTCTCGTTTATCTGTTGTGCTTCGTTTTACTTTTCAAGCCAAGTTTACGGATCGGATTTACGAATCGTGTTTTACAGTTCAAATGGTTTAATCAAGTTTACGGGTCGAGTTTATGGGTCGTGATTTTTGCTCATATTTTACGGGGTGAAGTTTTATTTCGATTTAACCGTTGATTATTTTGGTTCGGGTTTATACTCGAATTTACAGGTGAAATTTGTGTGATGTCTTAATGGTTGAAGTTTATTGAATATGCTTACAGTCGAGTTTACGGGTGTTATTTCAACACATTTTACGACGTTGAATTTTATTTCGATTTTCGAAGTTGTGTTTTTGGTTTGAGTTTTCAGTCAAATGTATGGATAGATTATACATGTTTTGTTTCTGGGTTGAGTTTATGCGATAGGTTTACGGGCTGAGTTTGCGATTCGAGTTTTTAGAGCGAGTTTACGGATCAAGTGTACGAGTGTGGTTTACTGGTCATTTTTTCGGGTTGACTTTGTAGATCCAGTTCACGGGTTAATTTTACTAGTGAGTTTAGGGTCTAACATATGGACATATGAGGTGGGTTGACAAATCGAGATTACGGGTCCTGTTTTTTAGGTCAAACATGATGGCCGAGTTTACTAGTTAGATTTACAGGACGTGTTTTAGAATCGAGATTGCAGTTCGTGATTAGGATCGTGTTATACAAGGTCAAATTTTAAGGTTTGTTTTACGCCTCATGTTTTCTTTTTGACTTTATGGTTGAATTTACAAGTCTACTATAGGGGTTGTGTTCATAAGAGAAGTTTACGATCGACTTTACTGGATAAGTTTATGCGCCATAGTAACGGCCTAAGTTTTCACGCCGAGTTTACGGGTCAGGTTTATAGGGAGACTTTATTGGTACTATTGACGGGTCTCGTTTATCTGTTGTGCTTCGTTTTACTTTTCAAGCCAAGTTTACGGATCGGATTTACGAATCGTGTTTTACAGTTCAAATGGTTTAATCAAGTTTACGGGTCGAGTTTATGGGTCGTGATTTTTGCTCATATTTTACGGGGTGAAGTTTTATTTCGATTTAACCGTTGATTATTTTGGTTCGGGTTTATACTCGAATTTACAGGTGAAATTTGTGTGATGTCTTAATGGTTGAAGTTTATTGAATATGCTTACAGTCGAGTTTACGGGTGTTATTTCAACACATTTTACGACGTTGAATTTTATTTCGATTTTCAAAGTTGTGTTTTTGGTTTGAGTTTTCAGTCAAATGTATGGATAGATTATACATGTTTTGTTTCTGGGTTGAGTTTATGCGATAGGTTTACGGGCTGAGTTTGTGATTCGAGTTTTTAGAGCGAGTTTACGGATCAAGTGTACGAGTGTGGTTTACTGGTCATTTTTTCGGGTTGACTTTGTAGATCCAGTTCACGGGTTAATTTTACTAGTGAGTTTAGGGTCTAACTTATGGACATATGAGGTGGGTTGACAAATCGAGATTACGGGTCCTGTTTTTTAGGTCAAACATGATGGCCGAGTTTACTAGTTAGATTTACAGGACGTGTTTTAGAATCGAGATTGTAGTTCGTGATTAGGATCGTGTTATACAAGGTCAAATTTTAAGGTTTGTTTTACGCCTCATGTTTTCTTTTTGACTTTATGGTTGAATTTACAAGTCTACTATAGGGGTTGTGTTCATAAGAGAAGTTTACGATCGACTTTACTGGATAAGTTTATGCGCCATAGTAACGGGCTAAGTTTTCACGCCGAGTTTACGGGTCAGGTTTATAGGGAGACTTTATTGGTACTATTGACGGGTCTCGTTTATCTGTTGTGCTTCGTTTTACTTTTCAAGCCAAGTTTACGGATCGGATTTACGAATCGTGTTTTACAGTTCAAATGGTTTAATCAAGTTTACGGGTCGAGTTTATGGGTCGTGATTTTTGCTCATATTTTACGGGGTGAAGTTTTATTTCGATTTAACCGTTGATTATTTTGGTTCGGGTTTATACTCGAATTTACAGGTGAAATTTGTGTGATGTCTTAATGGTTGAAGTTTATTGAATATGCTTACAGTCGAGTTTACGGGTGTTATTTCAACACATTTTACGACGTTGAATTTTATTTCGATTTTCAAAGTTGTGTTTTTGGTTTGAGTTTTCAGTCAAATGTATGGATAGATTATACATGTTTTGTTTCTGGGTTGAGTTTATGCGATAGGTTTACGGGCTGAGTTTGCGATTCGAGTTTTTAGAGCGAGTTTACGGATCAAGTGTACGAGTGTGGTTTACTGGTCATTTTTTCGGGTTGACTTTGTAGATCCAGTTCACGGGTTAATTTTACTAGTGAGTTTAGGGTCTAACTTATGGACATATGAGGTGGGTTGACAAATCGAGATTACGGGTCCTATTTTTTAGGTCAAACATGATGGCCGAGTTTACTAGTTAGATTTACAGGACGTGTTTTAGAATCGAGATTGCAGTTCGTGATTAGGATCGCGTTATACAAGGTCAAATTTTAAGGTTTGTTTTACGCCTCATGTTTTCTTTTTGACTTTATGGTTGAATTTACAAGTCTACTATAGGGGTTGTGTTCATAAGAGAAGTTTACGATCGACTTTACTGGATAAGTTTATGCGCCATAGTAACGGCCTAAGTTTTCACGCCGAGTTTACGGGTCAGGTTTATAGGGAGACTTTATTGGTACTATTGACGGGTCTCGTTTATCTGTTGTGCTTCGTTTTACTTTTCAAGCCAAGTTTACGGATCGGATTTACGAATCGTGTTTTACAGTTCAAATGGTTTAATCAAGTTTACGGGTCGAGTTTATGGGTCGTGATTTTTGCTCATATTTTACGGGGTGAAGTTTTATTTCGATTTAACCGTTGATTATTTTGGTTCGGGTTTATACTCGAATTTACAGGTGAAATTTGTGTGATGTCTTAATGGTTGAAGTTTATTGAATATGCTTACAGTCGAGTTTACGGGTGTTATTTCAACACATTTTACGACGTTGAATTTTATTTCGATTTTCGAAGTTGTGTTTTTGGTTTGAGTTTTCAGTCAAATGTATGGATAGATTATACATGTTTTGTTTCTGGGTTGAGTTTATGCGATAGGTTTACGGGCTGAGTTTGCGATTCGAGTTTTTAGAGCGAGTTTACGGATCAAGTGTACGAGTGTGGTTTACTGGTCATTTTTTCGGGTTGACTTTGTAGATCCAGTTCACGGGTTAATTTTACTAGTGAGTTTAGGGTCTAACATATGGACATATGAGGTGGGTTGACAAATCGAGATTACGGGTCCTGTTTTTTAGGTCAAACACGATGGCCGAGTTTACTAGTTAGATTTACAGGACGTGTTTTAGAATCGAGATTGCAGTTCGTGATTAGGATCGTGTTATACAAGGTCAAATTTTAAGGTTTGTTTTACGCCTCATGTTTTCTTTTTGACTTTATGGTTGAATTTACAAGTCTACTATAGGGGTTGTGTTCATAAGAGAAGTTTACGATCGACTTTACTGGATAAGTTTATGCGCCATAGTAACGGGCTAAGTTTTCACGCCGAGTTTACGGGTCAGGTTTATAGGGAGACTTTATTGGTACTATTGACGGGTCTCGTTTATCTGTTGTGCTTCGTTTTACTTTTCAAGCCAAGTTTACGGATCGGATTTACGAATCGTGTTTTACAGTTCAAATGGTTTAATCAAGTTTACGGGTCGAGTTTATGGGTCGTGATTTTTGCTCATATTTTACGGGGTGAAGTTTTATTTCGATTTAACCGTTGATTATTTTGGTTCGGGTTTATACTCGAATTTACAGGTGAAATTTGTGTGATGTCTTAATGGTTGAAGTTTATTGAATATGCTTACAGTCGAGTTTACGGGTGTTATTTCAACACATTTTACGACGTTGAATTTTATTTCGATTTTCAAAGTTGTGTTTTTGGTTTGAGTTTTCAGTCAAATGTATGGATAGATTATACATGTTTTGTTTCTGGGTTGAGTTTATGCGATAGGTTTACGGGCTGAGTTTGTGATTCGAGTTTTTAGAGCGAGTTTACGGATCAAGTGTACGAGTGTGGTTTACTGGTCATTTTTTCGGGTTGACTTTGTAGATCCAGTTCACGGGTTAATTTTACTAGTGAGTTTAGGGTCTAACTTATGGACATATGAGGTGGGTTGACAAATCGAGATTACGGGTCCTGTTTTTTAGGTCAAACATGATGGCCGAGTTTACTAGTTAGATTTACAGGACGTGTTTTAGAATCGAGATTGTAGTTCGTGATTAGGATCGTGTTATACAAGGTCAAATTTTAAGGTTTGTTTTACGCCTCATGTTTTCTTTTTGACTTTATGGTTGAATTTACAAGTCTACTATAGGGGTTGTGTTCATAAGAGAAGTTTACGATCGACTTTACTGGATAAGTTTATGCGCCATAGTAACGGGCTAAGTTTTCACGCCGAGTTTACGGGTCAGGTTTATAGGGAGACTTTATTGGTACTATTGACGGGTCTCGTTTATCTGTTGTGCTTCGTTTTACTTTTCAAGCCAAGTTTACGGATCGGATTTACGAATCGTGTTTTACAGTTCAAATGGTTTAATCAAGTTTACGGGTCGAGTTTATGGGTCGTGATTTTTGCTCATATTTTACGGGGTGAAGTTTTATTTCGATTTAACCGTTGATTATTTTGGTTCGGGTTTATACTCGAATTTACAGGTGAAATTTGTGTGATGTCTTAATGGTTGAAGTTTATTGAATATGCTTACAGTCGAGTTTACGGGTGTTATTTCAACACATTTTACGACGTTGAATTTTATTTCGATTTTCAAAGTTGTGTTTTTGGTTTGAGTTTTCAGTCAAATGTATGGATAGATTATACATGTTTTGTTTCTGGGTTGAGTTTATGCGATAGGTTTACGGGCTGAGTTTGCGATTCGAGTTTTTAGAGCGAGTTTACGGATCAAGTGTACGAGTGTGGTTTACTGGTCATTTTTTCGGGTTGACTTTGTAGATCCAGTTCACGGGTTAATTTTACTAGTGAGTTTAGGGTCTAACATATGGACATATGAGGTGGGTTGACAAATCGAGATTACGGGTCCTGTTTTTTAGGTCAAACATGATGGCCGAGTTTACTAGTTAGATTTACAGGACGTGTTTTAGAATCGAGATTGCAGTTCGTGATTAGGATCGTGTTATACAAGGTCAAATTTTAAGGTTTGTTTTACGCCTCATGTTTTCTTTTTGACTTTATGGTTGAATTTACAAGTCTACTATAGGGGTTGTGTTCATAAGAGAAGTTTACGATCGACTTTACTGGATAAGTTTATGCGCCATAGTAACGGCCTAAGTTTTCACGCCGAGTTTACGGGTCAGGTTTATAGGGAGACTTTATTGGTACTATTGACGGGTCTCGTTTATCTGTTGTGCTTCGTTTTACTTTTCAAGCCAAGTTTACGGATCGGATTTACGAATCGTGTTTTACAGTTCAAATGGTTTAATCAAGTTTACGGGTCGAGTTTATGGGTCGTGATTTTTGCTCATATTTTACGGGGTGAAGTTTTATTTCGATTTAACCGTTGATTATTTTGGTTCGGGTTTATACTCGAATTTACAGGTGAAATTTGTGTGATGTCTTAATGGTTGAAGTTTATTGAATATGCTTACAGTCGAGTTTACGGGTGTTATTTCAACACATTTTACGACGTTGAATTTTATTTCGATTTTCAAAGTTGTGTTTTTGGTTTGAGTTTTCAGTCAAATGTATGGATAGATTATACATGTTTTGTTTCTGGGTTGAGTTTATGCGATAGGTTTACGGGCTGAGTTTGTGATTCGAGTTTTTAGAGCGAGTTTACGGATCAAGTGTACGAGTGTGGTTTACTGGTCATTTTTTCGGGTTGACTTTGTAGATCCAGTTCACGGGTTAATTTTACTAGTGAGTTTAGGGTCTAACTTATGGACATATGAGGTGGGTTGACAAATCGAGATTACGGGTCCTGTTTTTTAGGTCAAACATGATGGCCGAGTTTACTAGTTAGATTTACAGGACGTGTTTTAGAATCGAGATTGTAGTTCGTGATTAGGATCGTGTTATACAAGGTCAAATTTTAAGGTTTGTTTTACGCCTCATGTTTTCTTTTTGACTTTATGGTTGAATTTACAAGTCTACTATAGGGGTTGTGTTCATAAGAGAAGTTTACGATCGACTTTACTGGATAAGTTTATGCGCCATAGTAACGGGCTAAGTTTTCACGCCGAGTTTACGGGTCAGGTTTATAGGGAGACTTTATTGGTACTATTGACGGGTCTCGTTTATCTGTTGTGCTTCGTTTTACTTTTCAAGCCAAGTTTACGGATCGGATTTACGAATCGTGTTTTACAGTTCAAATGGTTTAATCAAGTTTACGGGTCGAGTTTATGGGTCGTGATTTTTGCTCATATTTTACGGGGTGAAGTTTTATTTCGATTTAACCGTTGATTATTTTGGTTCGGGTTTATACTCGAATTTACAGGTGAAATTTGTGTGATGTCTTAATGGTTGAAGTTTATTGAATATGCTTACAGTCGAGTTTACGGGTGTTATTTCAACACATTTTACGACGTTGAATTTTATTTCGATTTTCAAAGTTGTGTTTTTGGTTTGAGTTTTCAGTCAAATGTATGGATAGATTATACATGTTTTGTTTCTGGGTTGAGTTTATGCGATAGGTTTACGGGCTGAGTTTGCGATTCGAGTTTTTAGAGCGAGTTTACGGATCAAGTGTACGAGTGTGGTTTACTGGTCATTTTTTCGGGTTGACTTTGTAGATCCAGTTCACGGGTTAATTTTACTAGTGAGTTTAGGGTCTAACTTATGGACATATGAGGTGGGTTGACAAATCGAGATTACGGGTCCTATTTTTTAGGTCAAACATGATGGCCGAGTTTACTAGTTAGATTTACAGGACGTGTTTTAGAATCGAGATTGCAGTTCGTGATTAGGATCGCGTTATACAAGGTCAAATTTTAAGGTTTGTTTTACGCCTCATGTTTTCTTTTTGACTTTATGGTTGAATTTACAAGTCTACTATAGGGGTTGTGTTCATAAGAGAAGTTTACGATCGACTTTACTGGATAAGTTTATGCGCCATAGTAACGGCCTAAGTTTTCACGCCGAGTTTACGGGTCAGGTTTATAGGGAGACTTTATTGGTACTATTGACGGGTCTCGTTTATCTGTTGTGCTTCGTTTTACTTTTCAAGCCAAGTTTACGGATCGGATTTACGAATCGTGTTTTACAGTTCAAATGGTTTAATCAAGTTTACGGGTCGAGTTTATGGGTCGTGATTTTTGCTCATATTTTACGGGGTGAAGTTTTATTTCGATTTAACCGTTGATTATTTTGGTTCGGGTTTATACTCGAATTTACAGGTGAAATTTGTGTGATGTCTTAATGGTTGAAGTTTATTGAATATGCTTACAGTCGAGTTTACGGGTGTTATTTCAACACATTTTACGACGTTGAATTTTATTTCGATTTTCGAAGTTGTGTTTTTGGTTTGAGTTTTCAGTCAAATGTATGGATAGATTATACATGTTTTGTTTCTGGGTTGAGTTTATGCGATAGGTTTACGGGCTGAGTTTGCGATTCGAGTTTTTAGAGCGAGTTTACGGATCAAGTGTACGAGTGTGGTTTACTGGTCATTTTTTCGGGTTGACTTTGTAGATCCAGTTCACGGGTTAATTTTACTAGTGAGTTTAGGGTCTAACATATGGACATATGAGGTGGGTTGACAAATCGAGATTACGGGTCCTGTTTTTTAGGTCAAACACGATGGCCGAGTTTACTAGTTAGATTTACAGGACGTGTTTTAGAATCGAGATTGCAGTTCGTGATTAGGATCGTGTTATACAAGGTCAAATTTTAAGGTTTGTTTTACGCCTCATGTTTTCTTTTTGACTTTATGGTTGAATTTACAAGTCTACTATAGGGGTTGTGTTCATAAGAGAAGTTTACGATCGACTTTACTGGATAAGTTTATGCGCCATAGTAACGGGCTAAGTTTTCACGCCGAGTTTACGGGTCAGGTTTATAGGGAGACTTTATTGGTACTATTGACGGGTCTCGTTTATCTGTTGTGCTTCGTTTTACTTTTCAAGCCAAGTTTACGGATCGGATTTACGAATCGTGTTTTACAGTTCAAATGGTTTAATCAAGTTTACGGGTCGAGTTTATGGGTCGTGATTTTTGCTCATATTTTACGGGGTGAAGTTTTATTTCGATTTAACCGTTGATTATTTTGGTTCGGGTTTATACTCGAATTTACAGGTGAAATTTGTGTGATGTCTTAATGGTTGAAGTTTATTGAATATGCTTACAGTCGAGTTTACGGGTGTTATTTCAACACATTTTACGACGTTGAATTTTATTTCGATTTTCAAAGTTGTGTTTTTGGTTTGAGTTTTCAGTCAAATGTATGGATAGATTATACATGTTTTGTTTCTGGGTTGAGTTTATGCGATAGGTTTACGGGCTGAGTTTGTGATTCGAGTTTTTAGAGCGAGTTTACGGATCAAGTGTACGAGTGTGGTTTACTGGTCATTTTTTCGGGTTGACTTTGTAGATCCAGTTCACGGGTTAATTTTACTAGTGAGTTTAGGGTCTAACTTATGGACATATGAGGTGGGTTGACAAATCGAGATTACGGGTCCTGTTTTTTAGGTCAAACATGATGGCCGAGTTTACTAGTTAGATTTACAGGACGTGTTTTAGAATCGAGATTGTAGTTCGTGATTAGGATCGTGTTATACAAGGTCAAATTTTAAGGTTTGTTTTACGCCTCATGTTTTCTTTTTGACTTTATGGTTGAATTTACAAGTCTACTATAGGGGTTGTGTTCATAAGAGAAGTTTACGATCGACTTTACTGGATAAGTTTATGCGCCATAGTAACGGGCTAAGTTTTCACGCCGAGTTTACGGGTCAGGTTTATAGGGAGACTTTATTGGTACTATTGACGGGTCTCGTTTATCTGTTGTGCTTCGTTTTACTTTTCAAGCCAAGTTTACGGATCGGATTTACGAATCGTGTTTTACAGTTCAAATGGTTTAATCAAGTTTACGGGTCGAGTTTATGGGTCGTGATTTTTGCTCATATTTTACGGGGTGAAGTTTTATTTCGATTTAACCGTTGATTATTTTGGTTCGGGTTTATACTCGAATTTACAGGTGAAATTTGTGTGATGTCTTAATGGTTGAAGTTTATTGAATATGCTTACAGTCGAGTTTACGGGTGTTATTTCAACACATTTTACGACGTTGAATTTTATTTCGATTTTCAAAGTTGTGTTTTTGGTTTGAGTTTTCAGTCAAATGTATGGATAGATTATACATGTTTTGTTTCTGGGTTGAGTTTATGCGATAGGTTTACGGGCTGAGTTTGCGATTCGAGTTTTTAGAGCGAGTTTACGGATCAAGTGTACGAGTGTGGTTTACTGGTCATTTTTTCGGGTTGACTTTGTAGATCCAGTTCACGGGTTAATTTTACTAGTGAGTTTAGGGTCTAACTTATGGACATATGAGGTGGGTTGACAAATCGAGATTACGGGTCCTGTTTTTTAGGTCAAACATGATGGCCGAGTTTACTAGTTAGATTTACAGGACGTGTTTTAGAATCGAGATTGTAGTTCGTGATTAGGATCGTGTTATACAAGGTCAAATTTTAAGGTTTGTTTTACGCCTCATGTTTTCTTTTTGACTTTATGGTTGAATTTACAAGTCTACTATAGGGGTTGTGTTCATAAGAGAAGTTTACGATCGACTTTATTGGATAAGTTTATGCGCCATAGTAACGGGTCAAGTTTTGACGCCGAGTTTACGGGTCAGGTTTATAGGGAGACTTTATTGGTACTATTGACGGGTCTCGTTTATCTGTTGTGCTTCGTTTTACTTTTCAAGCCAAGTTTACGGATTGGATTTACGAATCGTGTTTTACAGTACAAGTGGTTTAATCAAGTTTACGGGTCGAGTTTATGGGTCGTGATTTTTGCTCATATTTTACGGGGTGAAGTTTTATTTCGATTTAACCGTTGATTATTTTTGTTCGGGTTTATACTCGAATTTACAGGTGAAATTTGTGTGATGTCTTAATGGTTGAAGTTTATTGAATATGCTTATAGTCGAGTTTATGGGTGTTATTTCAACACATTTTACGACGTTGAATTTTATTTCGATTTTCGAGGTTGTGTTTTTGGTTTGAGTTTTCAGTCTAATGTATGGATAGATTAGACATGTTTTGTTTCTGGGTTGAGTTTATGCGATAGGTTTACGGGCTGAGTTTGCGATTCGAGTTTTTAGACCGAGTTTACGGATCAAGTGTACGAGTGTGGTTTACTGGTCATTTTTTCGGGTTGACTTTCTAGATCCAGTTCACGGGTCAATTTTACTAGTGAGTTTAGGGTCTAACTTATGGAGATATGAGGTGGGTTGACAAATCGAGATTACGGGTCCTATTTTTTAGGTCAAACATGATGGCCGAGTTTACTAGTTAGATTTACAGGACGTGTTTTAGAATCGAGATTGCAGTTCGTGATTAGGATCGTGTTATACAAGGTCAAATTTTAAGGTTTGTTTTACGCCTCATGTTTTCTTTTTGACTTTATGGTTGAATTTACAAGTCTACTATAGGGGTTGTGTTCATAAGAGAAGTTTACGATCGACTTTATTGGATAAGTTTATGCGCCATAGTAAAGGGTCAAGTTTTGACGACGAGTTTACGGGTCAGGTTTATAGGGAGACTTTATTGGTACTATTGACGAGTATCGTTTATCTGTTGTGCTTCGTTTTAGTTTTCAAGCCAAGTTTACGGATCGGATTTACGAATCGTGTTTTACAGTTCAAATGGTTTAATCAAGTTTACGGGTCGAGTTTATGGGTCGTGATTTTTGCTCATATTTTACGGGGTGAAGTTTTATTTCGATTTAACCGTTGATTATTTTGGTTCGGGTTTATACTCGAATTTACAGGTGAAATTTGTGTGATGTCTTAATGGTTGAAGTTCATTGAATATGCTTACAGTCGAGTTTACGGGTGTTATTTCAACACATTTTACGACGTTGAATTTTATTTCGATTTTCGAGGTTGTGTTTTTGGTTTGAATTTTCAGTCTAATGTATGGATAGATTATACATGTTTTATTTCTGGGTTGAGTTTATGCAATAGGTTTACGGGCTGAGTTTGCGATTCGAGTTTTTAGACCGAGTTTACGGATCAAGTGTACGAGTTTGGTTTACTGGTCATTTTTTCGGGTTGACTTTGTAGATGCAGTTCACGGGTCAATTTTACTAGTGAGTTTAGGGTCTAACTTATGGACATATGAGGTGGGTTGACAAATCGAGATTACGGGTCCTGTTTTTTAGGTCAAATTTGATGACCGAGTTCACTAGTTAGATTTATAGGACATGTTTTAGAATCGAGATTGCAGTTCGTGATTAGGATCGTGTTATACAAAGTCAAATTTTAAGGTTTGTTTTACGCCTCATGTCTTCTTTTTGACTTTATGGTTGAATTTACAAGTGTACTATAGGGGTTGTGTTTATAAGAGAAGTTTACGTTCGACTTTAATGGATAAGTTTATGGGCTATAGTAACGAGTCAAGTTTTGACGCCGAGTTTACGGGTCAGGTTTATAGGGAGACTTTATTGGTACTATTGACGGGTCTCGTTTATCTGTTGTGCTTCGTTTTACTTTTCAAGCCAAGTTTACGGATCGGATTTACGAATCATGTTTTATAGTTCAAATGGTTTAATCAAGTTTACGGGTCGAGTTTATGGGTCGTGATTTTTGCTCATATTTTACGGCGTGAAATTTTATTTCGATTTAACCGTTGATTATTTCGGTTCGGGTTTATACTCGAATTTACAGGTGGAATTTGTGTGATGTCTTAATGGTTGAAGTTTATGGAATATGCTTACAGCAGAGTTTACGGGTGTTATTTCAACACATTTTACGACGTTGAATTTTATGTCGATTTTTGAAGTTGTGTTTTTGGTTTGAGTTTTCAGTCTAATGTATTGATAGGTTATACATGTTTTGTTTATGGGTTGAGTTTATGCGATAGGTTTATGGGCTGAGTTTGCGATTCGAGTTTACGGATCAAGTGTACGAGTGTGGTTTACTGGTCAAATTTTGGGGTTGACTTTGCAGATCCAGTTCACGGGTCAATTTTACTAGTGAGTTTAGGGTCTAACTTATGGACATATGAGGCGGGTTGACGAATCGAGATTACGGGTCCTGTTTTTTAGGTCAAATTTGATGACCGAGTTTACTAGTTAGATTTATAGGACGTGTTTTAGAATCGAGATTGCAGTTCGTGATTAGGATCGTGTTATGCAAAGTCAAATTTTAAGGTTTGTTTTACGCCTCATGTCTTCTTTTTGACTTTATGGTTGAATTTACAAGTGTACTATAGGGGTTGTGTTTATAACAGAAGTTTAGGTTCGACTTTATTGGATAAGTTTATGGGCTATAGTAACGGGTCAAGTTTTGACGCCGAGTTTACGGGTCAGGTTTATAGGGAGACTTTATTGGTACTATTGACGGGTCTCGTTTATCTGTTGTGCTTCGTTTTACTTTTCAAGCCAAGTTTACGGATCGGATTTACGAATCGTGTTTTACAGTTCAAATGGTTTAATCAAGTTTACGGGTCGAGTTTATGGGTCGTGATTTTTGCTCATATTTTACGGGGTGAAGTTTTATTTCGATTTAACCGTTGATTATTTTGGTTCGGGTTTATACTCGAATTTACAGGTGAAATTTGTGTGATGTCTTAATGGTTGAAGTTTATTGAATATGCTTACAGTCGAGTTTACGGGTGTTATTTCAACACATTTTACGACGTTGAATTTTATTTCGATTTTCAAAGTTGTGTTTTTGGTTTGAGTTTTCAGTCAAATGTATGGATAGATTATACATGTTTTGTTTCTGGGTTGAGTTTATGCGATAGGTTTACGGGCTGAGTTTGTGATTCGAGTTTTTAGAGCGAGTTTACGGATCAAGTGTACGAGTGTGGTTTACTGGTCATTTTTTCGGGTTGACTTTGTAGATCCAGTTCACGGGTTAATTTTACTAGTGAGTTTAGGGTCTAACTTATGGACATATGAGGTGGGTTGACAAATCGAGATTACGGGTCCTGTTTTTTAGGTCAAACATGATGGCCGAGTTTACTAGTTAGATTTACAGGACGTGTTTTAGAATCGAGATTGTAGTTCGTGATTAGGATCGTGTTATACAAGGTCAAATTTTAAGGTTTGTTTTACGCCTCATGTTTTCTTTTTGACTTTATGGTTGAATTTACAAGTCTACTATAGGGGTTGTGTTCATAAGAGAAGTTTACGATCGACTTTACTGGATAAGTTTATGCGCCATAGTAACGGGCTAAGTTTTCACGCCGAGTTTACGGGTCAGGTTTATAGGGAGACTTTATTGGTACTATTGACGGGTCTCGTTTATCTGTTGTGCTTCGTTTTACTTTTCAAGCCAAGTTTACGGATCGGATTTACGAATCGTGTTTTACAGTTCAAATGGTTTAATCAAGTTTACGGGTCGAGTTTATGGGTCGTGATTTTTGCTCATATTTTACGGGGTGAAGTTTTATTTCGATTTAACCGTTGATTATTTTGGTTCGGGTTTATACTCGAATTTACAGGTGAAATTTGTGTGATGTCTTAATGGTTGAAGTTTATTGAATATGCTTACAGTCGAGTTTACGGGTGTTATTTCAACACATTTTACGACGTTGAATTTTATTTCGATTTTCAAAGTTGTGTTTTTGGTTTGAGTTTTCAGTCAAATGTATGGATAGATTATACATGTTTTGTTTCTGGGTTGAGTTTATGCGATAGGTTTACGGGCTGAGTTTGCGATTCGAGTTTTTAGAGCGAGTTTACGGATCAAGTGTACGAGTGTGGTTTACTGGTCATTTTTTCGGGTTGACTTTGTAGATCCAGTTCACGGGTTAATTTTACTAGTGAGTTTAGGGTCTAACTTATGGACATATGAGGTGGGTTGACAAATCGAGATTACGGGTCCTGTTTTTTAGGTCAAACATGATGGCCGAGTTTACTAGTTAGATTTACAGGACGTGTTTTAGAATCGAGATTGTAGTTCGTGATTAGGATCGTGTTATACAAGGTCAAATTTTAAGGTTTGTTTTACGCCTCATGTTTTCTTTTTGACTTTATGGTTGAATTTACAAGTCTACTATAGGGGTTGTGTTCATAAGAGAAGTTTACGATCGACTTTATTGGATAAGTTTATGCGCCATAGTAACGGGTCAAGTTTTGACGCCGAGTTTACGGGTCAGGTTTATAGGGAGACTTTATTGGTACTATTGACGGGTCTCGTTTATCTGTTGTGCTTCGTTTTACTTTTCAAGCCAAGTTTACGGATTGGATTTACGAATCGTGTTTTACAGTTCAAATGGTTTAATCAAGTTTACGGGTCGAGTTTATGGGTCGTGATTTTTGCTCATATTTTACGGGGTGAAGTTTTATTTCGATTTAACCGTTGATTATTTTTGTTCGGGTTTATACTCGAATTTACAGGTGAAATTTGTGTGATGTCTTAATGGTTGAAGTTTATTGAATATGCTTATAGTCGAGTTTATGGGTGTTATTTCAACACATTTTACGACGTTGAATTTTATTTCGATTTTCGAGGTTGTGTTTTTGGTTTGAGTTTTCAGTCTAATGTATGGATAGATTAGACATGTTTTGTTTCTGGGTTGAGTTTATGCGATAGGTTTACGGGCTGAGTTTGCGATTCGAGTTTTTAGACCGAGTTTACGGATCAAGTGTACGAGTGTGGTTTACTGGTCATTTTTTCGGGTTGACTTTGTAGATCCAGTTCACGGGTCAATTTTACTAGTGAGTTTAGGGTCTAACTTATGGAGATATGAGGTGGGTTGACAAATCGAGATTACGGGTCCTATTTTTTAGGTCAAACATGATGGCCGAGTTTACTAGTTAGATTTACAGGACGTGTTTTAGAATCGAGATTGCAGTTCGTGATTAGGATCGTGTTATACAAGGTCAAATTTTAAGGTTTGTTTTACGCCTCATGTTTTCTTTTTGACTTTATGGTTGAATTTACAAGTCTACTATAGGGGTTGTGTTCATAAGAGAAGTTTACGATCGACTTTATTGGATAAGTTTATGCGCCATAGTAAAGGGTCAAGTTTTGACGCCGAGTTTACGGGTCAGGTTTATAGGGAGACTTTATTGGTACTATTGACGAGTATCGTTTATCTGTTGTGCTTCGTTTTACTTTTCAAGCCAAGTTTACGGATCGGATTTACGAATCGTGTTTTACAGTTCAAATGGTTTAATCAAGTTTACGGGTCGAGTTTATGGGTCGTGATTTTTGCTCATATTTTACGGGGTGAAGTTTTATTTCGATTTAACCGTTGATTATTTTGGTTCGGGTTTATACTCGAATTTACAGGTGAAATTTGTGTGATGTCTTAATGGTTGAAGTTCATTGAATATGCTTACAGTCGAGTTTACGGGTGTTATTTCAACACATTTTACGACGTTGAATTTTATTTCGATTTTCGAGGTTGTGTTTTTGGTTTGAATTTTCAGTCTAATGTATGGATAGATTATACATGTTTTATTTCTGGGTTGAGTTTATGCAATAGGTTTACGGGCTGAGTTTGCGATTCGAGTTTTTAGACCGAGTTTACGGATCAAGTGTACGAGTTTGGTTTACTGGTCATTTTTTCGGGTTGACTTTGTAGATGCAGTTCACGGGTCAATTTTACTAGTGAGTTTAGGGTCTAACTTATGGACATATGAGGTGGGTTGACAAATCGAGATTACGGGTCCTGTTTTTTAGGTCAAATTTGATGACCGAGTTCACTAGTTAGATTTATAGGACGTGTTTTAGAATCGAGATTGCAGTTCGTGATTAGGATCGTGTTATACAAAGTCAAATTTTAAGGTTTGTTTTACGCCTCATGTCTTCTTTTTGACTTTATGGTTGAATTTACAAGTGTACTATAGGGGTTGTGTTTATAAGAGAAGTTTACGTTCGACTTTAATGGATAAGTTTATGGGCTATAGTAACGAGTCAAGTTTTGACGCCGAGTTTACGGGTCAGGTTTATAGGGAGACTTTATTGGTACTATTGACGGGTCTCGTTTATCTGTTGTGCTTCGTTTTACTTTTCAAGCCAAGTTTACGGATCGGATTTACGAATCATGTTTTATAGTTCAAATGGTTTAATCAAGTTTACGGGTCGAGTTTATGGGTCGTGATTTTTGCTCATATTTTACGGCGTGAAATTTTATTTCGATTTAACCGTTGATTATTTCGGTTCGGGTTTATACTCGAATTTACAGGTGGAATTTGTGTGATGTCTTAATGGTTGAAGTTTATGGAATATGCTTACAGCAGAGTTTACGGGTGTTATTTCAACACATTTTACGACGTTGAATTTTATGTCGATTTTTGAAGTTGTGTTTTTGGTTTGAGTTTTCAGTCTAATGTATTGATAGGTTATACATGTTTTGTTTATGGGTTGAGTTTATGCGATAGGTTTATGGGCTGAGTTTGCGATTCGAGTTTACGGATCAAGTGTACGAGTGTGGTTTACTGGTCAAATTTTGGGGTTGACTTTGCAGATCCAGTTCACGGGTCAATTTTACTAGTGAGTTTAGGGTCTAACTTATGGACATATGAGGCGGGTTGACGAATCGAGATTACAGGTCCTGTTTTTTAGGTCAAATTTGATGACCGAGTTTACTAGTTAGATTTATAGGACGTGTTTTAGAATCGAGATTGCAGTTCGTGATTAGGATCGTGTTATGCAAAGTCAAATTTTAAGGTTTGTTTTACGCCTCATGTCTTCTTTTTGACTTTATGGTTGAATTTACAAGTGTACTATAGGGGTTGTGTTTATAACAGAAGTTTAGGTTCGACTTTATTGGATAAGTTTATGGGCTATAGTAACGGGTCAAGTTTTGACGCCGAGTTTACGGGTCAGGTTTATAGGGAGACTTTATTGGTACTATTGACGGGTCTCGTTTATCTGTTGTGCTTCGTTTTACTTTTCAAGCCAAGTTTACGGATCGGATTTACGAATCGTGTTTTACAGTTCAAATGGTTTAATCAAGTTTACGGGTCGAGTTTATGGGTCGTGATTTTTGCTCATATTTTACGGGGTGAAGTTTTATTTCGATTTAACCGTTGATTATTTTGGTTCGGGTTTATACTCGAATTTACAGGTGAAATTTGTGTGATGTCTTAATGGTTGAAGTTTATGGAATATGCTTACAGCAGAGTTTACGGGTGTTATTTCAACACATTTTACAACGTTGAATTTTATGTCGATTTTTGAAGTTGTGTTTTTGGTTTGAGTTTTCAGTCTAATGTATTGATAGGTTATACATGTTTTGTTTATGGGTTGAGTTTATGCGATAGGTTTATGGGCTGAGTTTGCGATTCGAGTTTACGGATCAAGTGTACGAGTGTGGTTTACTGGTCAATTTTTGGGGTTGACTTTGCAGATCCAGTTCACGGGTCAATTTTACTAGTGAGTTTAGGGTCTAACTTATGGACATATGAGGCGGGTTGACGAATCGAGATTACGGGTCCTGTTTTTTAGGTCAAATTTGATGACCGAGTTTACTAGTTAGATTTATACGACGTGTTTTAGAATCGAGATTGCAGTTCGTGATTAGGATCGTGTTATGCAAAGTCAAATTTTAAGGTTTGTTTTACGCCTCATGTCTTCTTTTTGACTTTATGGTTGAATTTACAAGTGTACTATAGGGGTTGTGTTTATAACAGAAGTTTAGGTTCGACTTTATTGGATAAGTTTATGGGCTATAGTAACGGGTCAAGTTTTGACGCCGAGTTTACGGGTCAGGTTTATAGGGAGACTTTATTGGTACTATTGACGGGTCTCGTTTATCTGTTGTGCTTCGTTTTACTTTTCAAGCCAAGTTTACGGATCGGATTTACGAATCGTGTTTTACAGTTCAAATGGTTTAATCAAGTTTACGGGTCGAGTTTATGGGTCGTGATTTTTGCTCATATTTTACGGGGTGAAGTTTTATTTCGATTTAACCGTTGATTATTTTGGTTCGGGTTTATACTCGAATTTACAGGTGAAATTTGTGTGATGTCTTAATGGTTGAAGTTTATTGAATATGCTTACAGTCGAGTTTACGGGTGTTATTTCAACACATTTTACGACGTTGAATTTTATTTCGATTTTCGAGGTTGTGTTTTTGGTTTCAGTTTTCATTCTAATGTATGGATAGATTATACATGTTTTGTTTATGGGTTGAGTTTATGCGATAGGTTTACGGGCTGAGTTTACAATTCTAGTTTTTAGACCGAGTTTACGGATCAAGTGTACGAGTGTGGTTTACTGGTCATTTTTTCGGGTTGACTTTGTAGATCCAGTTCACGGGTTAATTTTACTAGTGAGTTTAGGGTCTAACTTATGCACATATGAGGCGGGTTGACAAATCGAGATTACGGGTTCTGTTTTTTAGGTCAAATTTGATGACCGAGTTTACTAGTTAGATTTATAGGACGTGTTTTAGAATCGAGATTGCAGTTCGTGATTAGGATCGTGTTATACAAAGTCAAATTTTAAGGTTTGTTTTACGCCTCATGTCTTCTTTTTGACTTTATGGTTGAATTTACAAGTGTACTATAGGGGTTGTGTTTATAAGAGAAGTTTACGTTCGACTTTGTTGGATAAGTTTATGGCCTATAGTAACGGGTCAAGTTTTGACGCCGAGTTTACGGGTCAGGTTTATAGGGAGACTTTATTGGTACTATTGACGGGTCTCGTTTATCTGTTGTGCTTCGTTTTACTTTTCAAGCCAAGTTTACGGATCGGATTTACGAATCGTGTTTTACAGTTCAAATGGTTTAATCAAGTTTACTGGTCGAGTTTATGGGTCGTGATTTTTGCTCATATTTTACGGGGTGAAGTTTTATTTCGATTTAACCGATGATTATTTTGGTTCGGATTTATACTCGAATTTACAGGTGAAATTTGTGTGATGTCTTAATGGTTGAAGTTTATTGAACATGGTTACAGTCGAGTTTACGGGTGTTATTTCAACACATTTTACGACGTTGAATTTTATTTCGATTTTCGAGGTTGTGTTTTTGGTTTGTGTTTTCAGTCTAATGTATGGATAGATTATACATGTTTTGTTTATGGGTTGAGTTTATGCGATAGGTTTACGGGCTGAGTTTACGATTCTAGTTTTTAGAGCGAGTTTACGGATCAAGTGTACGAGTGTGGTTTACTGGTCATTTTTTCGGGTTGACTTTGTAGATCCAGTTCACGGGTTAATTTTACTAGTGAGTTTAGGGTCTAACTTATGGACATATGAGGTGGGTTGACAAATCGAGATTACGGGTCCTGTTTTTTAGGTCAAATTTGATGGCCGAGTTTACTAGTTAGATTTACAGGACATGTTTTAGAATTGAGATTGCAGTTCGTGATTAGGATCGTGTTATACAAGGTCAAATTTTAAGGTTTGTTTTACGCCTCATGTTTTCTTTTTGACTTTATGGTTGAATTTACAAGTCTACTATAGGGGTTGTGTTCATAAGAGAAGTTTGCGACCGACTTTACTGGATAAGTTTATGCGCCATAGTAACGGGCTAAGTTTTCACGCCGAGTTTACGGGTCAGGTTTATAGGGAGACTTTATTGGTACTATTGACGGGTCTCGTTTATCTGTTGTGCTTCGTTTTACTTTTCAAGCCAAGTTTACGGATCGGATTTACGAATCGTGTTTTACAGTTCAAATGGTTTAATCAAGTTTACGGGTCGAGTTTATGGGTCGTGATTTTTGCTCATATTTTACGGGGTGAAGTTTTATTTCGATTTAACCGTTGATTATTTTGGTTCGGGTTTATACTCGAATTTACAGGTGAAATTTGTGTGATGTCTTAATGGTTGAAGTTTATTGAATATGCTTACAGTCGAGTTTACGGGTGTTATTTCAACACATTTTACTACGTTGAATTTTATTTCGATTTTCGAAGTTGTGTTTTTGGTTTGAGTTTTCAGTCAAATGTATGGATAGATTATACATGTTTTGTTTCTGGGTTGAGTTTATGCGATAGGTTTACGGGCTGAGTTTGCGATTCGAGTTTTTAGAGCGAGTTTACGGATCAAGTGTACGAGTGTGGTTTACTGGTCATTTTTTCGGGTTGACTTTGTAGATCTAGTTCACGGGTTAATTTTACTAGTGAGTTTAGGGTCTAACTTATGGACATATGAGGTGGGTTGACAAATCGAGATTACGGGTCCTGTTTTTTAGGTCAAACATGATGGCCGAGTTTACTAGTTAGATTTACAGGACGTGTTTTAGAATCGAGATTGCAGTTCGTGATTAGGATCGTGTTATACAAGGTCAAATTTTAAGGTTTGTTTTACGCCTCATGTTTTCTTTTTGACTTTATGGTTGAATTTACAAGTCTACTATAGGGGTTGTGTTCATAAGAGAAATTTACGATCGACTTTATTGGATAAGTTTATGCGCCATAGTAACGGGTCAAGTTTTCACGCCGAGTTTACGGGTCAGGTTTATAGGGAGACTTTATTGGTACTATTGACTGGTCTCGTTTATCTGTTGTGCTTCGTTTTACTTTTCAAGCCAAGTTTACGGATCGGATTTACAAATCGTGTTTTACAGTTCAAATGGTTTAATCAAGTTTACGGGTCGAGTTTATGGGTCGTGATTTTTGCTCATATTTTACGGGGTGAAGTTTTATTTCGATTTAACCGTTGATTATTTTGGTTCGGGTTTATACTCGAATTTACAGGTGAAATTTGTGTGATGTCTTAATGGTTGAAGTTTATTGAATATGCTTACAGTCGAGTTTACGGGTGTTATTTCAACACATTTTACGACGTTGAATTTTATTTCGATTTTCGAAGTTGTGTTTTTGGTTTGAGTTTTCAGTCAAATGTATGGATAGATTATACATGTTTTGTTTCTGGGTTGAGTTTATGCGATAGGTTTACGGGCTGAGTTTGCGATTCGAGTTTTTAGAGCGAGTTTACGGATCAAGTGTACGAGTGTGGTTTACTGGTCATTTTTTCGGGTTGACTTTGTAGATCCAGTTCACGGGTCAATTTTACTAGTGAGTTTAGGGTCTAACTTATGGAGATATGAAGTGGGTTGACAAATCGAGATTACGGGTCCTATTTTTTAGGTCAAACATGATGGCCGAGTTTACTAGTTAGATTTACAGGACGTGTTTTAGAATCGAGATTGCAGTTCGTGATTAGGATCGTGTTATACAAGGTCAAATTTTAAGGTTTGTTTTACGCCTCATGTTTTCTTTTTGACTTTATGGTTGAATTTACAAGTCTACTATAGGGGTTGTGTTCATAAGAGAAGTTTGCGATCGACTTTACTGGATAAGTTTATGCGCCATAGTAACGGGCTAAGTTTTCACGCCGAGTTTATGGGTCAGGTTTATAGGGAGACTTTATTAGTACTATTGACGGGTCTCGTTTATCTGTTGTGCTTCGTTTTACTTTTCAAGCCAAGTTTACGGATCGGATTTACGAATCGTGTTTTACAGTTCAAATGGTTTAATCAAGTTTACGGGTCGAGTTTATGGGTCGTGATTTTTGCTCATATTTAACGGGGTGAAGTTTTATTTCGATTTAACCGTTGATTATTTTGGTTCGGGTTTATACTCGAATTTACAGGTGAAATTTGTGTGATGTCTTAATGGTTGAAGTTTATTGAATATGCTTACAGTCGAGTTTACGGGTGTTATTTCAACACATTTTACGACGTTGAATTTTATTTCGATTTTCGAAGTTGTTTTTTTGGTTTGAGTTTTCAGTCAAATGTATGGATAGATTATACATGTTTTGTTTCTGGGTTGAGTTTATGCGATAGGTTTACGGGCTGAGTTTGCGATTCGAGTTTTTAGACCGAGTTTACGGATCAAGTGTACGAGTGTGGTTTACTGGTCATTTTTTCGGGTTGACTTTGTAGATCCCGTTCACGGGTCAATTTTACTAGTGAGTTTAGGGTCTAACTTATGGAGATATGAAGTGGGTTGACAAATCGAGATTACGGGTCCTATTTTTTAGGTCAAACATGATGGCCGAGTTTACTAGTTAGATTTACAGGACGTGTTTTAGAATCGAGATTGCAGTTCGTGATTAGGATCGTGTTATACAAGGTCAAATTTTAAGGTTTGTTTTACGCCTCATGTTTTCTTTTTGACTTTATGGTTGAATTTACAAGTCTACTATAGGGGTTGTGTTCATAAGAGAAGTTTGCGATCGACTTTACTGGATAAGTTTATGCGCCATAGTAACGGGCTAAGTTTTCACGCCGAGTTTATGGGTCAGGTTTATAGGGAGACTTTATTAGTACTATTGACGGGTCTCGTTTATCTGTTGTGCTTCGTTTTACTTTTCAAGCCAAGTTTACGGATCGGATTTACGAATCGTGTTTTACAGTTCAAATGGTTTAATCAAGTTTACGGGTCGAGTTTATGGGTCGTGATTTTTGCTCATATTTAACGGGGTGAAGTTTTATTTCGATTTAACCGTTGATTATTTTGGTTCGGGTTTATACTCGAATTTACAGGTGAAATTTGTGTGATGTCTTAATGGTTGAAGTTTATTGAATATGCTTACAGTCGAGTTTACGGGTGTTATTTCAACACATTTTACGACGTTGAATTTTATTTCGATTTTCGAAGTTGTTTTTTTGGTTTGAGTTTTCAGTCAAATGTATGGATAGATTATACATGTTTTGTTTCTGGGTTGAGTTTATGCGATAGGTTTACGGGCTGAGTTTGCGATTCGAGTTTTTAGACCGAGTTTACGGATCAAGTGTACGAGTGTGGTTTACTGGTCATTTTTTCGGGTTGACTTTGTAGATCCCGTTCACGGGTCAATTTTACTAGTGAGTTTAGGGTCTAACTTATGGAGATATGAAGTGGGTTGACAAATCGAGATTACGGGTCCTATTTTTTAGGTCAAACATGATGGCCGAGTTTACTAGTTAGATTTACAGGACGTGTTTTAGAATCGAGATTGCAGTTCGTGATTAGGATCGTGTTATACAAGGTCAAATTTTAAGGTTTGTTTTACGCCTCATGTTTTCTTTTTGACTTTATGGTTGAATTTACAAGTCTACTATAGGGGTTGTGTTCATAAGAGAAGTTTGCGATCGACTTTACTGGATAAGTTTATGCGCCATAGTAACGGGCTAAGTTTTCACGCCGAGTTTATGGGTCAGGTTTATAGGGAGACTTTATTAGTACTATTGACGGGTCTCGTTTATCTGTTGTGCTTCGTTTTACTTTTCAAGCCAAGTTTACGGATCGGATTTACGAATCGTGTTTTACAGTTCAAATGGTTTAATCAAGTTTACGGGTCGAGTTTATGGGTCGTGATTTTTGCTCATATTTAACGGGGTGAAGTTTTATTTCGATTTAACCGTTGATTATTTTGGTTCGGGTTTATACTCGAATTTACAGGTGAAATTTGTGTGATGTCTTAATGGTTGAAGTTTATTGAATATGCTTACAGTCGAGTTTACGGGTGTTATTTCAACACATTTTACGACGTTGAATTTTATTTCGATTTTCGAAGTTGTGTTTTTGGTTTGAGTTTTCAGTCAAATGTATGGATAGATTATACATGTTTTGTTTCTGGGTTGAGTTTATGCGATAGGTTTACGGGCTGAGTTTGCGATTCGAGTTTTTAGACCGAGTTTACGGATCAAGTGTACGAGTGTGGTTTACTGGTCATTTTTTCGGGTTGACTTTGTAGATCCAGTTCACGGGTTAATTTTACTAGTGAGTTTAGGGTCTAACATATGGACATATGAGGTGGGTTGACAAATCGAGATTACGGGTCCTGTTTTTTAGGTCAAACATGATGGCCGAGTTTACTAGTTAGATTTACAGGACGTGTTTTAGAATCGAGATTGCAGTTCGTGATTAGGATCGTGTTATACAAGGTCAAATTTTAAGGTTTGTTTTACGCCTCATGTTTTCTTTTTGACTTTATGGTTGAATTTACAAGTCTACTATAGGGGTTGTGTTCATAAGAGAAGTTTACGATCGACTTTATTGGATAAGTTTATGCGCCATAGTAACGGGTCAAGTTTTCACCCCGAGTTTACGGGTCAGGTTTATAGGGAGACTTTATTAGTACTATTGACGGGTCTCGTTTATCTGTTGTGCTTCGTTTTACTTTTCAAGCCAAGTTTACGGATTGGATTTACGAATCGTGTTTTACAGTTCAAATGGTTTAATCAAGTTTACGGGTCGAGTTTATGGGTCGTGATTTTTGCTCATATTTTACGGGGTGAAGTTTTATTTCGATTTAACCGTTGATTATTTTGGTTCGGGTTTATACTCGAATTTACAGGTGAAATTTGTGTGATGTCTTAATGGTTGAAGTTTATTAAATATGCTTATAGTCGAGTTTACGGGTGTTATTTCAACACATTTTACGACGTTGAATTTTATTTCGATTTTCGAGGTTGTGTTTTTGGTTTGAGTTTTCAGTCTAATGTATGGATAGATTATACATGTTTTGTTTCTGGGTTGAGTTTATGCGATAGGTTTACGGGCTGAGTTTGCGATTCGAGTTTTTAGAGCGAGTTTACGGATCTGTGTACGAGTGTGGTTTACTGGTCATTTTTTCGGGTTGACTTTGTAGATCCAGTTCACGGGTTAATTTTACTAGTGAGTTTAGGGTCTAACTTATGGACATATGAGGTGGGTTGACAAATCGAGATTACGGGTCCTATTTTTTAGGTCAAACATGATGGCCGAGTTTACTAGTTAGATTTACAGGACGTGTTTTAGAATCGAGATTGCAGTTCGTGATTAGGATCGTGTTATACAAGGTCAAATTTTAAGGTTTGTTTTACGCCTCATGTTTTCTTTTTGACTTTATGGTTGAATTTACAAGTCTACTATAGGGGTTGTGTTCATAAGAGAAGTTTACGATCGACTTTACTGGATAAGTTTATGCGCCATAGTAACGGGCTAAGTTTTCACGCCGAGTTTACGGGTCAGGTTTATAGGGAGACTTTATTGGTACTATTGACGGGTCTCGTTTATCTGTTGTGCTTCGTTTTACTTTTCAAGCCAAGTTTACGGATCGGATTTACAAATCGTGTTTTACAGTTCAAATGGTTTAATCAAGTTTACGGGTCGAGTTTATGGGTCGTGATTTTTGCTCATATTTTACGGGGTGAAGTTTTATTTCGATTTAACCGTTGATTATTTTGGTTCGGGTTTATACTCGAATTTACAGGTGAAATTTGTGTGATGTCTTAATGGTTGAAGTTTATTGAATATGCTTACAGTCGAGTTTACGGGTGTTATTTCAACACATTTTACGACGTTGAATTTTATTTCAATTTTCGAGGTTGTGTTTTTGGTTTGAGTTTTCAGTCTAATGTATGGATAGATTATACATGTTTTGTTTCTGGGTTGAGTTTATGCGATAGGTTTACGGGCTGAGTTTGCGATTCGAGTTTTTAGAGCGAGTTTACGGATCAAGTGTACGAGTGTGGTTTACTGGTCATTTTTTCGGGTTGACTTTGTAGATCCAGTTCACGGGTTAATTTTACTAGTGAGTTTAGGGTCTAACTTATGGACATATGAGGTGGGTTGACAAATCGAGATTACGGGTCCTATTTTTTAGGTCAAACATGATGGCCGAGTTTACTAGTTAGATTTACAGGACGTGTTTTAGAATCGAGATTGCAGTTCGTGATTAGGATCGTGTTATACAAGGTCAAATTTTAAGGTTTGTTTTACGCCTCATGTTTTCTTTTTGACTTTATGGTTGAATTTACAAGTCTACTATAGGGGTTGTGTTCATAAGAGAAGTTTACGATCGACTTTACTGGATAAGTTTATGCGCCATTGTAACGGGCTAAGTTTTCACGCCGAGTTTACGGGTCAGGTTTATAGGGAGACTTTATTGGTACTGTTGACGGGTCTCGTTTATCTGTTGTGCTTCGTTTTACTTTTCAAGCCAAGTTTACGGATCGGATTTACGAATCGTGTTTTACAGTTCAAATGGTTTAATCAAGTTTACGGGTCGAGTTTATGGGTCGTGATTTTTGCTCATATTTTACGGGGTGAAGTTTTATTTCGATTTAACCGTTGATTATTTTGGTTCGGGTTTATACTCGAATTTACAGGTGAAATTTGTGTGATGTCTTAATGGTTGAAGTTTATTGAATATGCTTACAGTCGAGTTTACGGGTGTTATTTCAACACATTTTACGACGTTGAATTTTATTTCGATTTTCGAAGTTGTGTTTTTGGTTTGAGTTTTCAGTCAAATGTATGGATAGATTATACATGTTTTGTTTCTGGGTTGAGTTTATGCGATAGGTTTACGGGCTGAGTTTGCGATTCGAGTTTTTAGAGCGAGTTTACGGATCAAGTGTACGAGTGTGGTTTACTGGTCATTTTTTCGGGTTGACTTTGTAGATCCAGTTCACGGGTTAATTTTACTAGTGAGTTTAGGGTCTAACTTATGGACATATGAGGTGGGTTGACAAATCGAGATTACGGGTCCTGTTTTTTAGGTCAAACATGATGGCCGAGTTTACTAGTTAGATTTACAGGACGTGTTTTAGAATCGAGATTGCAGTTCGTGATTAGGATCGTGTTATACAAGGTCAAATTTTAAGGTTTGTTTTACGCCTCATGTTTTCTTTTTAACTTTATGGTTGAATTTACAAGTCTACTATAGGGGTTGTGTTCATAAGAGAAGTTTACGATCGACTTTACTGGATAAGTTTATGCGCCATAGTAACGGGCTAAGTTTTCACGCCGAGTTTACGGGTCAGGTTTATAGGGAGACTTTATTGGTACTATTGACGGGTCTCGTTTATCTGTTGTGCTTCGTTTTACTTTTCAAGCCAAGTTTACGGATCGGATTTACGAATCGTGTTTTACAGTTCAAATGGTTTAATCAAGTTTACGGGTCGAGTTTATGGGTCGTGATTTTTGCTCATATTTTACGGGGTGAAGTTTTATTTCGATTTAACCGTTGATTATTTTGGTTCGGGTTTATACTCGAATTTACAGGTGAAATTTGTGTGATGTCTTAATGGTTGAAGTTTATTGAATATGCTTACAGTCGAGTTTACGGGTGTTATTTCAACACATTTTACAACGTTGAATTTTATTTCGATTTTCGAAGTTGTGTTTTTGGTTTGAGTTTTCAGTCAAATGTATGGATAGATTATACATGTTTTGTTTCTGGGTTGAGTTTATGCGATAGGTTTACGGGCTGAGTTTGCGATTCGAGTTTTTAGAGCGAGTTTACGGATCAAGTGTACGAGTGTGGTTTACTGGTCATTTTTTCGGGTTGACTTTGTAGATCCAGTTCACGGGTTAATTTTACTAGTGAGTTTAGGGTCTAACTTATGGACATATGAGGTGGGTTGCAAATCGAGATTACGGGTCCTGTTTTTTAGGTCAAACATGATGGCCAAGTTTACTAGTTAGATTTACAGGACGTGTTTTAGAATCGAGATTGCAGTTCGTGATTAGGATCGTGTTATACAAGGTCAAATTTTAAGGTTTGTTTTACGCCTCATGTTTTCTTTTTGACTTTATGGTTGAATTTACAAGTCTACTATAGGGGTTGTGTTCATAAGAGAAGTTTACGATCGACTTTACTGGATAAGTTTATGCGCCATAGTAACGGGCTAAGTTTTCACGCCGAGTTTACGGGTCAGGTTTATAGGGAGACTTTATTGGTACTATTGACGGGTCTCGTTTATCTGTTGTGCTTCGTTTTACTTTTCAAGCCAAGTTTACGGATCGGATTTACGAATCGTGTTTTACAGTTCAAATGGTTTAATCATGTTTACGGGTCGAGTTTATGGGTCGTGATTTTTGCTCATATTTTACGGGGTGAAGTTTTATTTCGATTTAACCGTTGATTATTTTGGTTCGGGTTTATACTCGAATTTACAGGTGAAATTTGTGTGATGTCTTAATGGTTGAAGTTTATTGAATATGCTTACAGTCGAGTTTACGGGTGTTATTTCAACACATTTTACGACGTTGAATTTTATTTCGATTTTCGAAGTTGTGTTTTTGGTTTGAGTTTTCAGTCAAATGTATGGATAGATTATACATGTTTTGTTTCTGGGTTGAGTTTATGCGATAGGTTTACGGGCTGAGTTTGCGATTCGAGTTTTTAGAGCGAGTTTACGGATCAAGTGTACGAGTGTGGTTTACTGGTCATTTTTTCGGGTTGACTTTGTAGATCCAGTTCACGGGTTAATTTTACTAGTGAGTTTAGGGTCTAACTTATGGACATATGAGGTGGGTTGACAAATCGAGATTACGGGTCCTATTTTTTAGGTCAAACATGATGGCCGAGTTTACTAGTTAGATTTACAGGACGTGTTTTAGAATCGAGATTGCAGTTCGTGATTAGGATCGTGTTATACAAGGTCAAATTTTAAGGTTTGTTTTACGCCTCATGTTTTCTTTTTAACTTTATGGTTGAATTTACAAGTCTACTATAGGGGTTGTGTTCATAAGAGAAGTTTACGATCGACTTTACTGGATAAGTTTATGCGCCATAGTAACGGGCTAAGTTTTCACGCCGAGTTTACGGGTCAGGTTTATAGGGAGACTTTATTGGTACTATTGACGGGTCTCGTTTATCTGTTGTGCTTCGTTTTACTTTTCAAGCCAAGTTTACGGATCGGATTTACGAATCGTGTTTTACAGTTCAAATGGTTTAATCAAGTTTACGGGTCGAGTTTATGGGTCGTGATTTTTGCTCATATTTTACGGGGTGAAGTTTTATTTCGATTTAACCGTTGATTATTTTGGTTCGGGTTTATACTCGAATTTACAGGT
This sequence comes from Vigna unguiculata, assembly GCF_037176805.1. Lineage (NCBI taxonomy): Eukaryota > Viridiplantae > Streptophyta > Magnoliopsida > Fabales > Fabaceae > Vigna > Vigna unguiculata. Next base: position 14,748,522 of record NC_140793.1, on the reverse strand, counting down.
GAAATTTGTGTGATGTCTTAATGGTTGAAGTTTATTGAATATGCTTACAGTCGAGTTTACGGGTGTTATTTCAACACATTTTACGACGTTGAATTTTATTTCGATTTTCGAGGTTGTGTTTTTGGTATGTGTTTTCAGTCTAATGTATGGATAGATTATACATGTTTTGTTTATGGGTTGAGTTTATGCGATAGGTTTACGGGCTGAGTTTACGATTCTAGTTTTTAGACCGAGTTTACGGATCAAGTGTACGAGTGTGGTTTACTGGTCATTTTTTCGGGTTGACTTTGTAGATCCAGTTCACGGGTTAATTTTACTAGTGAGTTTAGGGTCTAACTTATGGACATATGAGGTGGGTTGACAAATCGAGATTACGGGTCCTGTTTTTTAGGTCAAATTTGATGGCCGAGTTTACTAGTTAGATTTACAGGACATGTTTTAGAATTGAGATTGCAGTTCGTGATTAGGATCGTGTTATACAAGGTCAAATTTTAAGGTTTGTTTTACGCCTCATGTTTTCTTTTTGACTTGATGGTTGAATTTACAAGTCTACTATAGGGGTTGTGTTCATAAGAGAAGTTTGCGATCGACTTTACTGGATAAGTTTATGCGCCATAGTAACGGGCTAAGTTTTCACGCCGAGTTTACGGGTCAGGTTTATAGGGAGACTTTATTAGTACTATTGACGGGTCTCGTTTATCTGTTGTGCTTCGTTTTACTTTTCAAGCCAAGTTTACGGATCGGATTTACGAATCGTGTTTTACAGTTCAAATGGTTTAATCAAGTTTACGGGTCGAATTTATGGGTCGTGATTTTTGCTCATATTTTACGGGGTGAAGTTTTATTTCGATTTAACCGTTGATTATTTTGGTTCGGGTTTATACTCGAATTTACAGGTGAAATTTGTGTGATGTCTTAATGGTTGAAGTTTATTGAATATGCTTATAGTCGAGTTTATGGGTGTTATTTCAACACATTTTACGACGTTGAATTTTATTTCGATTTTCGAGGTTGTGTTTTTGGTTTGAGTTTTCAGTCTAATGTATGGATAGATTAGACATGTTTTGTTTCTGGGTTGAGTTTATGCGATAGGTTTACGGGCTGAGTTTGCGATTCGAGTTTTTAGACCGAGTTTACGGATCAAGTGTACGAGTGTGGTTTACTGGTCATTTTTTCGGGTTGACTTTGTAGATCCAGTTCACGGGTCAATTTTACTAGTGAGTTTAGGGTCTAACTTATGGAGATATGAGGTGGGTTGACAAATCGAGATCACGGGTCCTATTTTTTAGGTCAAACATGATGGCCGAGTTTACTAGTTAGATTTACAGGACGTGTTTTAGAATCGAGATTGCAGTTCGTGATTACGATCGTGTTATACAAGGTCAAATTTTAAGGTTTGTTTTACGCCTCATGTTTTCTTTTTGACTTTATGGTTGAATTTACAAGTCTACTATAGGGGTTGTGTTCATAAGAGAAGTTTGCGATCGACTTTACTGGATAAGTTTATGCGCCATAGTAACGGGCTAAGTTTTCACGCCGAGTTTACGGGTCAGGTTTATAGGGAGACTTTATTCGTACTATTGACGGGTCTCGTTTATCTGTTGTGCTTCGTTTTACTTTTCAAGCCAAGTTTACGGATCGGATTTACGAATCGTGTTTTACAGTTCAAATGGTTTAATCAAGTTTACGGGTCGAGTTTATGGGTCGTGATTTTTGCTCATATTTTACGGGGTGAAGTTTTATTTCGATTTAACCGTTGATTATTTTGGTTCGTGTTTATACTCGAATTTACAGGTGAAATTTGTGTGATGTCTTAATGGTTGAAGTTTATTGAATATGCTTACAGTCGAGTTTACGGGTGTTATTTCAACACATTTTACGACGTTGAATTTTATTTCGATTTTCGAAGTTGTGTTTTTGGTTTGAGTTTTCAGTCAAATGTATGGATAGATTATACATGTTTTGTTTCTGGGTTGAGTTTATGCGATAGGTTTACGGGCTGAGTTTGCGATTCGAGTTTTTAGAGCGAGTTTACGGATCAAGTGTACGAGTGTGGTTTACTGGTCATTTTTTCGGGTTGACTTTGTAGATCCAGTTCACGGGTTAATTTTACTAGTGAGTTTAGGGTCTAACTTATGGACATATGAGGTGGGTTGACAAATCGAGATTACGGGTCCTATTTTTTAGGTCAAACATGATGGCCGAGTTTAATAGTTAGATTTACAGGACGTGTTTTAGAATCGAGATTGCAGTTCGTGATTAGGATCGTGTTATACAAGGTCAAATTTTAAGGTTTGTTTTACGCCTCATGTTTTCTTTTTAACTTTATGGTTGAATTTACAAGTCTACTATAGGGGTTGTGTTCATAAGAGAAGTTTACGATCGACTTTACTGGATAAGTTTATGCGCCATAGTAACGGGCTAAGTTTTCACGCCGAGTTTACGGGTCAGGTTTATAGGGAGACTTTATTCGTACTATTGACGGGTCTCGTTTATCTGTTGTGCTTCGTTTTACTTTTCAAGCCAAGTTTACGGATCGGATTTACGAATCGTGTTTTACAGTTCAAATGGTTTAATCAAGTTTACGGGTCGAGTTTATGGGTCGTGATTTTTGCTCATATTTTACGGGGTGAAGTTTTATTTCGATTTAACCGTTGATTATTTTGGTTCGGGTTTATACTCGAATTTACAGGTGAAATTTGTGTGATGTCTTAATGGTTGAAGTTTATTGAATATGCTTACAGTCGAGTTTACGGGTGTTATTTCAACACATTTTACGACGTTGAATTTTATTTCGATTTTCGAAGTTGTGTTTTTGGTTTGAGTTTTCAGTCAAATGTATGGATAGATTATACATGTTTTGTTTCTGGGTTGAGTTTATGCGATAGGTTTACGGGCTGAGTTTGCGATTCGAGTTTTTAGAGCGAGTTTACGGATCAAGTGTACGAGTGTGGTTTACTGGTCATTTTTTCGGGTTGACTTTGTAGATCCAGTTCACGGGTTAATTTTACTAGTGAGTTTAGGGTCTAACTTATGGACATATGAGGTCGGTTGACAAATCGAGATTACGGGTCCTGTTTTTTAGGTCAAACATGATGGCCGAGTTTACTAGTTACATTTACAGGACGTGTTTTAGAATCGAGATTGCAGTTCGTGATTAGGATCGTGTTATACAAGGTCAAATTTTAAGGTTTGTTTTACGCCTCATGTTTTCTTTTTGACTTTATGGTTGAATTTACAAGTCTACTATAGGGGTTGTGTTCATAAGAGAAGTTTACGATCGACTTTATTGGATAAGTTTATGCGCCATAGTAACGGGTCAAGTTTTCACGCCGAGTTTACGGGTATGGTTTATAGGGAGACTTTATTGGTACTATTGACGGTTCTCGTTTATCTGTTGTGCTTCGTTTTACTTTTCAAGCCAAGTTTACGGATCGGATTTACGAATCGTGTTTTACAGTTCAAATGGTTTAATCAAGTTTACGGGTCGAGTTTATGGGTCGTGATTTTTGCTCATATTTTACGGGGTGAAGTTTTATTTTGATTTAACCGTTGATTATTTTGGTTCGGGTTTATACTCGAATTTACAGGTGAAATTTGTGTGATGTCTTAATGGTTGAAGTTTATTGAATATGCTTACAGTCGAGTTTACGGGTGTTATTTCAACACATTTTACGACGTTGAATTTTATTTCGATTTTCGAAGTTGTGTTTTTGGTTTGAGTTTTCAGTCAAATGTATGGATAGATTATACATGTTTTGTTTCTGGGTTGAGTTTATGCGATAGGTTTACGGGCTGAGTTTGCGATTCGAGTTTTTAGAGCGAGTTTACGGATCAAGTGTACGAGTGTGGTTTACTGGTCATTTTTTTGGGTTGACTTTGTAGATCCAGTTCACGGGTTAATTTTACTAGTGAGTTTAGGGTCTAACTTATGGACATATGAGGTGGGTTGACAAATCGAGATTACGGGTCCTGTTTTTTAGGTCAAACATGATGGCCGAGTTTACTAGTTAGATTTACAGGACGTGTTTTAGAATCGAGATTGCAGTTCGTGATTAGGATCGTGTTATACAAGGTCAAATTTTAAGGTTTGTTTTACGCCTCATGTTTTCTTTTTGACTTTATGGTTGAATTTACAAGTCTACTATAGGGGTTGTGTTCATAAGAGAAGTTTACGATCGACTTTACTGGATAAGTTTATGCGCCATAGTAATGAGCTAAGTTTTCACGCCGAGTTTACGGGTCAGGTTTATAGGGAGACTTTATTGGTACTATTGACGGGTCTCCTTTATCTGTTGTGCTTCGTTTTACTTTTCAAGCCAAGTTTACGGATCGGATTTACGAATCGTATTTTACAGTTCAAATGGTTTAATCAAGTTTACGGGTCGAGTTTATGGGTCGTGATTTTTGCTCATATTTTACGGGGTGAAGTTTTATTTCGATTTAACCGTTGATTATTTTGGTTCGGGTTTATACTCGAATTTACAGGTGAAATTTGTGTGATGTCTTAATGGTTGAAGTTTATTGAATATGCTTACAGTCGAGTTTACGGGTGTTATTTCAACACATTTTACGACGTTGAATTTTATTTCGATTTTCGAAGTTGTGTTTTTGGTTTGAGTTTTCAGTCAAATGTATGGATAGATTATACATGTTTTGTTTCTGGGTTGAGTTTATGCGATAGGTTTACGGGCTGAGTTTGCGATTCGAGTTTTTAGAGCGATTTTACGGATAAAGTGTACGAGTGTGGTTTACTGGTCATTTTTTCGGGTTGACTTTGTAGATCCAGTTCACGGGTTAATTTTACTAGTGAGTTTAGGGTCTAACTTATGAACATATGAGGTGGGTTGACAAATCGAGATTACGGGTCCTGTTTTTTAGGTCAAACATGATGGCCGAGTTTACTAGTTAGATTTACAGGACGTGTTTTAGAATCGAGATTGCAGTTCGTGATTAGGATCGTGTTATACAAGGTCAAATTTTAAGGTTTGTTTTACGCCTCATGTTTTCTTTTTGACTTTATGGTTGAATTTACAAGTCTACTATATGGGTTGTGTTCATAAGAGAAGTTTACGATCGACTTTACTGGATAAGTTTATGCGCCATAGTAACGGGCTAAGTTTTCACGCCGAGTTTACGGGTCAGGTTTATAGGGAGACTTTATTGGTACTATTGACGGGTCTCGTTTATCTGTTATGCTTCGTTTTACTTTTCAAGCCAAGTTTACGGATCGGATTTACGAATCGTGTTTTACAGTTCAAATGGTTTAATCAAGTTTACGGGTCGAGTTTATGGGTCGTGATTTTTGCTCATATTTTACGGGGTGAAGTTTTATTTCGATTTAACCGTTGATTATTTTGGTTCGGGTTTATACTCGAATTTACAGGTGAAATTTGTGTGATGTCTCAATGGTTGAAGTTTATTGAATATGCTTACAGTCGAGTTTACGGGTGTTATTTCAACACATTTTACGACGTTGAATTTTATTTCAATTTTCGAGGTTGTGTTTTTGGTTTGAGTTTTCAGTCTAATGTATGGATAGATTATACATGTTTTGTTTCTGGGTTGAGTTTATGCGATAGGTTTACGGGCTGAGTTTGCGATTCGAGTTTTTAGAGCGAGTTTACGGATCAAGTGTACGAGTGTGGTTTACTGGTCATTTTTTCGGGTTGACTTTGTAGATCCAGTTCACGGGTTAATTTTACTAGTGAGTTTAGGGTCTAACTTATGGACATATGAGGTGGGTTGACAAATCGAGATTACGGGTCCTATTTTTTAGGTCAAACATGATGGCCGAGTTTACTAGTTAGATTTACAGGACGTGTTTTAGAATCGAGATTGCAGTTCGTGATTAGGATCGTGTTATACAAGGTCAAATTTTAAGGTTTGTTTTACGCCTCATGTTTTCTTTTTAACTTTATGGTTGAATTTACAAGTCTACTATAGGGGTTGTGTTCATAAGAGAAGTTTACGATCGACTTTACTGGATAAGTTTATGCGCCATAGTAACGGGCTAAGTTTTCACGCCGAGTTTACGGGTCAGGTTTATAGGGAGACTTTATTGGTACTATTGACGGGTCTCGTTTATCTGTTGTGCTTCGTTTTACTTTTCAAGCCAAGTTTACGGATCGGATTTACGAATCGTGTTTTACAGTTCAAATGGTTTAATCAAGTTTACGGGTCGAGTTTATGGGTCGTGATTTTTGCTCATATTTTACGGGGTGAAGTTTTATTTCGATTTAACCGTTGATTATTTTGGTTCGGGTTTATACTCGAATTTACAGGTGAAATTTGTGTGATGTCTTAATGGTTGAAGTTTATTGAATATGCTTACAGTCGAGTTTACGGGTGTTATTTCAACACATTTTACAACGTTGAATTTTATTTCGATTTTCGAAGTTGTGTTTTTGGTTTGAGTTTTCAGTCAAATGTATGGATAGATTATACATGTTTTGTTTCTGGGTTGAGTTTATGCGATAGGTTTACGGGCTGAGTTTGCGATTCGAGTTTTTAGAGCGATTTTACGGATAAAGTGTACGAGTGTGGTTTACTGGTCATTTTTTCGGGTTGACTTTGTAGATCCAGTTCACGGGTTAATTTTACTAGTGAGTTTAGGGTCTAACTTATGAACATATGAGGTGGGTTGACAAATCGAGATTACGGGTCCTGTTTTTTAGGTCAAACATGATGGCCGAGTTTACTAGTTAGATTTACAGGACGTGTTTTAGAATCGAGATTGCAGTTCGTGATTAGGATCGTGTTATACAAGGTCAAATTTTAAGGTTTGTTTTACGCCTCATGTTTTCTTTTTGACTTTATGGTTGAATTTACAAGTCTACTATATGGGTTGTGTTCATAAGAGAAGTTTACGATCGACTTTACTGGATAAGTTTATGCGCCATAGTAACGGGCTAAGTTTTCACGCCGAGTTTACGGGTCAGGTTTATAGGGAGACTTTATTGGTACTATTGACGGGTCTCGTTTATCTGTTATGCTTCGTTTTACTTTTCAAGCCAAGTTTACGGATCGGATTTACGAATCGTGTTTTACAGTTCAAATGGTTTAATCAAGTTTACGGGTCGAGTTTATGGGTCGTGATTTTTGCTCATATTTTACGGGGTGAAGTTTTATTTCGATTTAACCGTTGATTATTTTGGTTCGGGTTTATACTCGAATTTACAGGTGAAATTTGTGTGATGTCTCAATGGTTGAAGTTTATTGAATATGCTTACAGTCGAGTTTACGGGTGTTATTTCAACACATTTTACGACGTTGAATTTTATTTCAATTTTCGAGGTTGTGTTTTTGGTTTGAGTTTTCAGTCTAATGTATGGATAGATTATACATGTTTTGTTTCTGGGTTGAGTTTATGCGATAGGTTTACGGGCTGAGTTTGCGATTCGAGTTTTTAGAGCGAGTTTACGGATCAAGTGTACGAGTGTGGTTTACTGGTCATTTTTTCGGGTTGACTTTGTAGATCCAGTTCACGGGTTAATTTTACTAGTGAGTTTAGGGTCTAACTTATGGACATATGAGGTGGGTTGACAAATCGAGATTACGGGTCCTATTTTTTAGGTCAAACATGATGGCCGAGTTTACTAGTTAGATTTACAGGACGTGTTTTAGAATCGAGATTGCAGTTCGTGATTAGGATCGTGTTATACAAGGTCAAATTTTAAGGTTTGTTTTACGCCTCATGTTTTCTTTTTAACTTTATGGTTGAATTTACAAGTCTACTATAGGGGTTGTGTTCATAAGAGAAGTTTACGATCGACTTTACTGGATAAGTTTATGCGCCATAGTAACGGGCTAAGTTTTCACGCCGAGTTTACGGGTCAGGTTTATAGGGAGACTTTATTGGTACTATTGACGGGTCTCGTTTATCTGTTGTGCTTCGTTTTACTTTTCAAGCCAAGTTTACGGATCGGATTTACGAATCGTGTTTTACAGTTCAAATGGTTTAATCAAGTTTACGGGTCGAGTTTATGGGTCGTGATTTTTGCTCATATTTTACGGGGTGAAGTTTTATTTCGATTTAACCGTTGATTATTTTGGTTCGGGTTTATACTCGAATTTACAGGTGAAATTTGTGTGATGTCTTAATGGTTGAAGTTTATTGAATATGCTTACAGTCGAGTTTACGGGTGTTATTTCAACACATTTTACAACGTTGAATTTTATTTCGATTTTCGAAGTTGTGTTTTTGGTTTGAGTTTTCAGTCAAATGTATGGATAGATTATACATGTTTTGTTTCTGGGTTGAGTTTATGCGATAGGTTTACGGGCTGAGTTTGCGATTCGAGTTTTTAGAGCGAGTTTACGGATCAAGTGTACGAGTGTGGTTTACTGGTCATTTTTTCGGGTTGACTTTGTAGATCCAGTTCACGGGTTAATTTTACTAGTGAGTTTAGGGTCTAACTTATGGACATATGAGGTGGGTTGACAAATCAAGATTACGGGTCCTATTTTTTAGGTCAAACATGATGGCCGAGTTTACTAGTTAGATTTACAGGACGTGTTTTAGAATCGAGATTGCAGTTCGTGATTAGGATCGTGTTATACAAGGTCAAATTTTAAGGTTTGTTTTACGCCTCATGTTTTCTTTTTGACTTTATGGTTGAATTTACAAGTCTACTATATGGGTTGTGTTCATAAGAGAAGTTTACGATCGACTTTACTGGATAAGTTTATGCGCCATAGTAACGGGCTAAGTTTTCACGCCGAGTTTACGGGTCAGGTTTATAGGGAGACTTTATTGGTACTATTGACGGGTCTCGTTTATCTGTTATGCTTCGTTTTACTTTTCAAGCCAAGTTTACGGATCGGATTTACGAATCGTGTTTTACAGTTCAAATGGTTTAATCAAGTTTACGGGTCGAGTTTATGGGTCGTGATTTTTGCTTATATTTTACGGGGTGAAGTTTTATTTCGATTTAACCGTTGATTATTTTGGTTCGGGTTTATACTCGAATTTACAGGTGAAATTTGTGTGATGTCTCAATGGTTGAAGTTTATTGAATATGCTTACAGTCGAGTTTACGGGTGTTATTTCAACACATTTTACGACGTTGAATTTTATTTCAATTTTCGAGGTTGTGTTTTTGGTTTGAGTTTTCAGTCTAATGTATGGATAGATTATACATGTTTTGTTTCTGGGTTGAGTTTATGCGATAGGTTTACGGGCTGAGTTTGCGATTCGAGTTTTTAGAGCGAGTTTACGGATCAAGTGTACGAGTGTGGTTTACTGGTCATTTTTTCGGGTTGACTTTGTAGATCCAGTTCACGGGTTAATTTTACTAGTGAGTTTAGGGTCTAACTTATGGACATATGAGGTGGGTTGACAAATCGAGATTACGGGTCCTATTTTTTAGGTCAAACATGATGGCCGAGTTTACTAGTTAGATTTACAGGACGTGTTTTAGAATCGAGATTGCAGTTCGTGATTAGGATCGTGTTATACAAGGTCAAATTTTAAGGTTTGTTTTACGCCTCATGTTTTCTTTTTAACTTTATGGTTGAATTTACAAGTCTACTATAGGGGTTGTGTTCATAAGAGAAGTTTATGATCGACTTTACTGGATAAGTTTATGCGCCATAGTAACGGGCTAAGTTTTCACGCCGAGTTTACGGGTCAGGTTTATAGGGAGACTTTATTGGTACTATTGACGGGTCTCGTTTATCTGTTGTGCTTCGTTTTACTTTTCAAGCCAAGTTTACGGATCGGATTTACGAATCGTGTTTTACAGTTCAAATGGTTTAATCAAGTTTACGGGTCGAGTTTATGGGTCGTGATTTTTGCTCATATTTTACGGGGTGAAGTTTTATTTCGATTTAACCGTTGATTATTTTGGTTCGGGTTTATACTCGAATTTACAAGTGAAATTTGTGTGATGTCTTAATGGTTGAAGTTTATTGAATATGCTTACAGTCGAGTTTACGGGTGTTATTTCAACACATTTTACGAGGTTGAATTTTGTGTCGATTTTTGAGGTTGTGCTTTGGGTTTGAGTTTTCAGTCTAATGTGTGGATAGATTATACATGTTTTGTTTATGGGTTGAGTTTATGCGATAGGTTTACGGGCTGAGTTTGTGATCCGAATTTTCAGATCGAGTTTACGGATATAGTGTACGAGTGTGGTTTACTGGTCATTTTTTCGGGTTGACTTTGTAGATCCAGTTCACGGGTTAATTTTACTAGTGAGTTTAGGGTCTAACTTATGGACATATGAGGTGGGTTGACAAATCGAGATTACGCGTCCTATTTTTTAGGTCAAACATGATGGCCGAGTTTACTAGTTAGATTTACAGGACGTGTTTTAGAATCGAGATTGCAGTTCGTGATTAGGATCGTGTTATACAAGGTCAAATTTTAAGGTTTGTTTTACGCCTCATGTTTTCTTTTTAACTTTATGGTTGAATTTACAAGTCTACTATAGGGGTTGTGTTCATAAGAGAAGTTTACGATCGACTTTACTGGATAAGTTTATGCGCCATAGTAACGGGCTAAGTTTTCACGCCGAGTTTACGGGTCAGGTTTATAGGGAGACTTTATTGGTACTATTGACGGGTCTCGTTTATCTGTTGTGCTTCGTTTTACTTTTCAAGCCAAGTTTACGGATCGGATTTACGAATCGTGTTTTACAGTTCAAATGGTTTAATCAAGTTTACGGGTCGAGTTTATGGGTCGTGATTTTTGCTCATATTTTACGGGGTGAAGTTTTATTTCGATTTAACCGTTGATTATTTTGGTTCGGGTTTATACTCGAATTTACAGGTGAAATTTGTGTGATGTCTTAATGGTTGAAGTTTATTGAATATGCTTACAGTCGAGTTTACGGGTGTTATTTCAACACATTTTACAACGTTGAATTTTATTTCGATTTTCGAAGTTGTGTTTTTGGTTTGAGTTTTCAGTCAAATGTATGGATAGATTATACATGTTTTGTTTCTGGGTTGAGTTTATGCGATAGGTTTACGGGCTGAGTTTGCGATTCGAGTTTTTAGAGCGAGTTTACGGATCAAGTGTACGAGTGTGGTTTACTGGTCATTTTTTCGGGTTGACTTTGTAGATCCAGTTCACGGGTTAATTTTACTAGTGAGTTTAGGGTCTAACTTATGGACATATGAGGTCGGTTGACAAATCGAGATTACGGGTCCTGTTTTTTAGGTCAAACATGATGGCCGAGTTTACTAGTTACATTTACAGGACGTGTTTTAGAATCGAGATTGCAGTTCGTGATTAGGATCGTGTTATACAAGGTCAAATTTTAAGGTTTGTTTTACGCCTCATGTTTTCTTTTTGACTTTATGGTTGAATTTACAAGTCTACTATAGGGGTTGTGTTCATAAGAGAAGTTTACGATCGACTTTATTGGATAAGTTTATGCGCCATAGTAACGGGTCAAGTTTTCACGCCGAGTTTACGGGTATGGTTTATAGGGAGACTTTATTGGTACTATTGACGGTTCTCGTTTATCTGTTGTGCTTCGTTTTACTTTTCAAGCCAAGTTTACGGATCGGATTTACGAATCGTGTTTTACAGTTCAAATGGTTTAATCAAGTTTACGGGTCGAGTTTATGGGTCGTGATTTTTGCTCATATTTTACGGGGTGAAGTTTTATTTTGATTTAACCGTTGATTATTTTGGTTCGGGTTTATACTCGAATTTACAGGTGAAATTTGTGTGATGTCTTAATGGTTGAAGTTTATTGAATATGCTTACAGTCGAGTTTACGGGTGTTATTTCAACACATTTTACGACGTTGAATTTTATTTCGATTTTCGAAGTTGTGTTTTTGGTTTGAGTTTTCAGTCAAATGTATGGATAGATTATACATGTTTTGTTTCTGGGTTGAGTTTATGCGATAGGTTTACGGGCTGAGTTTGCGATTCGAGTTTTTAGAGCGAGTTTACGGATCAAGTGTACGAGTGTGGTTTACTGGTCATTTTTTTGGGTTGACTTTGTAGATCCAGTTCACGGGTTAATTTTACTAGTGAGTTTAGGGTCTAACTTATGGACATATGAGGTGGGTTGACAAATCGAGATTACGGGTCCTGTTTTTTAGGTCAAACATGATGGCCGAGTTTACTAGTTAGATTTACAGGACGTGTTTTAGAATCGAGATTGCAGTTCGTGATTAGGATCGTGTTATACAAGGTCAAATTTTAAGGTTTGTTTTACGCCTCATGTTTTCTTTTTGACTTTATGGTTGAATTTACAAGTCTACTATAGGGGTTGTGTTCATAAGAGAAGTTTACGATCGACTTTACTGGATAAGTTTATGCGCCATAGTAATGAGCTAAGTTTTCACGCCGAGTTTACGGGTCAGGTTTATAGGGAGACTTTATTGGTACTATTGACGGGTCTCCTTTATCTGTTGTGCTTCGTTTTACTTTTCAAGCCAAGTTTACGGATCGGATTTACGAATCGTATTTTACAGTTCAAATGGTTTAATCAAGTTTACGGGTCGAGTTTATGGGTCGTGATTTTTGCTCATATTTTACGGGGTGAAGTTTTATTTCGATTTAACCGTTGATTATTTTGGTTCGGGTTTATACTCGAATTTACAGGTGAAATTTGTGTGATGTCTTAATGGTTGAAGTTTATTGAATATGCTTACAGTCGAGTTTACGGGTGTTATTTCAACACATTTTACGACGTTGAATTTTATTTCGATTTTCGAAGTTGTGTTTTTGGTTTGAGTTTTCAGTCAAATGTATGGATAGATTATACATGTTTTGTTTCTGGGTTGAGTTTATGCGATAGGTTTACGGGCTGAGTTTGCGATTCGAGTTTTTAGAGCGATTTTACGGATAAAGTGTACGAGTGTGGTTTACTGGTCATTTTTTCGGGTTGACTTTGTAGATCCAGTTCACGGGTTAATTTTACTAGTGAGTTTAGGGTCTAACTTATGAACATATGAGGTGGGTTGACAAATCGAGATTACGGGTCCTGTTTTTTAGGTCAAACATGATGGCCGAGTTTACTAGTTAGATTTACAGGACGTGTTTTAGAATCGAGATTGCAGTTCGTGATTAGGATCGTGTTATACAAGGTCAAATTTTAAGGTTTGTTTTACGCCTCATGTTTTCTTTTTGACTTTATGGTTGAATTTACAAGTCTACTATATGGGTTGTGTTCATAAGAGAAGTTTACGATCGACTTTACTGGATAAGTTTATGCGCCATAGTAACGGGCTAAGTTTTCACGCCGAGTTTACGGGTCAGGTTTATAGGGAGACTTTATTGGTACTATTGACGGGTCTCGTTTATCTGTTATGCTTCGTTTTACTTTTCAAGCCAAGTTTACGGATCGGATTTACGAATCGTGTTTTACAGTTCAAATGGTTTAATCAAGTTTACGGGTCGAGTTTATGGGTCGTGATTTTTGCTCATATTTTACGGGGTGAAGTTTTATTTCGATTTAACCGTTGATTATTTTGGTTCGGGTTTATACTCGAATTTACAGGTGAAATTTGTGTGATGTCTCAATGGTTGAAGTTTATTGAATATGCTTACAGTCGAGTTTACGGGTGTTATTTCAACACATTTTACGACGTTGAATTTTATTTCAATTTTCGAGGTTGTGTTTTTGGTTTGAGTTTTCAGTCTAATGTATGGATAGATTATACATGTTTTGTTTCTGGGTTGAGTTTATGCGATAGGTTTACGGGCTGAGTTTGCGATTCGAGTTTTTAGAGCGAGTTTACGGATCAAGTGTACGAGTGTGGTTTACTGGTCATTTTTTCGGGTTGACTTTGTAGATCCAGTTCACGGGTTAATTTTACTAGTGAGTTTAGGGTCTAACTTATGGACATATGAGGTGGGTTGACAAATCGAGATTACGGGTCCTATTTTTTAGGTCAAACATGATGGCCGAGTTTACTAGTTAGATTTACAGGACGTGTTTTAGAATCGAGATTGCAGTTCGTGATTAGGATCGTGTTATACAAGGTCAAATTTTAAGGTTTGTTTTACGCCTCATGTTTTCTTTTTAACTTTATGGTTGAATTTACAAGTCTACTATAGGGGTTGTGTTCATAAGAGAAGTTTACGATCGACTTTACTGGATAAGTTTATGCGCCATAGTAACGGGCTAAGTTTTCACGCCGAGTTTACGGGTCAGGTTTATAGGGAGACTTTATTGGTACTATTGACGGGTCTCGTTTATCTGTTGTGCTTCGTTTTACTTTTCAAGCCAAGTTTACGGATCGGATTTACGAATCGTGTTTTACAGTTCAAATGGTTTAATCAAGTTTACGGGTCGAGTTTATGGGTCGTGATTTTTGCTCATATTTTACGGGGTGAAGTTTTATTTCGATTTAACCGTTGATTATTTTGGTTCGGGTTTATACTCGAATTTACAGGTGAAATTTGTGTGATGTCTTAATGGTTGAAGTTTATTGAATATGCTTACAGTCGAGTTTACGGGTGTTATTTCAACACATTTTACAACGTTGAATTTTATTTCGATTTTCGAAGTTGTGTTTTTGGTTTGAGTTTTCAGTCAAATGTATGGATAGATTATACATGTTTTGTTTCTGGGTTGAGTTTATGCGATAGGTTTACGGGCTGAGTTTGCGATTCGAGTTTTTAGAGCGATTTTACGGATAAAGTGTACGAGTGTGGTTTACTGGTCATTTTTTCGGGTTGACTTTGTAGATCCAGTTCACGGGTTAATTTTACTAGTGAGTTTAGGGTCTAACTTATGAACATATGAGGTGGGTTGACAAATCGAGATTACGGGTCCTGTTTTTTAGGTCAAACATGATGGCCGAGTTTACTAGTTAGATTTACAGGACGTGTTTTAGAATCGAGATTGCAGTTCGTGATTAGGATCGTGTTATACAAGGTCAAATTTTAAGGTTTGTTTTACGCCTCATGTTTTCTTTTTGACTTTATGGTTGAATTTACAAGTCTACTATATGGGTTGTGTTCATAAGAGAAGTTTACGATCGACTTTACTGGATAAGTTTATGCGCCATAGTAACGGGCTAAGTTTTCACGCCGAGTTTACGGGTCAGGTTTATAGGGAGACTTTATTGGTACTATTGACGGGTCTCGTTTATCTGTTATGCTTCGTTTTACTTTTCAAGCCAAGTTTACGGATCGGATTTACGAATCGTGTTTTACAGTTCAAATGGTTTAATCAAGTTTACGGGTCGAGTTTATGGGTCGTGATTTTTGCTCATATTTTACGGGGTGAAGTTTTATTTCGATTTAACCGTTGATTATTTTGGTTCGGGTTTATACTCGAATTTACAGGTGAAATTTGTGTGATGTCTCAATGGTTGAAGTTTATTGAATATGCTTACAGTCGAGTTTACGGGTGTTATTTCAACACATTTTACGACGTTGAATTTTATTTCAATTTTCGAGGTTGTGTTTTTGGTTTGAGTTTTCAGTCTAATGTATGGATAGATTATACATGTTTTGTTTCTGGGTTGAGTTTATGCGATAGGTTTACGGGCTGAGTTTGCGATTCGAGTTTTTAGAGCGAGTTTACGGATCAAGTGTACGAGTGTGGTTTACTGGTCATTTTTTCGGGTTGACTTTGTAGATCCAGTTCACGGGTTAATTTTACTAGTGAGTTTAGGGTCTAACTTATGGACATATGAGGTGGGTTGACAAATCGAGATTACGGGTCCTATTTTTTAGGTCAAACATGATGGCCGAGTTTACTAGTTAGATTTACAGGACGTGTTTTAGAATCGAGATTGCAGTTCGTGATTAGGATCGTGTTATACAAGGTCAAATTTTAAGGTTTGTTTTACGCCTCATGTTTTCTTTTTAACTTTATGGTTGAATTTACAAGTCTACTATAGGGGTTGTGTTCATAAGAGAAGTTTACGATCGACTTTACTGGATAAGTTTATGCGCCATAGTAACGGGCTAAGTTTTCACGCCGAGTTTACGGGTCAGGTTTATAGGGAGACTTTATTGGTACTATTGACGGGTCTCGTTTATCTGTTGTGCTTCGTTTTACTTTTCAAGCCAAGTTTACGGATCGGATTTACGAATCGTGTTTTACAGTTCAAATGGTTTAATCAAGTTTACGGGTCGAGTTTATGGGTCGTGATTTTTGCTCATATTTTACGGGGTGAAGTTTTATTTCGATTTAACCGTTGATTATTTTGGTTCGGGTTTATACTCGAATTTACAGGTGAAATTTGTGTGATGTCTTAATGGTTGAAGTTTATTGAATATGCTTACAGTCGAGTTTACGGGTGTTATTTCAACACATTTTACAACGTTGAATTTTATTTCGATTTTCGAAGTTGTGTTTTTGGTTTGAGTTTTCAGTCAAATGTATGGATAGATTATACATGTTTTGTTTCTGGGTTGAGTTTATGCGATAGGTTTACGGGCTGAGTTTGCGATTCGAGTTTTTAGAGCGAGTTTACGGATCAAGTGTACGAGTGTGGTTTACTGGTCATTTTTTCGGGTTGACTTTGTAGATCCAGTTCACGGGTTAATTTTACTAGTGAGTTTAGGGTCTAACTTATGGACATATGAGGTGGGTTGACAAATCAAGATTACGGGTCCTATTTTTTAGGTCAAACATGATGGCCGAGTTTACTAGTTAGATTTACAGGACGTGTTTTAGAATCGAGATTGCAGTTCGTGATTAGGATCGTGTTATACAAGGTCAAATTTTAAGGTTTGTTTTACGCCTCATGTTTTCTTTTTGACTTTATGGTTGAATTTACAAGTCTACTATATGGGTTGTGTTCATAAGAGAAGTTTACGATCGACTTTACTGGATAAGTTTATGCGCCATAGTAACGGGCTAAGTTTTCACGCCGAGTTTACGGGTCAGGTTTATAGGGAGACTTTATTGGTACTATTGACGGGTCTCGTTTATCTGTTATGCTTCGTTTTACTTTTCAAGCCAAGTTTACGGATCGGATTTACGAATCGTGTTTTACAGTTCAAATGGTTTAATCAAGTTTACGGGTCGAGTTTATGGGTCGTGATTTTTGCTCATATTTTACGGGGTGAAGTTTTATTTCGATTTAACCGTTGATTATTTTGGTTCGGGTTTATACTCGAATTTACAGGTGAAATTTGTGTGATGTCTCAATGGTTGAAGTTTATTGAATATGCTTACAGTCGAGTTTACGGGTGTTATTTCAACACATTTTACGACGTTGAATTTTATTTCAATTTTCGAGGTTGTGTTTTTGGTTTGAGTTTTCAGTCTAATGTATGGATAGATTATACATGTTTTGTTTCTGGGTTGAGTTTATGCGATAGGTTTACGGGCTGAGTTTGCGATTCGAGTTTTTAGAGCGAGTTTACGGATCAAGTGTACGAGTGTGGTTTACTGGTCATTTTTTCGGGTTGACTTTGTAGATCCAGTTCACGGGTTAATTTTACTAGTGAGTTTAGGGTCTAACTTATGGACATATGAGGTGGGTTGACAAATCGAGATTACGGGTCCTATTTTTTAGGTCAAACATGATGGCCGAGTTTACTAGTTAGATTTACAGGACGTGTTTTAGAATCGAGATTGCAGTTCGTGATTAGGATCGTGTTATACAAGGTCAAATTTTAAGGTTTGTTTTACGCCTCATGTTTTCTTTTTAACTTTATGGTTGAATTTACAAGTCTACTATAGGGGTTGTGTTCATAAGAGAAGTTTACGATCGACTTTACTGGATAAGTTTATGCGCCATAGTAACGGGCTAAGTTTTCACGCCGAGTTTACGGGTCAGGTTTATAGGGAGACTTTATTGGTACTATTGACGGGTCTCGTTTATCTGTTGTGCTTCGTTTTACTTTTCAAGCCAAGTTTACGGATCGGATTTACGAATCGTGTTTTACAGTTCAAATGGTTTAATCAAGTTTACGGGTCGAGTTTATGGGTCGTGATTTTTGCTCATATTTTACGGGGTGAAGTTTTATTTCGATTTAACCGTTGATTATTTTGGTTCGGGTTTATACTCGAATTTACAGGTGAAATTTGTGTGATGTCTTAATGGTTGAAGTTTATTGAATATGCTTACAGTCGAGTTTACGGGTGTTATTTCAACACATTTTACAACGTTGAATTTTATTTCGATTTTCGAAGTTGTGTTTTTGGTTTGAGTTTTCAGTCAAATGTATGGATAGATTATACATGTTTTGTTTCTGGGTTGAGTTTATGCGATAGGTTTACGGGCTGAGTTTGCGATTCGAGTTTTTAGAGCGAGTTTACGGATCAAGTGTACGAGTGTGGTTTACTGGTCATTTTTTCGGGTTGACTTTGTAGATCCAGTTCACGGGTTAATTTTACTAGTGAGTTTAGGGTCTAACTTATGGACATATGAGGTGGGTTGACAAATCAAGATTACGGGTCCTATTTTTTAGGTCAAACATGATGGCCGAGTTTACTAGTTAGATTTACAGGACGTGTTTTAGAATCGAGATTGCAGTTCGTGATTAGGATCGTGTTATACAAGGTCAAATTTTAAGGTTTGTTTTACGCCTCATGTTTTCTTTTTGACTTTATGGTTGAATTTACAAGTCTACTATATGGGTTGTGTTCATAAGAGAAGTTTACGATCGACTTTACTGGATAAGTTTATGCGCCATAGTAACGGGCTAAGTTTTCACGCCGAGTTTACGGGTCAGGTTTATAGGGAGACTTTATTGGTACTATTGACGGGTCTCGTTTATCTGTTATGCTTCGTTTTACTTTTCAAGCCAAGTTTACGGATCGGATTTACGAATCGTGTTTTACAGTTCAAATTGTTTAATCAAGTTTACGGGTCGAGTTTATGGGTCGTGATTTTTGCTCATATTTTACGGGGTGAAGTTTTATTTCGATTTAACCGTTGATTATTTTGGTTCGGGTTTATACTCGAATTTACAGGTGAAATTTGTGTGATGTCTCAATGGTTGAAGTTTATTGAATATGCTTACAGTCGAGTTTACGGGTGTTATTTCAACACATTTTACGACGTTGAATTTTATTTCAATTTTCGAGGTTGTGTTTTTGGTTTAAGTTTTCAGTCTAATGTATGGATAGATTATACATGTTTTGTTTCTGGGTTGAGTTTATGCGATAGGTTTACGGGCTGAGTTTGCGATTCGAGTTTTTAGAGCGAGTTTACGGATCAAGTGTACGAGTGTGGTTTACTGGTCATTTTTTCGGGTTGACTTTGTAGATCCAGTTCACGGGTTAATTTTACTAGTGAGTTTAGGGTCTAACTTATGGACATATGAGGTGGGTTGACAAATCGAGATTACGGGTCCTATTTTTTAGGTCAAACATGATGGCCGAGTTTACTAGTTAGATTTACAGGACGTGTTTTAGAATCGAGATTGCAGTTCGTGATTAGGATCGTGTTATACAAGGTCAAATTTTAAGGTTTGTTTTACGCCTCATGTTTTCTTTTTAACTTTATGGTTGAATTTACAAGTCTACTATAGGGGTTGTGTTCATAAGAGAAGTTTACGATCGACTTTACTGGATAAGTTTATGCGCCATAGTAACGGGCTAAGTTTTCACGCCGAGTTTACGGGTCAGGTTTATAGGGAGACTTTATTGGTACTATTGACAGGTCTCGTTTATCTGTTGTGCTTCGTTTTACTTTTCAAGCCAAGTTTACGGATCGGATTTACGAATCGTGTTTTACAGTTCAAATGGTTTAATCAAGTTTACGGGTCGAGTTTATGGGTCGTGATTTTTGCTCATATTTTACGGGGTGAAGTTTTATTTCGATTTAACCGTTGATTATTTTGGTTCGGGTTTATACTCGAATTTACAAGTGAAATTTGTGTGATGTCTTAATGGTTGAAGTTTATTGAATATGCTTACAGTCGAGTTTACGGGTGTTATTTCAACACATTTTACGAGGTTGAATTTTGTGTCGATTTTTGAGGTTGTGCTTTGGGTTTGAGTTTTCAGTCTAATGTGTGGATAGATTATACATGTTTTGTTTATGGGTTGAGTTTATGCGATAGGTTTACGGGCTGAGTTTGTGATCCGAATTTTCAGATCGAGTTTACGGATATAGTGTACGAGTGTGGTTTACTGGTCATTTTTTCGGGTTGACTTTGTAGATCCAGTTCACGGGTTAATTTTACTAGTGAGTTTAGGGTCTAACTTATGGACATATGAGGTGGGTTGACAAATCGAGATTACGCGTCCTATTTTTTAGGTCAAACATGATGGCCGAGTTTACTAGTTAGATTTACAGGACGTGTTTTAGAATCGAGATTGCAGTTCGTGATTAGGATCGTGTTATACAAGGTCAAATTTTAAGGTTTGTTTTACGCCTCATGTTTTCTTTTTAACTTTATGGTTGAATTTACAAGTCTACTATAGGGGTTGTGTTCATAAGAGAAGTTTACGATCGACTTTACTGGATAAGTTTATGCGCCATAGTAACGGGCTAAGTTTTCACGCCGAGTTTACGGGTCAGGTTTATAGGGAGACTTTATTGGTACTATTGACGGGTCTCGTTTATCTGTTGTGCTTCGTTTTACTTTTCAAGCCAAGTTTACGAATCGGATTTACGAATCGTGTTTTACAGTTCAAATGGTTTAATCAAGTTTACGGGTCGAGTTTATGGGTCGTGATTTTTGCTCACATTTTACGGGGTGAAGTTTTATTTCGATTTAACCGTTGATTATTTTGGTTCGGGTTTATACTCGAATTTACAGGTGAAATTTGTGTGATGTCTTAATGGTTGAAGTTTATTGAATATGCTTACAGTCGAGTTTACGGGTGTTATTTCAACACATTTTACGACGTTGAATTTTATTTCGATTTTCGAAGTTGTGTTTTTGGTTTGAGTTTTCAGTCAAATGTATGGATAAATTATACATGTTTTGTTTATGGGTTGAGTTTATGCGATAGGTTTACGGGCTGAGTTTGCGATTCGAGTTTTTAGAGCGAGTTTACGGATCAAGTGTACGAGTGTGGTTTACTGGTCATTTTTTCGGGTTGACTTTGTAGATCCAGTTCACGGGTTAATTTTACTAGTGAGTTTAGGGTCTAACTTATGGACATATGAGGTGGGTTGACAAATCGAGATTACGGGTCCTGTTTTTTAGGTCAAACATGATGGCCGAGTTTACTAGTTAGATTTACAGGACGTGTTTTAGAATCGAGATTGCAGTTCGTGATTAGGATCGTGTTATACAAGGTCAAATTTTAAGGTTTGTTTTACGCCTCATGTTTTCTTTTTGACTTTATGGTTGAATTTACAAGTCTACTATAGGGGTTGTGTTCATAAGAGAAGTTTACGATCGACTTTATTGCATAAGTTTATGCGCCATAGTAACGGGTCAAGTTTTCACGCCGAGTTTACGGGTCAGGTTTATAGGGAGACTTTATTGGTACTATTGACGGTTCTCGTTTATCTGTTGTGCTTCGTTTTACTTTTCAAGCCAAGTTTACGGATCGGATTTACGAATCGTGTTTTACAGTTCAAATGGTTTAATCAAGTTTACGGGTCGAGTTTATGGGTCGTGATTTTTGCTCATATTTTACGGGGTGAAGTTTTATTTCGATTTAACCGTTGATTATTTTGGTTCGGGTTTATACTCGAATTTACAGGTGAAATTTGTGTGATGTCTTAATGGTTGAAGTTTATTGAATATGCTTACAGTCGAGTTTACGGGTGTTATTTCAACACATTTTACGAGGTTGAATTTTGTGTCGATTTTTGAGGTTGTGCTTTGGGTTTGAGTTTTCAGTCTAATGTGTGGATAGATTATACATGTTTTGTTTATGGGTTGAGTTTATGCGATAGGTTTACGGGCTGAGTTTGTGATCCGAATTTTCAGATCGAGTTTACGGATATAGTGTACGAGTGTGGTTTACTGGTCATTTTTTCGGGTTGACTTTGTAGATCCAGTTCACGGGTTAATTTTACTAGTGAGTTTAGGGTCTAACTTATGGACATATGAGGTGGGTTGACAAATCGAGATTACGGGTCCTGTTTTTTAGGTCAAACATGATGGCCGAGTTTACTAGTTAGATTTACAGGACGTGTTTTAGAATCGAGATTGCAGTTCGTGATTAGGATCGTGTTATACAAGGTCAAATTTTAAGGTTTGTTTTACGCCTCATGTTTTCTTTTTAACTTTATGGTTGAATTTACAAGTCTACTATAGGGGTTGTGTTCATAAGAGAAGTTTACGATCGACTTTACTGGATAAGTTTATGCGCCATAGTAACGGGCTAAGTTTTCACGCCGAGTTTACGGGTCAGGTTTATAGGGAGACTTTATTGGTACTATTGACGGGTCTCGTTTATCTGTTGTGCTTCGTTTTACTTTTCAAGCCAAGTTTACGGATCGGATTTACGAATCGTGTTTTACAGTTCAAATGGTTTAATCATGTTTACGGGTCGAGTTTATGGGTCGTGATTTTTGCTCATATTTTACGGGGTGAAGTTTTATTTCGATTTAACCGTTGATTATTTTGGTTCGGGTTTATACTCGAATTTACAGGTGAAATTTGTGTGATGTCTTAATGGTTGAAGTTTATTGAATATGCTTACAATCGAGTTTACGGGTGTTATTTCAACACATTTTACGACGTTGAATTTTATTTCGATTTTCGAAGTTGTGTTTTTGGTTTGAGTTTTCAGTCAAATGTATGGATAGATTATACATGTTTTGTTTCTGGGTTGAGTTTATGTGATAGGTTTACGGGCTGAGTTTGCGATTCGAGTTTTTAGAGCGAGTTTACGGATCAAGTGTACGAGTGTGGTTTACTGGTCATTTTTTCGGGTTGACTTTGTAGATCCAGTTCACGGGTTAATTTTACTAGTGAGTTTAGGGTCTAACTTATGGACATATGAGGTGGGTTGACAAATCGAGATTACGCGTCCTATTTTTTAGGTCAAACATGATGGCCGAGTTTACTAGTTAGATTTACAGGACGTGTTTTAGAATCGAGATTGCAGTTCGTGATTAGGATCGTGTTATACAAGGTCAAATTTTAAGGTTTGTTTTACGCCTCATGTTTTCTTTTTAACTTTATGGTTGAATTTACAAGTCTACTATAGGGGTTGTGTTCATAAGAGAAGTTTACGATCGACTTTACTGGATAAGTTTATGCGCCATAGTAACGGGCTAAGTTTTCACGCCGAGTTTACGGGTCAGGTTTATAGGGAGACTTTATTGGTACTATTGACGGGTCTCGTTTATCTGTTGTGCTTCGTTTTACTTTTCAAGCCAAGTTTACGGATCGGATTTACGAATCGTGTTTTACAGTTCAAATGGTTTAATCAAGTTTACGGGTCGAGTTTATGGGTCGTGATTTTTGCTCACATTTTACGGGGTGAAGTTTTATTTCGATTTAACCGTTGATTATTTTGGTTCGGGTTTATACTCGAATTTACAGGTGAAATTTGTGTGATGTCTTAATGGTTGAAGTTTATTGAATATGCTTACAGTCGAGTTTACGGGTGTTATTTCAACACATTTTACGACGTTGAATTTTATTTCGATTTTCGAAGTTGTGTTTTTGGTTTGAGTTTTCAGTCAAATGTATGGATAGATTATACATGTTTTGTTTATGGGTTGAGTTTATGCGATAGGTTTACGGGCTGAGTTTGCGATTCGAGTTTTTAGAGCGAGTTTACGGATCAAGTGTACGAGTGTGGTTTACTGGTCATTTTTTCGGGTTGACTTTGTAGATCCAGTTCACGGGTTAATTTTACTAGTGAGTTTAGGGTCTAACTTATGGACATATGAGGTGGGTTGACAAATCGAGATTACGGGTCCTGTTTTTTAGGTCAAACATGATGGCCGAGTTTACTAGTTAGATTTACAGGACGTGTTTTAGAATCGAGATTGCAGTTCGTGATTAGGATCGTGTTATACAAGGTCAAATTTTAAGGTTTGTTTTACGCCTCATGTTTTCTTTTTGACTTTATGGTTGAATTTACAAGTCTACTATAGGGGTTGTGTTCATAAGAGAAGTTTACGATCGACTTTATTGGATAAGTTTATGCGCCATAGTAACGGGTCAAGTTTTCACGCCGAGTTTACGGGTCAGGTTTATAGGGAGACTTTATTGGTACTATTGACGATTCTCGTTTATCTGTTGTGCTTCGTTTTACTTTTCAAGCCAAGTTTACGGATCGGATTTACGAATCGTGTTTTACAGTTCAAATGGTTTAATCAAGTTTACGGGTCGAGTTTATGGGTCGTGATTTTTGCTCATATTTTACGGGGTGAAGTTTTATTTCGATTTAACCGTTGATTATTTTGGTTCGGGTTTATACTCGAATTTACAGGTGAAATTTGTGTGATGTCTTAATGGTTGAAGTTTATTGAATATGCTTACAGTCGAGTTTACGGGTGTTATTTCAACACATTTTACGACGTTGAATTTTATTTCGATTTTCGAAGTTGTGTTTTTGGTTTGAGTTTTCAGTCAAATGTATGGATAGATTATACATGTTTTGTTTATGGGTTGAGTTTATGCGATAGGTTTACGGGCTGAGTTTGCGATTCGAGTTTTTAGAGCGAGTTTACGGATCAAGTGTACGAGTGTGGTTTACTGGTCATTTTTTTGGGTTGACTTTGTAGATCCAGTTCACGGGTTAATTTTACTAGTGAGTTTAGGGTCTAACTTATGGACATATGAGGTGGGTTGACAAATCGAGATTACGGGTCCTGTTTTTTAGGTCAAACATGATGGCCGAGTTTACTAGTTAGATTTACAGGACGTGTTTTAGAATCGAGATTGCAGTTCGTGATTAGGATCGTGTTATACAAGGTCAAATTTTAAGGTTTGTTTTACGCCTCATGTTTTCTTTTTGACTTTATGGTTGAATTTACAAGTCTACTATAGGGGTTGTGTTCATAAGAGAAGTTTACGATCGACTTTATTGGATAAGTTTATGCGCCATAGTAACGGGTCAAGTTTTCACGCCGAGTTTACGGGTCAGGTTTATAGGGAGACTTTATTGGTACTATTGACGGTTCTCGTTTATCTGTTGTGCTTCGTTTTACTTTTCAAGCCAAGTTTACGGATCGGATTTACGAATCGTGTTTTACAGTTCAAATGGTTTAATCAAGTTTACGGGTCGAGTTTATGGGTCGTGATTTTTGCTCATATTTTACGGGGTGAAGTTTTATTTCGATTTAACCGTTGATTATTTTGGTTCGGGTTTATACTCGAATTTACAGGTGAAATTTGTGTGATGTCTTAATGGTTGAAGTTTATTGAATATGCTTACAGTCGAGTTTACGGGTGTTATTTCAACACATTTTACGACGTTGAATTTTATTTCGATTTTCGAAGTTGTGTTTTTGGTTTGAGTTTTCAGTCAAATGTATGGATAGATTATACATGTTTTGTTTATGGGTTGAGTTTATGCGATAGGTTTACGGGCTGAGTTTGCGATTCGAGTTTTTAGAGCGAGTTTACGGATCAAGTGTACGAGTGTGGTTTACTGGTCATTTTTTTGGGTTGACTTTGTAGATCCAGTTCACGGGTTAATTTTACTAGTGAGTTTAGGGTCTAACTTATGGACATATGAGGTGGGTTGACAAATCGAGATTACGGGTCCTGTTTTTTAGGTCAAACATGATGGCCGAGTTTACTAGTTAGATTTACAGGACGTGTTTTAGAATCGAGATTGCAGTTCGTGATTAGGATCGTGTTATACAAGGTCAAATTTTAAGGTTTGTTTTACGCCTCATGTTTTCTTTTTGACTTTATGGTTGAATTTACAAGTCTACTATAGGGGTTGTGTTCATAAGAGAAGTTTACGATCGACTTTACTGGATAAGTTTATGCGCCATAGTAACGGGCTAAGTTTTCACGCCGAGTTTACGGGTCAGGTTTATAGGGAGACTTTATTGGTACTATTGACGGGTCTCGTTTATCTGTTGTGCTTCGTTTTACTTTTCAAGCCAAGTTTACGGATCGGATTTACGAATCGTGTTTTACAGTTCAAATGGTTTAATCAAGTTTACGGGTCGAGTTTATGGGTCGTGATTTTTGCTCATATTTTACGGGGTGAAGTTTTATTTCGATTTAACCGTTGATTATTTTGGTTCGGGTTTATACTCGAATTTACAGGTGAAATTTGTGTGATGTCTTAATGGTTGAAGTTTATTGAATATGCTTACAGTCGAGTTTACGGGTGTTATTTCAACACATTTTACGACGTTGAATTTTATTTCGATTTTCGAAGTTGTGTTTTTGGTTTGAGTTTTCAGTCAAATGTATGGATAGATTATACATGTTTTGTTTCTGGGTTGAGTTTATGCGATAGGTTTACGGGCTGAGTTTGCGATTCGAGTTTTTAGAGCGAGTTTACGGATCAAGTGTACGAGTGTGGTTTACTGGTCATTTTTTCGGGTTGACTTTGTAGATCCAGTTCACGGGTTAATTTTACTAGTGAGTTTAGGGTCTAACTTATGGACATATGAGGTGGGTTGACAAATCGAGATTACGGGTCCTGTTTTTTAGGTCAAACATGATGGCCGAGTTTACTAGTTAGATTTACAGGACGTGTTTTAGAATCGAGATTGCAGTTCGTGATTAGGATCGTGTTATACAAGGTCAAATTTTAAGGTTTGTTTTACGCCTCATGTTTTCTTTTTGACTTTATGGTTGAATTTACAAGTCTACTATAGGGGTTGTGTTCATAAGAGAAGTTTACGATCGACTTTACTGGATAAGTTTATGCGCCATAGTAACGGGCTAAGTTTTCACGCCGAGTTTACGGGTCAGGTTTATAGGGAGACTTTATTGGTACTATTGACGGGTCTCCTTTATCTGTTGTGCTTCGTTTTACTTTTCAAGCCAAGTTTACGGATCGGATTTACGAATCGTGTTTTACAGTTCAAATGGTTTAATCAAGTTTACGGGTCGAGTTTATGGGTCGTGATTTTTGCTCATATTTTACGGGGTGAAGTTTTATTTCGATTTAACCGTTGATTATTTTGGTTCGGGTTTATACTCGAATTTACAGGTGAAATTTGTGTGATGTCTTAATGGTTGAAGTTTATTGAATATGCTTACAGTCGAGTTTACGGGTGTTATTTCAACACATTTTACGACGTTGAATTTTATTTCGATTTTCGAAGTTGTGTTTTTGGTTTGAGTTTTCAGTCAAATGTATGGATAGATTATACATGTTTTGTTTCTGGGTTGAGTTTATGCGATAGGTTTACGGGCTGAGTTTGCGATTCGAGTTTTTAGAGCGAGTTTACGGATCAAGTGTACGAGTGTGGTTTACTGGTCATTTTTTCGGGTTGACTTTGTAGATCCAGTTCACGGGTTAATTTTACTAGTGAGTTTAGGGTCTAACTTATGGACATATGAGGTGGGTTGACAAATCGAGATTACGGGTCCTGTTTTTTAGGTCAAACATGATGGCCGAGTTTACTAGTTAGATTTACAGGACGTGTTTTAGAATCGAGATTGCAGTTCGTGATTAGGATCGTGTTATACAAGGTCAAATTTTAAGGTTTGTTTTACGCCTCATGTTTTCTTTTTAACTTTATGGTTGAATTTACAAGTCTACTATAGGGGTTGTGTTCATAAGAGAAGTTTACGATCGACTTTACTGGATAAGTTTATGCGCCATAGTAACGGGCTAAGTTTTCACGCTGAGTTTACGGGTCAGGTTTATAGGGAGACTTTATTGGTACTATTGACGGGTCTCGTTTATCTGTTGTGCTTCGTTTTACTTTTCAAGCCAAGTTTACGGATCGGATTTACGATTCGTGTTTTACAGTTCAAATGGTTTAATCAAGTTTACGGGTCGAGTTTATGGGTCGTGATTTTTGCTCATATTTTACGGGGTGAAGTTTTATTTCGATTTAACCGTTGATTATTTTGGTTCGGGTTTATACTCGAATTTACAGGTGAAATTTGTGTGATGTCTTAATGGTTGAAGTTTATTGAATATGCTTACAGTCGAGTTTACGGGTGTTATTTCAACACATTTTACAACGTTGAATTTTATTTCGATTTTCGAAGTTGTGTTTTTGGTTTGAGTTTTCAGTCAAATGTATGGATAGATTATACATGTTTTGTTTCTGGGTTGAGTTTATGCGATAGGTTTACGGGCTGAGTTTGCGATTCGAGTTTTTAGAGCGAGTTTACGGATCAAGTGTACGAGTGTGGTTTACTGGTCATTTTTTCGGGTTGACTTTGTAGATCCAGTTCACGGGTTAATTTTACTAGTGAGTTTAGGGTCTAACTTATGGACATATGAGGTGGGTTGCAAATCGAGATTACGGGTCATGTTTTTTAGGTCAAACATGATGGCCAAGTTTACTAGTTAGATTTACAGGACGTGTTTTAGAATCGAGATTGCAGTTCGTGATTAGGATCGTGTTATACAAGGTCAAATTTTAAGGTTTGTTTTACGCCTCATGTTTTCTTTTTGACTTTATGGTTGAATTTACAAGTCTACTATAGGGGTTGTGTTCATAAGAGAAGTTTACGATCGACTTTACTGGATAAGTTTATGCGCCATAGTAACGGGCTAAGTTTTCACGCCGAGTTTACGGGTCAGGTTTATAGGGAGACTTTATTGGTACTATTGACGGGTCTCCTTTATCTGTTGTGCTTCGTTTTACTTTTCAAGCCAAGTTTACGGATCGGATTTACGAATCGTGTTTTACAGTTCAAATGGTTTAATCAAGTTTACGGGTCGAGTTTATGGGTCGTGATTTTTGCTCATATTTTACGGGGTGAAGTTTTATTTCGATTTAACCGTTGATTATTTTGGTTCGGGTTTATACTCGAATTTACAGGTGAAATTTGTGTGATGTCTTAATGGTTGAAGTTTATTGAATATGCTTATAGTCGAGTTTACGGGTGTTATTTCAACACATTTTACGACGTTGAATTTTATTTCGATTTTCGAGGTTGTGTTTTTGGTTTAGTTTTCAGTCTAATGTATGGATAGATTATACATGTTTTGTTTCTGGGTTGAGTTTATGCGATAGGTTTACGGGCTGAGTTTGCGATTCGAGTTTTTAGACCGAGTTTACGGATCAAGTGTACGAGTGTGGTTTACTGGTCATTTTTTCGGGTTGACTTTGTAGATCCAGTTCACGGGTCAATTTTACTAGTGAGTTTAGGGTCTAACTTATGGAGATATGAGGTGGGTTGACAAATCGAGATTACGGGTCCTATTTTTTAGGTCAAACATGATGGCCGAGTTTACTAGTTAGATTTACAGGACGTGTTTTAGAATTGAGATTGCAGTTCGTGATTAGGATCGTGTTATACAAGGTCAAATTTTAAGGTTTGTTTTACGCCTCATGTTTTCTTTTTGACTTTATGGTTGAATTTACAAGTCTACTATAGGGCTTGTGTTCATAAGAGAAGTTTACGATCGACTTTACTGGATAAGTTTATGCGCCATAGTAACGGGCTAAGTTTTCACGCCGAGTTTACGGGTCAGGTTTATAGGGAGACTTTATTGGTACTATTGACGGGTCTCGTTTATCTGTTGTGCTTCGTTTTACTTTTCAAGCCAAGTTTACGGATCGGATTTACGAATCGTGTTTTACAGTTCAAATGGTTTAATCAAGTTTACGGGTCGAGTTTATGGGTCGTGATTTTTGCTCATATTTTACGGGGTGAAGTTTTATTTCGATTTAACCGTTGATTATTTTGGTTCAGGTTTATACTCGAATTTACAGGTGAAATTTGTGTGATGTCTTAATGGTTGAAGTTTATTGAATATGCTTACAGTCGAGTTTACGGGTGTTATTTCAACACATTTTACGACCTTGAATTTTATTTCGATTTTCGAAGTTGAGTTTTTGGTTTGAGTTTTCAGTCAAATGTATGGATAGATTATACATGTTTTGTTTCTGGGTTGAGTTTATGCGATAGGTTTAGGGGCTGAGTTTGCGATTCGAGTTTTTAGAGCGAGTTTACGGATCAAGTGTACGAGTGTGGTTTACTGGTCATTTTTTCGGGTTGACTTTGTAGATCCAGTTCACGGGTTAATTTTACTAGTGAGTTTAGGGTCTAACTTATGGACATATGAGGTGGGTTGACAAATCGAGATTACGGGTCCTGTTTTTTAGGTCAAACATGATGGCCGAGTTTACTAGTTAGATTTACAAGACGTGTTTTAGAATCGAGATTGCAGTTCGTGATTAGGATCGTGTTATACATGGTCAAATTTTAAGGTTTGTTTTACGCCTCATGTTTTCTTTTTGACTTTATGGTTGAATTTACAAGTCTACTATAGGGGTTGTGTTCATAAGAGAAGTTTACGATCGACTTTACTGGATAAGTTTATGCGCCATAGTAACGGGCTAAGTTTTCACGCCGAGTTTACGGGTCAGGTTTATAGGGAGACTTTATTGGTACTATTGACGGGTCTCCTTTATCTGTTGTGCTTCGTTTTACTTTTCAAGCCAAGTTTACGGATCGGATTTACGAATCGTGTTTTACAGTTCAAATGGTTTAATCAAGTTTACGAGTCGAGTTTATGGGTCGTGATTTTTGCTCATATTTTACGGGGTGAAGTTTTATTTCGATTTAACCGTTGATTATTTTGGTTCGGGTTTATACTCGAATTTACAGGTGAAATTTGTGTGATGTCTTAATGGTTGAAGTTTATTGAATATGCTTACAGTCGAGTTTACGGGTGTTATTTCAACACATTTTACGACGTTGAATTTTATTTCGATTTTCGAAGTTGTGTTTTTGGTTTGAGTTTTCAGTCAAATGTATGGATAGATTATACATGTTTTGTTTCTGGGTTGAGTTTATGCGATAGGTTTACGGGCTGAGTTTGCGATTCGAGTTTTTAGAGCGAGTTTACGGATCAAGTGTACGAGTGTGGTTTACTGGTCATTTTTTCGGGTTGACTTTGTAGATCCAGTTCACGGGTTAATTTTACTAGTGAGTTTAGGGTCTAACTTATGGACATATGAGGTGGGTTGACAAATCGAGATTACGGGTCCTGTTTTTTAGGTCAATCATGATGGCCGAGTTTACTAGTTAGATTTACAGGACGTGTTTTAGAATCGAGATTGCAGTTCGTGATTAGGATCGTGTTATACAAGGTCAAATTTTAAGGTTTGTTTTACGCCTCATGTTTTCTTTTTGACTTTATGGTTGAATTTACAAGTCTACTATAGGGGTTGTGTTCATAAGAGAAGTTTACGATCGACTTTATTGGATAAGTTTATGCGCCATAGTAACGGGTCAAGTTTTCACGCCGAGTTTACGGGTCAGGTTTATAGGGAGACTTTATTGGTACTATTGACGGGTCTCGTTTATCTGTTGTGCTTCGTTTTACTTTTCAAGCCATGTTTACGGATTGGATTTACGAATCGTGTTTTACAGTTCAAATGGTTTAATCAAGTTTACGGGTCGAGTTTATGGGTCGTGATTTTTGCTCATATTTTACGGGGTGAAGTTTTATTTCGATTTAACCGTTGATTATTTTGGTTCGGGTTTATACTCGAATTTACAGGTGAAATTTGTGTGATGTCTTAATGGTTGAAGTTTATTGAATATGCTTATAGTCGAGTTTACGGGTGTTATTTCAACACATTTTACGACGTTGAATTTTATTTCGATTTTCGAGGTTGTGTTTTTGGTTTAGTTTTCAGTCTAATGTATGGATAGATTATACATGTTTTGTTTCTGGGTTGAGTTTATGCGATAGGTTTACGGGCTGAGTTTGCGATTTGAGTTTTTAGACCGAGTTTACGGATCAAGTGTACGAGTGTGGTTTACTGGTCATTTTTTCGGGTTGACTTTGTAGATCCAGTTCACGGGTCAATTTTACTAGTGAGTTTAGGGTCTAACTTATGGAGATATGAGGTGGGTTGACAAATCGAGATTACGGGTCCTATTTTTTAGGTCAAACATGATGGCCGAGTTTACTAGTTAGATTTACAGGACGTGTTTTAGAATTGAGATTGCAGTTCGTGATTAGGATCGTGTTATACAAGGTCAAATTTTAAGGTTTGTTTTACGCCTCATGTTTTCTTTTTGACTTTATGGTTGAATTTACAAGTCTACTATAGGGGTTGTGTTCATAAGAGAAGTTTACGATCGACTTTACTGGATAAGTTTATGCGCCATAGTAACGGGCTAAGTTTTCACGCCGAGTTTACGGGTCAGGTTTATAGGGAGACTTTATTGGTACTATTGACGGGTCTCGTTTATCTGTTGTGCTTCGTTTTACTTTTCAAGCCAAGTTTACGGATCGGATTTACGAATCGTGTTTTACAGTTCAAATGGTTTAATCAAGTTTACGGGTCGAGTTTATGGGTCGTGATTTTTGCTCATATTTTACGGGGTGAAGTTTTATTTCGATTTAACCGTTGATTATTTTGGTTCAGGTTTATACTCGAATTTACAGGTGAAATTTGTGTGATGTCTTAATGGTTGAAGTTTATTGAATATGCTTACAGTCGAGTTTACGGGTGTTATTTCAACACATTTTACGACCTTGAATTTTATTTCGATTTTCGAAGTTGAGTTTTTGGTTTAAGTTTTCAGTCAAATGTATGGATAGATTATACATGTTTTGTTTCTGGGTTGAGTTTATGCGATAGGTTTACGGGCTGAGTTTGCGATTCGAGTTTTTAGAGCGAGTTTACGGATCAAGTGTACGAGTGTGGTTTACTGGTCATTTTTTCGGGTTGACTTTGTAGATCCAGTTCACGGGTTAATTTTACTAGTGAGTTTAGGGTCTAACTTATGGACATATGAGGTGGGTTGACAAATCGAGATTACGGGTCCTGTTTTTTAGGTCAAACATGATGGCCGAGTTTACTAGTTAGATTTACAGGACGTGTTTTAGAATCGAGATTGCAGTTCGTGATTAGGATCGTGTTATACATGGTCAAATTTTAAGGTTTGTTTTACGCCTCATGTTTTCTTTTTGACTTTATGGTTGAATTTACAAGTCTACTATAGGGGTTGTGTTCATAAGAGAAGTTTACGATCGACTTTACTGGATAAGTTTATGCGCCATAGTAACGGGCTAAGTTTTCACGCCGAGTTTACGGGTCAGGTTTATAGGGAGACTTTATTGGTACTATTGACGGGTCTCCTTTATCTGTTGTGCTTCGTTTTACTTTTCAAGCCAAGTTTACGGATCGGATTTACGAATCGTGTTTTACAGTTCAAATGGTTTAATCAAGTTTACGGGTCGAGTTTATGGGTCGTGATTTTTGCTCATATTTTACGGGGTGAAGTTTTATTTCGATTTAACCGTTGATTATTTTGGTTCGGGTTTATACTCGAATTTACAGGTGAAATTTGTGTGATGTCTTAATGGTTGAAGTTTATTGAATATGCTTACAGTCGAGTTTACGGGTGTTATTTCAACACATTTTACGACATTGAATTTTATTTCGATTTTCGAAGTTGTGTTTTTGGTTTGAGTTTTCAGTCAAATGTATGGATAGATTATACATGTTTTGTTTCTGGGTTGAGTTTATGCGATAGGTTTACGGGCTGAGTTTGCGATTCGAGTTTTTAGAGCGAGTTTACGGATCAAGTGTACGAGTGTGGTTTACTGGTCATTTTTTCGGGTTGACTTTGTAGATCCAGTTCACGGGTTAATTTTACTAGTGAGTTTAGGGTCTAACTTATGGACATATGAGGTGGGTTGACAAATCGAGATTACGGGTCCTGTTTTTTAGGTCAAACATGATGGCCGAGTTTACTAGTTAGATTTACAGGACGTGTTTTAGAATCGAGATTGCAGTTCGTGATTAGGATCGTGTTATACAAGGTTAAATTTTAAGGTTTGTTTTACGCCTCATGTTTTCTTTTTGACTTTATGGTTGAATTTACAAGTCTACTATAGGGGTTGTGTTCATAAGAGAAGTTTACGATCGACTTTACTGGATAAGTTTATGCGCCATAGTAACGGGCTAAGTTTTCACGCCGAGTTTACGGGTCAGGTTTATAGGGAGACTTTATTGGTACTATTGACGGGTCTCGTTTATCTGTTGTGCTTCGTTTTACTTTTCAAGCCAAGTTTACGGATCGGATTTACGAATCGTGTTTTACAGTTCAAATGGTTTAATCAAGTTTACGGGTCGAGTTTATGGGTCGTGATTTTTGCTCATATTTTACGGGGTGAAGTTTTATTTCGATTTAACCGTTGATTATTTTGGTTCGGGTTTATACTCGAATTTACAGGTGAAATTTGTGTGATGTCTTAATGGTTGAAGTTTATTGAATATGCTTATAGTCGAGTTTACGGGTGTTATTTCAACACATTTTACGACGTTGAATTTTATTTCGATTTTCGAGGTTGTGTTTTTGGTTTGAGTTTTCAGTCTAATGTATGGATAGATTATACATGTTTTGTTTCTGGGTTGAGTTTATGCGATAGGTTTACGGGCTGAGTTTGCGATTCGAGTTTTTAGAGCGAGTTTACGGATCAAGTGTACGAGTGTGGTTTACTGGTCATTTTTTCGGGTTGACTTTGTAGATCCAGTTCACGGGTTAATTTAACTAGTGAGTTTAGGGTCTAACTTATGGACATATGAGGTGGGTTGACAAATCGAGATTACGGGTCCTGTTTTTTAGGTCAAACATGATGGCCGAGTTTACTAGTTAGATTTACAGGACGTGTTTTAGAATCGAGATTGCAGTTCGTGATTAGGATCGTGTTACACAAGGTCAAATTTTAAGGTTTGTTTTACGCCTCATGTTTTCTTTTTGACTTTATGGTTGAATTTACAAGTCTACTATAGGGGTTGTGTTCATAAGAGAAGTTTACGATCGACTTTACTGGATAAGTTTATGCGCCATAGTAACGGGCTAAGTTTTCACGCCGAGTTTACGGGTCAGGTTTATAGGGAGACTTTATTGGTACTATTGACGGGTCTCCTTTATCTGTTGTGCTTCGTTTTACTTTTCAAGCCAAGTTTACGGATCGGATTTACGAATCGTGTTTTACAGTTCAAATGGTTTAATCAAGTTTACGGGTCGAGTTTATGGGTCGTGATTTTTGCTCATATTTTACGGGGTGAAGTTTTATTTCGATTTAACCGTTGATTATTTTGGTTCGGGTTTATACTCGAATTTACAGGTGAAATTTGTGTGATGTCTTAATGGTTGAAGTTTATTGAATATGCTTACAGTCGAGTTTACGGGTGTTATTTCAACACATTTTACGACGTTGAATTTTATTTCGATTTTCGAAGTTGTGTTTTTGGTTTGAGTTTTCAGTCAAATGTATGGATAGATTATACATGTTTTGTTTCTGGGTTGAGTTTATGCGATAGGTTTACGGGCTGAGTTTGCGATTCGAGTTTTTAGAGCGAGTTTACGGATCAAGTGTACGAGTGTGGTTTACTGGTCATTTTTTCGGGTTGACTTTGTAGATCCAGTTCACGGGTTAATTTTACTAGTGAGTTTAGGGTCTAACTTATGGACATATGAGGTGGGTTGACAAATCGAGATTACGGGTCCTGTTTTTTAGGTCAAACATGATGGCCGAGTTTACTAGTTAGATTTACAAGACGTGTTTTAGAATCGAGATTGCAGTTCGTGATTAGGATCGTGTTATACAAGGTCAAATTTTAAGGTTTGTTTTACGCCTCATGTTTTCTTTTTGACTTTATGGTTGAATTTACAAGTCTACTATAGGGGTTGTGTTCATAAGAGAAGTTTACGATCGACTTTATTGGATAAGTTTATGCGCCATAGTAACGGGTCAAGTTTTCACGCCGAGTTTACGGGTCAGGTTTATAGGGAGACTTTATTGGTACTATTGACAGGTCTCGTTTATCTGTTGTGCTTCGTTTTACTTTTCAAGCCACGTTTACGGATTGGATTTACGAATCGTGTTTTACAGTTCAAATGGTTTAATCAAGTTTACAGGTCGAGTCTATGGGTCGTGATTTTTGCTCATATTTTACGGGGTGAAGTTTTATTTCGATTTAACCGTTGATTATTTTGGTTCGGGTTTATACTCGAATTTACAGGTGAAATTTGTGTGATGTCTTAATGGTTGAAGTTTATTGAATATGCTTATAGTCGAGTTTACGGGTGTTATTTCAACACATTTTACGACGTTGAATTTTATTTCGATTTTCGAGGTTGTGTTTTTGGTTTGAGTTTTCAGTCTAATGTATGGATAGATTATACATGTTTTGTTTCTGGGTTGAGTTTATGCGATAGGTTTACGGGCTGAGTTTGCGATTCGAGTTTTTAGACCGAGTTTACGGATCAAGTGTACGAGTGTGGTTTACTGGTCATTTTTTCGGGTTGACATTGTAGATCCAGTTCACGGGTCAATTTTACTAGTGAGTTTAGGGTCTAACTTATGGAGATATGAGGTGGGTTGACAAATCGAGATTACGGGTCCTATTTTTTAGGTCAAACATGATGGCCGAGTTTACTAGTTAGATTTACAGGACGTGTTTTAGAATTGAGATTGCAGTTCGTGATTAGGATCGTGTTATACAAGGTCAAATTTTAAGGTTTGTTTTACGCCTCATGTTTTCTTTTTGACTTTATGGTTGAATTTACAAGTCTACTATAGGGCTTGTGTTCATAAGAGAAGTTTACGATCGACTTTACTGGATAAGTTTATGCGCCATAGTAATGGGCTAAGTTTTCACGCCGAGTTTACGGGTCAGGTTTATAGGGAGACTTTATTGGTACTATTGACGGGTCTCGTTTATCTGTTGTGCTTCGTTTTACTTTTCAAGCCAAGTTTACGGATCGGATTTACGAATCGTGTTTTACAGTTCAAATGGTTTAATCAAGTTTACGGGTCGAGTTTATGGGTCGTGATTTTTGCTCATATTTTACGGGGTGAAGTTTTATTTCGATTTAACCGTTGATTATTTTGGTTCAGGTTTATACTCGAATTTACAGGTGAAATTTGTGTGATGTCTTAATGGTTGAAGTTTATTGAATATGCTTACAGTCGAGTTTACGGGTGTTATTTCAACACATTTTACGACCTTGAATTTTATTTCGATTTTCGAAGCTGAGTTTTTGGTTTGAGTTTTCAGTCAAATGTATGGATAGATTATACATGTTTTGTTTCTGGGTTGAGTTTATGCGATAGGTTTACGGGCTGAGTTTGCGATTCGAGTTTTTAGAGCGAGTTTACGGATCAAGTGTACGAGTGTGGTTTACTGGTCATTTTTTCGGGTTGACTTTGTAGATCCAGTTCACGGGTTAATTTTACTAGTGAGTTTAGGGTCTAACTTATGGAGATATGAGGTGGGTTGACAAATCGAGAATACGGGTCCTGTTTTTTAGGTCAAACATGATGGCCGAGTTTACTAGTTAGATTTACAGGACGTGTTTTAGAATCGAGATTGCAGTTCGTGATTAGGATCGTGTTATACAAGGTCAAATTTTAAGGTTTGTTTTACGCCTCATGTTTTCTTTTTGACTTTATGGTTGAATTTACAAGTCTACTATAGGGGTTGTGTTCATAAGAGAAGTTTACGATCGACTTTACTGGATAAGTTTATGCGCCATAGTAATGGGCTAAGTTTTCACGCCGAGTTTACGGGTCAGGTTTATAGGGAGACTTTATTGGTACTATTGACGGGTCTCCTTTATCTGTTGTGCTTCGTTTTACTTTTCAAGCCAAGTTTACGGATCGGATTTACGAATCGTGTTTTACAGTTCAAATGGTTTAATCAAGTTTACGGGTCGAGTTTATGGGTCGTGATTTTTGCTCACATTTTACGGGGTGAAGTTTTATTTCGATTTAACCGTTGATTATTTTGGTTCGGGTTTATACTCGAATTTACAGGTGAAATTTGTGTGATGTCTTAATGGTTGAAGTTTATTGAATATGCTTATAGTCGAGTTTACAGGTGTTATTTCAACACATTTTACGACGTTGAATTTTATTTCGATTTTCGAGGTTGTGTTTTTGGTTTGAGTTTTCAGTCTAATGTATGGATAGATTATACATGTTTTGTTTCTGGGTTGAGTTTATGCGATAGGTTTACGGGCTGAGTTTGCGATTCGAGTTTTTAGACCGAGTTTACGGATCAAGTGTACGAGTGTGGTTTACTGGTCATTTTTTCGGGTTGACTTTGTAGATCCAGTTCACGGGTCAATTTTACTAGTGAGTTTAGGGTCTAACTTATGGAGATATGAGGTGGGTTGACAAATCGAGATTACGGGTCCTGTTTTTTAGGTCAAATTTGATGACCGAGTTTACTAGTTAGATTTATAGGACGTGTTTTAGAATCGAGATTGCAGTTCGTGATTAGGATCGTGTTATACAAAGTCAAATTTTAAGGTTTGTTTTACGCCTCATGTCTTCTTTTTGACTTTATGGTTGAATTTACAAGTGTACTATAGGGGTTGTGTTCATAAAAGAAGTTTACGATCGACTTTATTGGATAAGTTTATGCGCCATAGTAACGGGTCAAGTTTTCACGCCGAGTTTACGGGTCAGGTTTATTGGGAGACTTTATTGGTACTATTGACGGGTCTCGTTCATCGGTTGTGCTTCGTTTTACTTTTCAAGCCAAGTTTACGGATCGAATTTACGAATCGTGTTTTACAGTTCAAATGGTTTAATCATGTTTACGGGTCGAGTTTATGGGTCGTGATTTTTGCTCATATTTTACGCGGTGAAGTTTTATTTCGATTTAACCGTTGATTATTTTGGTTCGGATTTATACTCGAATTTATAGGTGAAATTTGTGTGATGTCCTAATGGTTGAAGTTTATGGAATATGCTTACAGTCGAGTTTACGGGTGTTATTTCAACACATTTTACGACGTTGAATTTTATTTCGATTTTCGAAGTTGTGTTTTTGGTTTGAGTTTTCAGTCAAATGTATGGATAGATTATACATGTTTTGTTTCTGGGTTGAGTTTATGCGATAGGTTTACGGGCTGAGTTTGCGATTCGAGCTTTTAGAGCGAGTTTACGGATCAAGTGTACGAGTGTGGTTTACTGGTCCTTTTTTCAGGTTGACTTTGCAGATCCAGTTCATGGGACAATTTTACTAGTGTGTTTAGGGTCTAACTTATGGACATATGAGGTGGGTTGACAAATCGAGATTACGGGTCCTGTTTTTTAGGTCAAATTTGATGGCCGAGTTTACTAGTTAGATTTACAGGACATGTTTTAGAATCGAGATTGCAGTTCGTGATTAGTATCGTGTTATACAAGGTCAAATTTTAAGGATGGTTTTACGCCTCACGTTTTCTTTTTGACTTTATGGTTGAATTTACAAGTCTACTATAGGGGTTGTGTTCATAAGAGAAGTTTACGATCGACTTTATTGGATAAGTTTATGCGCCATAGTAACGGGTCAGGTTTATAGGGACACTTTACTGGTACTATTTAGGGGTCTCGTTTATCTGTTTTGCTTCGTTTTACTTTTCAAGCCAAGTTTATGGATCAGATTTACGAATCGTGTTTTATAGTTCAAAGCGTTTAATCAAGTTTACGGGTCATGTTTTTGGGTCGTGATTTTTGCTCATATTTTACGGGGTGAAATTTTATTTCGATTTAACCGTTGATTATTTCGGTTCGGGTTTATACTCGAATTTACAGGTGAAATTTGTGTGATGTCTTAATGGTTGAAGTTTATGGAATATGCTTACAGCCGAGTTTACGGGTGTTATTTCAACACATTTTACGAGGTTGAATTTTATGTCGATTTTCGAGGTTGTGCTTTTAGTTTGAGTTTTCAGTCTAATATATGGATAGATTATACATGTTTTGTTTATGGGTTGAGTTTATGCAATAGGTTTACGAGCCGAGTTTGCGATCCGAGTTTTCAGATCGAGTTTACGGATATAGTGTACGAGTGTGGTTTATTGGTAATTTTTTCGGGTTGACATTGTAGATCCAGTTCACGGGTCAATTTTACTAGTGAGTTTAGGGTCTAACTTATGGAGATATGAGGTGGGTTGACAAATCGAGATTACGGGTCCTGTTTTTTAGGTCAAATTTGATGGCCGAGTTTACTAGTTAGATTTACAGGACATGTTTTAGAATCGAGATAGCAGTTCGTGATTAGAATCATATTATGCAAGGTGAAATTTTAAGGTTTGTTTTACGCCTCATGTTTTCTTTTTGACTTTATGGTTGAATTTACAAGTGTATTATAGGGGTTGTGTTCATAAGAGAAGTTTACGATCGACTTTATTGGATAAGTTTATTCGCCATAGTAACGGGTTAAGTTTTCACGCCGAGTTTACGGGTCAGGTTTATAGGGAGACTTTATTGGTACTATTGACGGGTCTCGTTTATCGGTTGTGCTTCGTTTTACTTTTCAAGCCAAGTTTACGGATCAGATTTATGAATCGTGTTTTACAGTTCAAATGGTTTAATCAAGTTTACGGGTCGAGTTTATGGGTCGTGATTTTTGCTCATATTTTACAGGGTGAAGTTTTATTTCGATTTAACCGTTGATTATTTTGGTTCGGGTTTATACTCGAATTTACAGGTGAAATTTGTGTGATGTCTTAATGGTTGAAGTTTATTGAATATGCTTACAGTCGAGTTTACGGGTGTTATTTCAACACATTTTACGACGTTGAATTTTATTTCGATTTTCGAGGTTGTGTTTTTGGTTTGAGTTTTCAGTCTAATGTATGGATAGATTATACATGTTTTGTTTATGGGTTGAGTTTATGCGATAGGTTTACGGGCTGAGTTTGCGATTCGAGTTTTTAGAGCGAGTTTACGGATCAAGTGTACGAGTGTGGTTTACTGGTCCTTTTTTCAGGTTGACTTTGCAGATCCAGTTCATGGGACAATTTTACTAGTGTGTTTAGGGTCTAACTTATGGACATATGAGGTGGGTTGACAAATCGAGATTACGGGTCCTGTTTTTTAGGTCAAATTTGATGGCCGAGTTTACTAGTTAGATTTACAGGACATGTTTTAGAATCGAGATTGCAGTTCGTGATTAGGATCGTGTTATACAAGGTCAAATTTTAAGGATGGTTTTACGCCTCACGTTTTCTTTTTGACTTTATGGTTGAATTTACAAGTCTACTATAGGGGTTGTGTTCATAAGAGAAGTTTACGATCGACTTTATTGGATAAGTTTATGCGCCATAGTAACGGGTCAGGTTTATAGGGACACTTTACTGGTACTATTTAGGGGTCTCGTTTATCTGTTTTGCTTCGTTTTACTTTTCAAGCCAAGTTTATGGATCAGATTTACGAATCGTGTTTTATAGTTCAAAGTGTTTAATCAAGTTTACGGGTCAAGTTTTTGGGTCGTGATTTTTGCTCATATTTTACGGGGTGAAAGTTTATTTCGATTTAACCGTTGATTATTTCGGTTCGGGTTTATACTCGAATTTACAGGTGAAATTTGTGTGATGTCTTAATGGTTGAAGTTTATGGAATATGCTTACAGCCGAGTTTACGGGTGTTATTTCAACACATTTTACGAGGTTGAATTTTATGTCGATTTTCGAGGTTGTGCTTTTGGTTTGAGTTTTCAGTCTAATGTATGGATAGATTATACATGTTTTGTTTATGGGTTGAGTTTATGCGATAGGTTTACGGGCTGAGTTTGTGATCCGAGTTTTCAGATTAAGTTTACGGATATAGTGTACGAGTGTGGTTTACTGGTCATTTTTTCGGGTTGACTTTGCAGATCAAGTTCACGGGTCAAATTTACTAGTGAGTTTAGGGTCTAACTTATGGACATATGAGGTGGGTTGACAAATCGAGATTACGGGTCCTGTTTTTTAGGTCAAATTTGATGACCGAGTTTACTAGTTAGATTTATAGGACGTGTTTTAGAATCGAGATTGCAGTTCGTGATTAGGATCGTGTTATACAAAGTCAAATTTTAAGGTTTGTTTTACGCCTCATGTCTTCTTTTTGACTTATGGTTGAATTTACAAGTGTACTATTGGGGTTGTGTTTATAAGAGAAGTTTACGTTCGACTTTATTGGATAAGTTTATGGGCTATAGTAACGGGTCAAGTTTTCACGCCGAGTTTACGGGTCAGGTTTATAGGGAGACTTTATTGGTATTATTGACGGGTCTCGTTTATCTGTTGTCCTTCGTTTTACTTTTCAAGCCAAGTTTACGGATCGGATTAACGAATCGTGTTTTACAGTTCAAATGGTTTAATCAAGTTTACAGGTCGAGTTTATGGGTCGTGATTTTTGCTTATATTTTACGGGGTGAAGTTTTATTTCGATTTAACCGTTGATTATTTTGGTTCGGGTTTATACTCGAATTTACAGGTGGAATTTGTGTGATGTCTTAATGGTTGAAGTTTATTGAATATGCTTACAGTCGAGTTTACGGGTGTTATTTCAACACATTTTACGACGTTGAATTTTATTTCGATTTTTGAGGTTGTGTTTTTGGTTTGAGTTTTCAGTCTAATGTATGGATAGATTATACATGTTTTGTTTATGGGTTGAGTTTATGCGATAGGTTTACGGGCTGAGTTTACGATTCTAGCTTTTAGACCGAGTTTACGGATCAAGTGTACGAGTGTGGTTTACTGGTCATTTTTTCGGGTTGACTTTGCAGATCCAGTTCACGGGTCAATTTTACTAGTGAGTTTAGGGTCTAACTTATGGACATATGAGGTGGGTTGACAAATCGAGATTACGGGTCCTGTTTTTTAGGTCAAATTTGATGGCCGAGTTTACTAGTTAGATTTACAGAACGTGTTTTAGAATCGAGATTGCAGTTCGTGATTAGGATGGTGTTATACAAAGTCAAATTTTAAGGTTTGTTTTACGCCTCATGTCTTTTTTTTTGACTTTATGGTTGAATTTACAAGTGTACTATAGGGGTTGTGTTTATAAGAGAAGTTTACGTTCGACTTTATTGGATAAGTTTATGGGCTATAGTAACGGGTCAAGTTTTGACGCCGAGTTTACGGGTCAAGTTTATAGGGAGACTTTATTGATACTATTGATGGGTCTCGTTTATCTGTTGTCCTTCGTTTTACTTTTCAAGCCAAGTTTACGGATCGGATTTACGAATCGTGTTTTACAGTTCAAATGGTTTAATCAAGTTTACGGGTCGAGTTTATGGGTCGTGATTTTTGCTCATATTTTACGCGGTCAAGTTTTATTTCGATTTAACCGTTGAGTATTTTGGTTCGGGTTTATACTCGAATTTACAGGTGAAATTTGTGTGATGTCTTAATGGTTGAAGTTTATGGAATATGCTTACAGCCGAGTTTACGGGTGTTATTTCAACACATTTTACAATGTTGAATTTTATTTCAATTTTCGAGGTTGTGTTTTTGGTTTGTGTTTTCAGTCTAATGTATGGATAGATTATACATGTTTTGTTTATGGGTTGAGTTTATGCGATAGGTTTACGGGCTGAGTTTACGATTCTAGTTTTTAGACCGAGCTTACGGATCAAGTGTACGAGTGTGGTTTACTGGTCATTTTTTTGGGTTGACTTTGCAGATCCAGTTCACGGGTCAATTTTACTAGTGAGTTTAGGGTCTAACTTATGGACATATGAGGTGGGTTGACAAATCGAGATTACGGGTCCTGTTTTTTAGGTCAAATTTGATGGCCGAGTTTACTAGTTAGATTTACAGGACGTGTTTTAGAATCGAGATTGCAGTTCGTGATTACGATCGTGTTATACAAGTTCAAATTTTAAGGTTTGTTTTACGCCTCATGTTTTCTTTTTGACTTTATGGTTGAATTTACAAGTCTACTATAGGTGTTGTGTTCATAAGAGAAGTTTACGATCGACTTTATTGGATAAGTTTATGCGCCATAGTAACGGGTCAAGTTTTCACGCCGAGTTTACGGGTCAGGTTTATGGGGAGACTTTATTGGTACTATTGACGGGTCTCGTTTATCTGTTGTGCTTCGTTTTACTTTTCAAGCCAAGTTTACGGATCGGATTTACGAATCGTGTTTTACAGTTCAAATGGTTTAATCAAGTTTACGGGTCGAGTTTGTGGGTCGTGATTTTTGCTCAAATTTTGCGGGGTGAAGTTTTATTTCGATTTAACCGTTGATTATTTTGGTTCGGGTTTATACTCGAATTTACAGGTGAAATTTGTGTGATGTCTTAATGGTTGAAGTTTATGGAATATGCTTACAGCCGAGTTTACGGGTGTTATTTCAACACATTTTACGATGTGGAATTTTATTTCGATTTTCGAGGTTGTGTTTTTGGTTTGAGTTTTCAGTCTAATGTATGGATAGATTATACATGTTTTGTTTCTGGGTTGAGTTTATGCGATAGGTTTACGGGCTGAGTTTGCGATTCGAGTTTTTAGACCGAGTTTACGGATCAAGTGTACGAGTGTGGTTTACTGGTCATTTTTTCGGGTTGACTTTGTAGATCCAGTTCACGGGTCAATTTTACTAGTGAGTTTAGGGTCTAACTTATGGAGATATGAGGTGGGTTGACAAATCGAGATTACGGGTCCTGTTTTTTAGGTCAAACATGATGGCCGAGTTTACTAGTTAGATTTACAGGACGTGTTTTAGAATCGAGATTGCAGTTCGTGATTAGGATCGTGTTATACAAGGTCAAATTTTAAGGTTTGTTTTACGCCTCATGTTTTCTTTTTGACTTTATGGTTGAATTTACAAGTCTACTATAGGGGTTGTGTTCATAAGAGAAGTTTACGATCGACTTTACTGGATAAGTTTATGCGCCATAGTAATGGGCTAAGTTTTCACGCCGAGTTTACGGGTCAGGTTTATAGGGAGACTTTATTGGTACTATTGACGGGTCTCCTTTATCTGTTGTGCTTCGTTTTACTTTTCAAGCCAAGTTTACGGATCGGATTTACGAATCGTGTTTTACAGTTCAAATGGTTTAATCAAGTTTACGGGTCGAGTTTATGGGTCGTGATTTTTGCTCACATTTTACGGGGTGAAGTTTTATTTCGATTTAACCGTTGATTATTTTGGTTCGGGTTTATACTCGAATTTACAGGTGAAATTTGTGTGATGTCTTAATGGTTGAAGTTTATTGAATATGCTTATAGTCGAGTTTACAGGTGTTATTTCAACACATTTTACGACGTTGAATTTTATTTCGATTTTCGAGG
This sequence comes from Vigna unguiculata, assembly GCF_037176805.1. Taxonomy (NCBI): domain Eukaryota; kingdom Viridiplantae; phylum Streptophyta; class Magnoliopsida; order Fabales; family Fabaceae; genus Vigna; species Vigna unguiculata. The sequence continues at coordinate 14,703,564 of NC_140793.1, read as the reverse complement.
TTGTGTTTTTGGTTTGAGTTTTCAGTCTAATGTATGGATAGATTATACATGTTTTGTTTCTGGGTTGAGTTTATGCGATAGGTTTACGGGCTGAGTTTGCGATTCGAGTTTTTAGACCGAGTTTACGGATCAAGTGTACGAGTGTGGTTTACTGGTCATTTTTTCGGGTTGACTTTGTAGATCCAGTTCACGGGTCAATTTTACTAGTGAGTTTAGGGTCTAACTTATGGAGATATGAGGTGGGTTGACAAATCGAGATTACGGGTCCTGTTTTTTAGGTCAAATTTGATGACCGAGTTTACTAGTTAGATTTATAGGACGTGTTTTAGAATCGAGATTGCAGTTCGTGATTAGGATCGTGTTATACAAAGTCAAATTTTAAGGTTTGTTTTACGCCTCATGTCTTCTTTTTGACTTTATGGTTGAATTTACAAGTGTACTATAGGGGTTGTGTTCATAAAAGAAGTTTACGATCGACTTTATTGGATAAGTTTATGCGCCATAGTAACGGGTCAAGTTTTCACGCCGAGTTTACGGGTCAGGTTTATTGGGAGACTTTATTGGTACTATTGACGGGTCTCGTTCATCGGTTGTGCTTCGTTTTACTTTTCAAGCCAAGTTTACGGATCGAATTTACGAATCGTGTTTTACAGTTCAAATGGTTTAATCATGTTTACGGGTCGAGTTTATGGGTCGTGATTTTTGCTCATATTTTACGCGGTGAAGTTTTATTTCGATTTAACCGTTGATTATTTTGGTTCGGATTTATACTCGAATTTATAGGTGAAATTTGTGTGATGTCCTAATGGTTGAAGTTTATGGAATATGCTTACAGTCGAGTTTACGGGTGTTATTTCAACACATTTTACGACGTTGAATTTTATTTCGATTTTCGAAGTTGTGTTTTTGGTTTGAGTTTTCAGTCAAATGTATGGATAGATTATACATGTTTTGTTTCTGGGTTGAGTTTATGCGATAGGTTTACGGGCTGAGTTTGCGATTCGAGCTTTTAGAGCGAGTTTACGGATCAAGTGTACGAGTGTGGTTTACTGGTCCTTTTTTCAGGTTGACTTTGCAGATCCAGTTCATGGGACAATTTTACTAGTGTGTTTAGGGTCTAACTTATGGACATATGAGGTGGGTTGACAAATCGAGATTACGGGTCCTGTTTTTTAGGTCAAATTTGATGGCCGAGTTTACTAGTTAGATTTACAGGACATGTTTTAGAATCGAGATTGCAGTTCGTGATTAGTATCGTGTTATACAAGGTCAAATTTTAAGGATGGTTTTACGCCTCACGTTTTCTTTTTGACTTTATGGTTGAATTTACAAGTCTACTATAGGGGTTGTGTTCATAAGAGAAGTTTACGATCGACTTTATTGGATAAGTTTATGCGCCATAGTAACGGGTCAGGTTTATAGGGACACTTTACTGGTACTATTTAGGGGTCTCGTTTATCTGTTTTGCTTCGTTTTACTTTTCAAGCCAAGTTTATGGATCAGATTTACGAATCGTGTTTTATAGTTCAAAGCGTTTAATCAAGTTTACGGGTCATGTTTTTGGGTCGTGATTTTTGCTCATATTTTACGGGGTGAAATTTTATTTCGATTTAACCGTTGATTATTTCGGTTCGGGTTTATACTCGAATTTACAGGTGAAATTTGTGTGATGTCTTAATGGTTGAAGTTTATGGAATATGCTTACAGCCGAGTTTACGGGTGTTATTTCAACACATTTTACGAGGTTGAATTTTATGTCGATTTTCGAGGTTGTGCTTTTAGTTTGAGTTTTCAGTCTAATATATGGATAGATTATACATGTTTTGTTTATGGGTTGAGTTTATGCAATAGGTTTACGAGCCGAGTTTGCGATCCGAGTTTTCAGATCGAGTTTACGGATATAGTGTACGAGTGTGGTTTATTGGTAATTTTTTCGGGTTGACATTGTAGATCCAGTTCACGGGTCAATTTTACTAGTGAGTTTAGGGTCTAACTTATGGAGATATGAGGTGGGTTGACAAATCGAGATTACGGGTCCTGTTTTTTAGGTCAAATTTGATGGCCGAGTTTACTAGTTAGATTTACAGGACATGTTTTAGAATCGAGATAGCAGTTCGTGATTAGAATCATATTATGCAAGGTGAAATTTTAAGGTTTGTTTTACGCCTCATGTTTTCTTTTTGACTTTATGGTTGAATTTACAAGTGTATTATAGGGGTTGTGTTCATAAGAGAAGTTTACGATCGACTTTATTGGATAAGTTTATTCGCCATAGTAACGGGTTAAGTTTTCACGCCGAGTTTACGGGTCAGGTTTATAGGGAGACTTTATTGGTACTATTGACGGGTCTCGTTTATCGGTTGTGCTTCGTTTTACTTTTCAAGCCAAGTTTACGGATCAGATTTATGAATCGTGTTTTACAGTTCAAATGGTTTAATCAAGTTTACGGGTCGAGTTTATGGGTCGTGATTTTTGCTCATATTTTACAGGGTGAAGTTTTATTTCGATTTAACCGTTGATTATTTTGGTTCGGGTTTATACTCGAATTTACAGGTGAAATTTGTGTGATGTCTTAATGGTTGAAGTTTATTGAATATGCTTACAGTCGAGTTTACGGGTGTTATTTCAACACATTTTACGACGTTGAATTTTATTTCGATTTTCGAGGTTGTGTTTTTGGTTTGAGTTTTCAGTCTAATGTATGGATAGATTATACATGTTTTGTTTATGGGTTGAGTTTATGCGATAGGTTTACGGGCTGAGTTTGCGATTCGAGTTTTTAGAGCGAGTTTACGGATCAAGTGTACGAGTGTGGTTTACTGGTCCTTTTTTCAGGTTGACTTTGCAGATCCAGTTCATGGGACAATTTTACTAGTGTGTTTAGGGTCTAACTTATGGACATATGAGGTGGGTTGACAAATCGAGATTACGGGTCCTGTTTTTTAGGTCAAATTTGATGGCCGAGTTTACTAGTTAGATTTACAGGACATGTTTTAGAATCGAGATTGCAGTTCGTGATTAGGATCGTGTTATACAAGGTCAAATTTTAAGGATGGTTTTACGCCTCACGTTTTCTTTTTGACTTTATGGTTGAATTTACAAGTCTACTATAGGGGTTGTGTTCATAAGAGAAGTTTACGATCGACTTTATTGGATAAGTTTATGCGCCATAGTAACGGGTCAGGTTTATAGGGACACTTTACTGGTACTATTTAGGGGTCTCGTTTATCTGTTTTGCTTCGTTTTACTTTTCAAGCCAAGTTTATGGATCAGATTTACGAATCGTGTTTTATAGTTCAAAGTGTTTAATCAAGTTTACGGGTCAAGTTTTTGGGTCGTGATTTTTGCTCATATTTTACGGGGTGAAAGTTTATTTCGATTTAACCGTTGATTATTTCGGTTCGGGTTTATACTCGAATTTACAGGTGAAATTTGTGTGATGTCTTAATGGTTGAAGTTTATGGAATATGCTTACAGCCGAGTTTACGGGTGTTATTTCAACACATTTTACGAGGTTGAATTTTATGTCGATTTTCGAGGTTGTGCTTTTGGTTTGAGTTTTCAGTCTAATGTATGGATAGATTATACATGTTTTGTTTATGGGTTGAGTTTATGCGATAGGTTTACGGGCTGAGTTTGTGATCCGAGTTTTCAGATTAAGTTTACGGATATAGTGTACGAGTGTGGTTTACTGGTCATTTTTTCGGGTTGACTTTGCAGATCAAGTTCACGGGTCAAATTTACTAGTGAGTTTAGGGTCTAACTTATGGACATATGAGGTGGGTTGACAAATCGAGATTACGGGTCCTGTTTTTTAGGTCAAATTTGATGACCGAGTTTACTAGTTAGATTTATAGGACGTGTTTTAGAATCGAGATTGCAGTTCGTGATTAGGATCGTGTTATACAAAGTCAAATTTTAAGGTTTGTTTTACGCCTCATGTCTTCTTTTTGACTTATGGTTGAATTTACAAGTGTACTATTGGGGTTGTGTTTATAAGAGAAGTTTACGTTCGACTTTATTGGATAAGTTTATGGGCTATAGTAACGGGTCAAGTTTTCACGCCGAGTTTACGGGTCAGGTTTATAGGGAGACTTTATTGGTATTATTGACGGGTCTCGTTTATCTGTTGTCCTTCGTTTTACTTTTCAAGCCAAGTTTACGGATCGGATTAACGAATCGTGTTTTACAGTTCAAATGGTTTAATCAAGTTTACAGGTCGAGTTTATGGGTCGTGATTTTTGCTTATATTTTACGGGGTGAAGTTTTATTTCGATTTAACCGTTGATTATTTTGGTTCGGGTTTATACTCGAATTTACAGGTGGAATTTGTGTGATGTCTTAATGGTTGAAGTTTATTGAATATGCTTACAGTCGAGTTTACGGGTGTTATTTCAACACATTTTACGACGTTGAATTTTATTTCGATTTTTGAGGTTGTGTTTTTGGTTTGAGTTTTCAGTCTAATGTATGGATAGATTATACATGTTTTGTTTATGGGTTGAGTTTATGCGATAGGTTTACGGGCTGAGTTTACGATTCTAGCTTTTAGACCGAGTTTACGGATCAAGTGTACGAGTGTGGTTTACTGGTCATTTTTTCGGGTTGACTTTGCAGATCCAGTTCACGGGTCAATTTTACTAGTGAGTTTAGGGTCTAACTTATGGACATATGAGGTGGGTTGACAAATCGAGATTACGGGTCCTGTTTTTTAGGTCAAATTTGATGGCCGAGTTTACTAGTTAGATTTACAGAACGTGTTTTAGAATCGAGATTGCAGTTCGTGATTAGGATGGTGTTATACAAAGTCAAATTTTAAGGTTTGTTTTACGCCTCATGTCTTTTTTTTTGACTTTATGGTTGAATTTACAAGTGTACTATAGGGGTTGTGTTTATAAGAGAAGTTTACGTTCGACTTTATTGGATAAGTTTATGGGCTATAGTAACGGGTCAAGTTTTGACGCCGAGTTTACGGGTCAAGTTTATAGGGAGACTTTATTGATACTATTGATGGGTCTCGTTTATCTGTTGTCCTTCGTTTTACTTTTCAAGCCAAGTTTACGGATCGGATTTACGAATCGTGTTTTACAGTTCAAATGGTTTAATCAAGTTTACGGGTCGAGTTTATGGGTCGTGATTTTTGCTCATATTTTACGCGGTCAAGTTTTATTTCGATTTAACCGTTGAGTATTTTGGTTCGGGTTTATACTCGAATTTACAGGTGAAATTTGTGTGATGTCTTAATGGTTGAAGTTTATGGAATATGCTTACAGCCGAGTTTACGGGTGTTATTTCAACACATTTTACAATGTTGAATTTTATTTCAATTTTCGAGGTTGTGTTTTTGGTTTGTGTTTTCAGTCTAATGTATGGATAGATTATACATGTTTTGTTTATGGGTTGAGTTTATGCGATAGGTTTACGGGCTGAGTTTACGATTCTAGTTTTTAGACCGAGCTTACGGATCAAGTGTACGAGTGTGGTTTACTGGTCATTTTTTTGGGTTGACTTTGCAGATCCAGTTCACGGGTCAATTTTACTAGTGAGTTTAGGGTCTAACTTATGGACATATGAGGTGGGTTGACAAATCGAGATTACGGGTCCTGTTTTTTAGGTCAAATTTGATGGCCGAGTTTACTAGTTAGATTTACAGGACGTGTTTTAGAATCGAGATTGCAGTTCGTGATTACGATCGTGTTATACAAGTTCAAATTTTAAGGTTTGTTTTACGCCTCATGTTTTCTTTTTGACTTTATGGTTGAATTTACAAGTCTACTATAGGTGTTGTGTTCATAAGAGAAGTTTACGATCGACTTTATTGGATAAGTTTATGCGCCATAGTAACGGGTCAAGTTTTCACGCCGAGTTTACGGGTCAGGTTTATGGGGAGACTTTATTGGTACTATTGACGGGTCTCGTTTATCTGTTGTGCTTCGTTTTACTTTTCAAGCCAAGTTTACGGATCGGATTTACGAATCGTGTTTTACAGTTCAAATGGTTTAATCAAGTTTACGGGTCGAGTTTGTGGGTCGTGATTTTTGCTCAAATTTTGCGGGGTGAAGTTTTATTTCGATTTAACCGTTGATTATTTTGGTTCGGGTTTATACTCGAATTTACAGGTGAAATTTGTGTGATGTCTTAATGGTTGAAGTTTATGGAATATGCTTACAGCCGAGTTTACGGGTGTTATTTCAACACATTTTACGATGTGGAATTTTATTTCGATTTTCGAGGTTGTGTTTTTGGTTTGTGTTTTCAGTCTAATGTATGGATAGATTATACATGTTTTGTTTATGGGTTGAGTTTATGCGATAGGTTTACGGGCTGAGTTTACGATTCTAGTTTTTAGACCGAGTTTACGGATCAAGTGTACGAGTGTGGTTTACTGGTCATCTTTTTGGGTTGACTTTGCAGATCCAGTTCACGGGTCAATTTTACTAGTGAGTTTAGGGTCTAACTTATGGACATATGAGGTGGGTTGACAAATCGAGATTATGGGTCCTGTTTTTTAGGTCAAACATGATGGCCGAGTTTACTAGTTAGATTTACAGGACGTGTTTTAGAATCGAGATTGCAGTTCGTGATTAGGATCGTGTTATACAAGGTCAAATTTTAAGGTTTGTTTTACGCCTCATGTTTTCTTTTTGAGTGTATGGTTGAATTTACAAGTGTACTATAGGGGTTGTGTTCATAAGAGAAGTTTACGATCGACTTTATTGGATAAGTTTATGCGCCATAGTAACGGGTCAGGTTTATAGGGACACTTTACTGGTACTATTTAGGGGTCTCGTTTATCTGTTGTGCTTCGTTTTACTTTTCAAGCCAAGTTTATGGATCAGATTTACGAATCGTGTTTTACAGTTCAAAGGGTTTAATCAAGTTTACGGGTCGAGTTAATGGGTTGTGATTTTTGCTCATATTTTACGGGGTGAAATTTTATTTCGATTTAACCGTTGATTATTTCGGTTCGAGTTTATACTCGAATTTACAGGTGAAATTTGTGTGATGTCTTAATGGTTGAAGTTTATGGAATATGCTTACAGCCGAGTTTACGGTTGTTATTTAAACACATTTTACGAGGTTCAATTTTATGTCGATTTTCGAGGTTGTGCTTTTGGTTTGAGTTTTCAGTCTAATGTATGGATAGATTATACATGTTTTGTTTATGGGTTGAGTTTATGCGATAGGTTTACGGGCCTAGTTTGTGATCCGAGTTTTCAGATCGAGTTTACGGATATAGTGTAGGAGTGTGGTTTACTGGTCATTTTTTCGGGTTGACTTTGCAGATCCAGTTCACGGGTCAATTTTACTAGTGAGTTTAGGGTCTAACTTATGGACATATGAGGTGGGTTGACAAATCGAGATAACGGGTCCTTTTTCTTAGGTAAAATTTGATGGCCGAGTCTACTAGTTAGATTTACAGGACGTGTTTTAGAATCGAGATTGCCGTTCGTGATTAGGATTGTGTTATACAAGGTCAAATTTTAAGGTTTGTTTTACGCCTCATGTTTTCTTTTTGACTTTATAGTTGAATTTACAAGTCTACTATAGGGGTTGTGTTCATAAGAGAAGTTTACGATCGACTTTATTGGATAAGTTTATGGGCGATAGTAATGGGTCAAGTTTTCATGCCGAGTTTACGGGTCAGGTTCATAGGGAGACTTCATTGGTACTATTTATGGGTCTCGTTTATCTGTTGTGCTTCGTTTTACTTTTCAAGCCAAGTTTACGGATCGGATTTACGAATCGTGTTTTACTGTTCAAATGGTTTAATCAAGTTTACGGGTCGAATTTATGGGTCTTGATTTTTGCTCATATTTTACGCGGTCAAGTTTTATTTCGATTTAACCGTTGAGTATTTTGGTTCGGGTTTATACTCGAATTTACAGGTGAAATTTGTGTGATGTCTTAATGGTTGAAGTTTATTTAATATGCTTACAGCCGAGTTTACGGGTGTTATTTCAACACATTTTACGACGTTGAATTTTATGTCGATTTTCGAGGTTGTGCTTTTGGTTTGAGTTTTCAGTCTAATTTATGGATAGATTATACATGTTTTATTTATGGGTTGAGTTTATGCGATAGGTTTACGGGCTGAGTTTACGATTCGAGTTTTTAGACCGAGTTTATGGATCAAGTGTACGAGTGTGGTTTACTGGTCATTCTTTTGGGTTGACTTTGCTGATCCAGTTCACGGGTCAATTTTACTAGTGAGTTTAGGGTCTAACTTATGGACATATGAGGTGGGTTGACAATCGAGATTACGGGTCCTGTTTATTAGGTCAAATTTGATGGCCGACTAGTTAGATTTAAAGGACGTGTTTTAGAATCGATATTGCAGTTTGTGATTAGGATCGTGTTATACAAGGTCAAATTTTAAGGTTTGTTTTACGCCTCATGTTTTCTTTTTGACTTTATGGTTCAATTTACAAGTGTACTATAGGCGTTGTGTTCATAAGAGAAGTTTACGATCGACTTTATTGGATAAGTTTATGGGCCAAAGTAACGGGTCAAGTTTTCATGCCGAGTTTACGGGTCTCGTTTATCTGTTGTGCTTCGTTTTACTTTTCAAGCCAAGTTTACGGATCAGATTTACGAATCGTGTTTTACAGTTCAAATGGTTTAATCAAGTTTACGGGTCGAGTTTGTGGGTTGTGATTTTTGCTCATATTTTACGGGGTGGAATTTTATTTCGATTTAACCGTTGATTATTTCGGTTCGGGTTTATACTCGAATTTACAGGTGAAATTTGTGTGATGTCTTAACGGTTGAAGTTTATGGAATATGCTCACAGCCGAGTTTACGGGTGTTATTTCAACACATTTTACGAGGTTGAATTTTATGTCGATTTTCGAGGTTTTGTTTTTGGTTTGAGTTTTCAGTCTAATATATGGATAGATTATACATGTTTTGTTTATGGGTTGAGTTTATGCGATAGGTTTACGGGCCGATTTTGTGGTCCGAGTTTTCAGATCGAGTTTACGAATCAAGTGTACGAGTGTGGTTTACTGGTCATTTTTCGGGTTGACTTTGAAGATCCAGTTCACGGGTCAATTTTACTAGTGAGTTTAGGGTCTAACTTATGGACATATGAGGTGGGTTGACAATCGAGATTTCGGGTCCTGTTTTTTAGGTCAAATTTGATGGCCCGGTTTACTAGTTAGATTTACAGGACGAGTTTTAGAATCGATATTGCAGTTTGTGATTAGGATCGTGTTATACAAGGTCAAATTTTAAGGTTTGTTTTACGCCTCATGTTTTCTTTTTGACTTTATGGTTGAATTTACAAGTGTACTATAGGGGTTGTGTTCATAAGAGAAGTTTACGATCGACTTTATTTGATAAGTTTATGGGCCATAGTAACAGGTCAAGTTTTCATGCCGATTTTACGGGTCCGTTTAATAGGGAGACTTTACTGGTACTATTTACGGTCTCGTTTATCTATTGTGCTACGTTTTACTTTTCAAGCCATGTTTACGGATCGGATTTACGAATCGTGTTTTACAGTTCAAACGGTTTAATCAAGTTTACGGGTCGAGTTTATGGGTCGTGATTTTTTCTCATATTTTACGGGGTGAAATTTTATTTCGATTTAACCGTTGATGTTTTCGGTTCGGGTTTATACTCGAATTTACAGGTGAAATTTGTGTGATGTCTTAAGGGTAGAATTTTATGGAATATGCTTATAGCCGAGTTTACGGATGTTATTTCAACACATTTTACGAGGTTGAATTTTATGTCAATTTTCGAGGTTGTGTTTTTGGTTTGAGTTTTCAGTCTAATGTATGGATAGATTATACATGTTTTGTTTATGGGTTGAGTTTATGTGATAGGTTTACGGGCTGAGTTTGCGATTCGAGTTTTTAGACTGAGTTTACGGATCAAGTGTACGAGTGTGGTTTACTGGTCATTTTTTGGGGTTGACTTTGCAGATATAGTTCACGGGTCAATTTTACTAGTGAGTTTAGGGTCTAACTTATGGACATATGAGGTGGGTTGACAAATCGAGATGACGGGTCCTATTTTTTAGGTCAAATTTGATGGCCGAGTTTACTAGTTAGATTTATAGGACGTGTTTTAGAATCGAGATTGCAGTTCGTGATTAGGATCATGTTATACAAGGTCAAATTTTAGGGTTTGTTTTACGCCTCATGTTTTCTTTTTGACTTTATGGTTTAATTTACAAGTCTACTATAGGGGTTGTGTTCATAAGAGAAGTTTACGATCGACTTTATTGAACAAGTTTATGAGCCATAGTAACGGGTCACGTTTTCATGCCGAGTTTACGGGTCAGGTTTATAGGGACACGTTACTGGGACTATTGACGGGTCTCGTTTATCTATTGTGCTTCGTTTTACTTTTCAAGCCAAGTTTCCAGATCGGATTTACGAATCGTGTTTTACAGTTCAAATGGTTTAATCAAATTTATGGGTCGAGTTTATGGGTCGTGATTTTTTCTCATATTTTACGGGGTGAAATTTATTTTTTTATTTAACCGTTGATTATTTCGGTTCGGGTTTATACTGGAATTTACAGGTGAAATTTGTGTGATGTCTTAATGGTTGAAGTTTATGGAATATGCTTACAGCCGAGTTTAAGGGTGTTATTTAAACACATTTTACGACGTTGAATTTTATGTCGATTTTCGAGGTTGTGTTTTTGGTTTGAGTTTTCAGTCTAATGTATGGATAGATTATACATGTTTTGTTTATGGGTTGAGTTTATGCGATAGGTTTACGGGCCTAGTTTGTGATCCGAGTTTTCAGATCGAGTTTACGGATATAGTGTAGGAGTGTGGTTTACTGGTCATTTTTTCGGGTTGACTTTGCAGATCCAGTTCACGGGTCAATTTTACTAGTGAGTTTAGGCTCTAACTTATGGACATATGAGGTGGGTTGACAAATCGAGATAACGGGTCCTTTTTTTTAGGTAAAATTTGATGGCTGAGTTTACTAGTTAGATTTACAGGACGTGTTTTAGAATCGAGATTGCCGTTCGTGATTAGGATTGTGTTATACAAGGTCAAATTTTAAGGTTTGTTTTACGCCTCATGTTTTCTTTTTGACTTTATAGTTGAATTTACAAGTCTACTATAGGGGTTGTGTTCATAAGAGAAGTTTACGATCGACTTTATTGGATAAGTTTATGGGCGATAGTAATGGGTCAAGTTTTCATGCCGAGTTTACGGGTCAGGTTTATAGGGAGACTTCATTGGTAGTATTTACGGGTCTCGTTTATCTGTTGTGCTTCGTTTTACTTTTCAAGCCAAGTTTACGGATCGGATTTACAAATCGTGTTTTACTGTTCAAATGGTTTAATCAAGTTTACGGGTCGAATTTATGGGTCGTGATTTTTTCTCATATTTTACGGGGTGAAATTTTATTTCGATTTAACCGTTGATTATTTCGGTTCAGGTTTATACTCAAATTTATAGGTGAAATTTATGTGATGTCTTAATGGTTGAAGTTTATTTAATATGCTTACAGCCGAGTTTACGGGTGTTATTTCAACACATTTTAAAAGGTTGAATTTTATGTCAATTTTCGAGGTTGTGTTTTTGGTTTGAGTTTTCAGTCTAATGTATGGATAGATTATACATGTTTTGTTTATGGGTTGAGTTTATGGGATAGGTTTACGGGCTGAGTTTGCGATTCGAGTTTTTAGGCCGAGTTTACGGAGCAAGTGTACGAGTGTGGTTTACTAGTCATTTTTTCAGGTTGACTTTGCAGATCCAGTTCACGGGTCAATTTTACTAGCGAGTTTAGGGTCTAACTTATGGACATATGAGGTGGGTTGACAAATCGAGATGACGGGTCCTATTTTTTAGGTTAAATTTGATGGCCGAGTTTACTAGTTAGATTTAAAGGACGTGTTTTAAAATCGAGATTGCAGTTCGTGATTAGGATCATGTTATACAAGGTCAAATTTTAATGTTTGTTTTACGCCTCATGTTTTCTTTTTGTCTTTATGGTTTAATTTACAAGTCTACTATAGGGGTTGTGTTCATAAGAGAAGTTTACGATCGACTTTATTGGATAAGTTTATGCGCCATAGTAACGGGTTAGGTTTATAGGGAGAATTTACTGGTACTATTTACGGGTCTCGTTTATCTATTGTGCTTCGTTTTACTTTTCAAGCCAAGTTTACGGATCAGATTTACGAATCGTGTTTTACAGTTCAAATGGTTTAATTAAGTTTACGGGTCGAGTTTGTGGGTTGTGATTTTTGCTCATATTTTACGGGGTGGAATTTTATTTCGATTTAACCGTTGATTATTTCGGTTCGGGTTTATACTCGAATTTACAGGTGAAATTTGTGTGATGTCTTAACAGTTGAAGTTTATGGAATATGCTCACAGCCGAGTTTACGGGTGTTATTTCAACACATTTTACGAGGTTGAATTTTATGTCGATTTTCGAGGTTTTGTTTTTGGTTTGAGTTTTCAGTCTAATATATGGATAGATTATACATGTTTTGTTTATGGGTTGAGTTTATGCGATAGGTTTACGGGCCGATTTTGTGGTCCGAGTTTTCAGATCGAGTTTACGAATCAAGTGTACGAGTGTGGTTTACTGGTCATTTTTCGGGTTGACTTTGAAGATCCAGTTCACGGGTCAATTTTACTAGTGAGTTTAGGGTCTAACTTATGGACATATGAGGTGGGTTGACAATTGAGATTACGGGTCCTGTTTTTTAGGTCAAATTTGATGGCCGAGTTTACTAGATAGATTTACAGGACGTGTTTTAGAATCGATATTGCAGTTCATGATTAGGATCGTGTTATACAAGGTCAAATTTTAAGGTTTGTTTTACGCCTCATGCTTTCTTTTTGACTTGATGGTTGAATTTACAAGTTTACTATAGGGGTTGTGTTCATAAGAGAAGTTTACGATCGACTTTATTGGATAAGTTTATGGGCCATAGTAACGGGACAAGTTTTCATGTCGAGTTTACGGGTGAGGTTTATAGGGAGACTTTAATGGTACTATTTACGGGTCTTGTTTATCTATTGTGCTTCGTTTTACTTTTCAAGCCAAGTTTACGGATAGGATTTACGAATCGTGTTTTACAGTTCAAATGGTTTAATCAAGTTTACGGGTCGAGTTTATGGGTCGTGATTTTTTCTCATATTTTACGGGGTGAAATTTTTTTTTTCGATATAACCGTTGATTATTTTGGTTCGGGTTTATACTCGAATTTACAGGTGAAATTTGTGTGATGTCTTAATGGTTGAAGTTTATGGAATATGCTTACAGCCGAGTTTACGGGTGTTATTTCAACACATTATACGACGTTGAATTTTATGTCGATTTTTGAGGTTGTGTTTTTGGTTTGAGTTTTCAGTCTAAAGTATGGATAGATTATACATGTTTTGTTTATGGGTTGAGTTTATGTGATAGGTTTACGGGCTGAGTTTGCGATTCGAGTTTTTAGACTGAGTTTACGGATCAAGTGTACGAGTGTGGTTTACTGGTCATTTTTTCGGGTTGACTTTGCAGATCGAGTTCACGGGTCAATTTTACTAGTGAGTTTAGGGTCTAACTTATGGACATATGAGGTGGGTTGACAAATCGAGATTACGGGTCCTGTTTTATAGGACAAATTTGATGGCCGAGTTTACTAGTTTGATTTATAGGACGTGTTTTACAATCCAGATTGCAGTTCGTTATTAGGATCATGTTATACAAGGTCAAATTTTAGGGTTTGTTTTACGCCTCATGTTTTCTTTTTGACTTTATGGTTTAATTTACAAGTCTACTATAGGGGTTGTGTTCATAAGAGAAGTTTACGATTGACTTTATTGGATAAGTTTATGTGCCATAGTAACGGGTCAGGTTTATAGGGAGACTTTGCTGGTACTATTTACGGGTCTCGTTTATCTGTTGTGCTTCGTTTTACTTTTCAAGCCAAGTTTACGGATCGGATTTACGAATCATGTTTTACAGTTCAAATGGTTTAATCAAGTTTGCGGGTCGAGTTTATGAGTCGAGATTTTTGCTCATATTTTACGGGGTGAAATTTTATTTTGATTTAACTGTTGATTATTTCGATTCGGGTTTATACTCGAATTTACAGGTGAAATTTGTGTGATGTCTTAATGGTTGAAGTTTATGGAATACGCTTACAGCCGAGTTTACGGGTGTTATTTCAACACATTTTACGACGTTGAATTTTATGTCGATTTTCGAGGTTTTGTTTTTGGTTTGAGTTTTCAGTCTAATGTATGGATAGATTATACATGTTTTGTTTATGGGTGGACTTTATGCGATAGGTTTATGGGCTGAGTTTGCGATTTGAGTTTACGGATCAAGTGTACGAGCGTGGTTTATTGGTCATTTTTTGGGGTTGACTTTGCAGATATAGTTCACGGGTCAATTTTACTAGTGAGTTTAGGGTCTAACTTATGGACATATGAGGTGGGTTGACAATTGAGATTACGGGTCCTGTTTTTTAGGTCAAATTTGATGGCCGAGTTTTCTAGATAGATTTACAGGACGTGTTTTAGAATCGATATTGCAGTTCGTGATTAGGATCGTGTTATACAAGGTCAAATTTTAAGGTTTGTTTTACGCCTCATGCTTTCTTTTTGACTTTATGGTTGAATTTACAAGTGTACTATAGGGGTTGTGTTCATAAGAGAAGTTTACGATCGACTTTATTGGATAAGTTTATGGGCCATAGTAACGGGTCAAGTTTTCATGCCGAGTTTACGGGTCAGGTTTATAGGGAGACTTTACTGGGACTATTGACGAGTCTCGTTTATCTATTGTGCTTCGTTTTACTTTTCAAGCCAAGTTTACGGATCGGATTTACGAATCGTGTTTTACAGTTCAAATGGTTTAATCAAATTTACGGGTCAAGTTTATGGGTCGTGATTTTTTCTCATATTTTACGGGGTGAAATTTTTTTTTATTTAACCGTTGATTATTTCGGTTCGGGTTTATACTGGAATTTACAGGTGAAATTTGTGTGATCTCTTAATGGTTGAAGTTTATGGAATATGCTTACAACCGAGTTTAAAGTGTTATTTCAACACATTTTACGACGTTGAATTTTATGCCGATTTTCGAGGTTGTGTTTTTGGTTTGAGTTTTCAGTCTAATATATGGATAGATTATACATATTTTGTTTATGGGTTGAGTTTATGCGATAAATTTACGGGCCGAGTTTGTGGTCCGAGTTTTCATATCGAGTTTACGGATATAGTGTACGAGTGTGGTTTATTGGTTATTTTTTCGGGTTGACTTTGCAGATCCAGTTCACGGGTCAATTTTACTAGTGAGTTTAGGGTCTAACTTATGGACATATGAGGTGGGTTGACAATTGAGATTACGGGTCCTGTTTTTTAGGTCAAATTTGATGGCCGAGTTTTCTAGATAGATTTACAGGACGTGTTTTAGAATCGATATTGCAGTTCGTGATTAGGATCGTGTTATACAAGGTCAAATTTTAAGGTTTGTTTTACGCCTCATGCTTTCTTTTTGACTTTATGGTTGAATTTACAAGTGTACTATAGGGGTTGTGTTCATAAGAGAAGTTTACGATCGACTTTATTGGACAAGTTTATGGGCCATAGTAACAGGTCAAGTTTTCATGCCGAGTTTACGGGTCAGGTTTATAGGGTGACTTTACTGGGACTATTGACGGGTCTCGTTTATCTATTGTGCTTCGTTTTACTTTTCAGGCCAAGTTTACAAATCGGATTTACCAATCGTGTTTTACAGTTCAAATGGTTTAACCAAATTTACGAGTCGAGTTTATGGGTCGTGATTTTTTCTCATATTTTACGGAGTGAAATTTATTTTTTTATTTAACCGTTGATTATTTCGGTTCGGGTTTATACTGCAATTTACAGGTGAAATTTGTGTGATTTCTTAATGGATGAAGTTTATGGAATATGCTTACAGCCGAGTTTACGGGTGTTATTTCAACACATTTTACGACGTTGAATTTTATGTCGATTTTCGAGGTTGTGTTTTTGGTTTTAGTTTTCAGTCTAATATATGGATAGATTATACATGTTTTGTTTATGGGTTGAGTTTATGCGATAGGTTTACGGGCCGAGTTTGTGGTCCGAGTTTTCATATCGAGTTTACGGATATAGTGTACGAGTGTGGTTTATTGGTCATTTTTTCGGGTTGACTTTGCAGATCCAGTTCACGGGTCAATTTTACTAGTGAGTTTAGGGTCTAACTTATGGACATATGAGGTGGGTTGACAATTGAGATTACGGGTCCTGTTTTTTAGGTCAAATTTGATGGCCGAGTTTTCTAGATAGATTTACAGGACGTGTTTTAGAATCGATATTGCAGTTCGTGATTAGGATCGTGTTATACAAGGTCAAATTTTAAGGTTTGTTTTACGCCTCATGTTTTCTTTTTGACTTGATGGTTGAATTTACAAGTTTACTATAGGGGTTGTGTTCATAAGAGAAGTTTACGATCGACTTTATTGGATAAGTTTATGGGCCATAGTAATGGGTCAAGTTTTCATGTCGAGTTTACGGGTGAGGTTTATAGGGAGACTTTAATGGTACTATTTACGGGTCTCGTTTATCTATTGTGCTTCGTTTTACTTTTCAAGCCAAGTTTACGGATCGGATTTACGAATCGTGTTTTACAGTTCAAATGGTTTAATCAAGTTTACGGGTCGAGTTTATGGGTCGTGATTTTTTCTCATATTTTACGGGGTGAAATTTTTTTTTCCGATTTAACCATTGATTATTTTGGTTCGGGTTTATACTCGAATTTACAGGTGAAATTTGTGTGATGTCTTAATGGTTGAAGTTTATGGAATATGCTTACAGCCGAGTTTACAGGTGTTATTTCAACACATTATACGACGTTGAATTTTATGTCGATTTTTGAGGTTGTGTTTTTGATTTGAGTTTTCAGTCTAAAGTATGGATAGATTATACATGTTTTGTTTATGGGTTGAGTTTATGTGATAGGTTTACGGGCTGATTTTGCGATTCAAGTTTTTAGACCGAGTTTACGGATCAAGTGTACGAGTGTGGTTTACTGGTCATTTTTTCGGGTTGACTTTGCAGATCGAGTTCACGGGTCAATTTTACTAGTGAGTTTAGGGTCTAACTTATGGACATATGAGGTGGGTTGACAAATCGAGATTACGGGTCCTGTTTTATAGGACAAATTTGATGGCCGAGTTTACTAGTTTGATTTATAGGACGTGTTTTACAATCCAGATTACAGTTCGTTATTAGGATCATGTTATACAGGGTCAAATTTTAGGGTTTGTACTACAGGGGTTGTGTTCATAAGAGAAGTTTATGGGCCATAGTAACGGGTCATGTTTTCATGCCGAGTTTACGGCGCAGGTTTATAGGGAATCTTTACTGGTACTCTTTACGGGTCTCGTTTATCTATTGTGCTTCGTTTTACTTTTCAAGCCAAGTTTACGGATCGGATTTACGAATCGTGTTTTACAGTTCAAATGGTTTAATCAAGTTGACGGGTCGAGTTTATGGGTCGTGAATTTTGCTCATATTTTATGGGTTGAAATTTTATTTCGATTTAACCGTTGATTATTTCGGTTCGGGTTTATACTCGAATTTACAGGTGAAATTTCTGTGATATCTTAATGGTTGAAGTTTATTGAATATGCTTACAGCCGAGTTTACGGGTGTTATTTCAACACATTTTACGACGTTGAATTTTATGTCGATTTTCGAGGTTGTGTTTTTGGTTTGAGTTTTCAGTCTAATATATGGATAGATGATACGGGCTGGGTTTGCGATTCTAGTTTACGGATCAAGTGTACGAGTGTGGTTTACTGGTCATTTTTTCGGGTTGACTTTGCAGATCCAGTTCACGGGTCAATTTTACTAGTGAGTTTAGGGTCTAACTTATGGACATATGAGAAGGGTTGACAATCGAGATTACGGGTCCTATTTTTTAGGTTAAATTTGATGGCCGAGTTTACTAGTTAGATTTACAGGACGTGTTTTAGAATCGAGATTGCAGTTCGTGATTAGGATCGTGTTATACAAGATGAAATTTTAAGGCTTGTTTTACGCCTCATGTATTCTTTTTGACTTTATGGTTGAATTTACAAGTGTACTATAGGGGTTGTGTTCATAAGAGAAGTTTACGATTGACTTTTTTGGATAAGTTTATGTGCCATAGTAACGGGTCAAGTTTTCATGCTGAGTTTACGGGTCAGGTTTATAGGGAGACTTTACTGGTACTATTTACGGGTCTCATTTATCTATTGTGCTTCGTTTTACTTTTCAAGCCAAGTTTACGGATCGGATTTACGAATCGTGTTTTACAGTTCAAATGGTTTAATCAAGTTTACGGGTCGAGTTTATGGGTCGTGATTTTTGCTCATATTTTACGGGGTGAAATTTTATTTCGATTTAACCATTTATTATTTCGGTTCGGGTTTATACTCGAATTTACTGGTGAAATTTGTGTGATGTCTTAATGGTTGAAGTTTATGGAATATGCTTACAGCAGAGTTTACGGGTGTTATTTCAACACATTTTACGACGTTGAATTTTATGTCGATTTTTGAAGTTGTGTTTTTGGTTTGAGTTTTCAGTCTAATGTATTGATAGGTTATACATGTTTTGTTTATGGGTTGAGTTTATGCGATAGGTTTACAGGCTGAGTTTGCGATTCGAGTTTACGGATCAAGTGTACGAGCGTGGTTTATTGGTCATTTTTTGGGGTTGACTTTGCAGATCCAGTTCACGGGTCAATTTTACTAGTGAGTTTAGAGTCTAACTTATGGACATATGAGGTGGGTTGACAATTGAGATTACGGGTCCTGTTTTTTAGGTCAAATTTGATGGCCGAGTTTACTAGATAGATTTACAGGACGTGTTTTAGAATCGATATTGCAGTTCGTGATTGGGATCGTGTTATACAAGGTCAAATTTTAAGGTTTGTTTTACGCCTCATGCTTTCTTTTTGACTTTATGGTTGAATTTACAAGTGTACTACAGGGGTTGTGTTCATAAGAGAAGTTTATGGGCCATAGTAACGGGTCAAGTTTTCATGCCGAGTTTACGGGTCAGGTTTATAGGGAGACTTTACTGGGACTATTGACGGGTCTCGTTTATCTATTGTGCTTCGTTTTACTTTTCAAGCCAAGTTGACGGATCGGATTTACGAATCGTGTTTTACAGTTCAAATGGTTTAATGAAATTTACGGGTCAAGTTTATGGGTCGTGATTTTTTCTCATATTTTACGGGGTGAAATTTATTTTTTTATTTAACCGTTGATTATTTCGGTTCGGGTTTATACTGGAATTTACAGGTGAAATTTGTGTGATGTCTTAATGGTTGAAGTTTATGGAATATGCTTACAGCCGAGTTTAAGGGTGTTATTTAAACACATTTTACGACGTTGAATTTTATGTCGATTTTCGAGGTTGTGTTTTTGGTTTGAGTTTTCAGTCTAATGTATGTATAGATTGTACATGTTTTGTTTATGGGTTGAGTTTATGTGATAGGTTTACGGGCTGAGTTTGCGATTCGAGTTTTTAGACCGAGTTTAAGGATCAAGTGTACGAGTGTGGTTTACTGGTCATTTTTTTGGGTTGACTTTGCAAATCCAGTTCACGGGTCAATTTTACTAGTGAGTTTAGGGTCTAACTTATGGACATATGAGGTGGGTTGACAATCGAGATTACGGGTCCTGTTTCTTAGGTCAAATTTGATGGCTGAGTTTACTAGTTAGATTTACAGGACGTGTTTTAGAATCGATATTGCAGTTTGTGATTAGGATCATGTTATACAAGGTCAAATTTTAAGGTTTGGTTTACGCCTCATGTTTTCTTTTTGACTTGATGGTTGAATTTACAAGTGTACTATAGGGGTTGTGTTCATAAGAGAAGTTTACGATCGACTTTATTGGATAAGTTTATGGGCCATAGTAACGTGTCAGGTTTATAGGGAGACTTTACTGGTACTATTTACGGGTCTCGTTTATCTGTTGTGCTTCGTTTTACTTTTCAAGCCAAGTTTACGGATCGGATTTACGAATCGTGTTTTACAGTTCAAATGGTTTAATCAAGTTTTCGGGTTGAGTTTATGGGTCGAGATTTTTGCTCATATTTTACGGGGTGAAATTTTATTTTGATTTAACTGTTGATTATTTCGGTTCGGGTTTATACTCGAATTTACAGGTGAAATTTGTGTGATGTCTTAATGGTTGAAGTTTATTGAATATGCTTACAGCCGAGTTTAAGGGTGTTATTTCAACACATTTTACGACGTTGAATTTTATGTCGATTTTCGAGGTTGTGTTCTTGGTTTGAGTTTTCAGTCTAATGTATGTATAGATTGTACATGTTTTGTTTATGGGTTGAGTTTATGTGATAGGTTTACGGGCTGAGTTTGCGATTCGAGTTTTTAGACCGAGTTTAAGGATCAAGTGTACCAGTGTGGTTTACTGGTCATTTTTTTGGGTTGACTTTGCAACCAGTTCACGAGTCAATTTTACTAGTGAGTTTAGGGTCTAACTTATGGACATATGAGGTGGGTTGACAAATCGAGATTACGGGTCCTGTTTTATAGGACAAATTTGATGGCCGAGTTTACTAGTTTGATTTATAGGACGTGTTTTACAATCCAGATTGCAGTTCGTTATTAGGATCATGTTATACAAGGTCAAATTTTAGGGTTTGTTTTACGCCTCATGTTTTCTTTTTGACTTTATGGTTTAATTTACAAGTCTACTATAGGGGTTGTGTTCATAAGAGAAGTTTACGATTGACTTTATTGGATAAGTTTATGTGCCGTAGT
Source organism: Vigna unguiculata (assembly GCF_037176805.1). Classification (NCBI taxonomy): domain Eukaryota; kingdom Viridiplantae; phylum Streptophyta; class Magnoliopsida; order Fabales; family Fabaceae; genus Vigna; species Vigna unguiculata. The sequence continues at coordinate 14,682,790 of NC_140793.1, read as the reverse complement.
AACGGGTCAGGTTTATAGGGAGACTTTACTGGTACTATTTACGGGTCTCGTTTATCTGTTGTGCTTCGTTTTACTTTTTAAGCCAAGTTTACGGATCGGATTTACGAATCGTGTTTTACAGTTCAAATGGTTTAATCAAGTTTTCGGGTCGAGTTTATGGGTCGAGATTTTTGCTCATATTTTACGGGGTGAAATTTTATTTTGATTTCACTGTTGATTATTTCGGTTCGGGTTTATACTCGAATTTACAGGTGAAATTTGTGTGATGTCTTAATGGTTGAAGTTTATGGAATATGCTTACAGCCGAGTTTACGGGTGTTATTTCAACACATTTTACGACGTTGAATTTTTTGTCGATTTTCGAGGTTTTGTTTTTGGTTTGAGTTTTCAGTCTAATGTATGGATAGATTATACATGTTTTGTTTATGGGTTGACTTTATGCGATAGGTTTACGGGCTGAGTTTGCGATTCGAGTTTACGAATCAAGTGTACGAGCGTGGTTTATTGGTCATTTTTTGGGGTTGACTTTGCAGATCCATTTCACGGGTCAATTTTACTAGTGAGTTTAGGGTCTAACTTATGGACATATGAGGTGGGTTGACAATCGAGACTACGGGTCCTGTTTTTTAGGTTAAATTTGATGGCCGAGTTTACTAGTTAGATTTACAGGACGTGTTTTAGAATCGAGATTGCAGTTCGTGATTAGGATCGTGTTATACAAGGTGAAATTTTAAGGCTTGTTTTACGCCTCATGTTTTCTTTTTGACTTTATGGTTGGATTTTCAAGTGTACTATAGGGGTTGTGTTCATAAGAGAAGTTTACGATCGACTTTTTTGGATAAGTTTATGTGCCATAGTAACGGGTCAAGTTTTCATGCTGAGTTTACGGGTCAGGTTTATAGGGAGACTTTACTGGTACTATTTATGGGTCTCATTTATCTATTGTGCTTCGTTTTACTTTTCAAGCCAAGTTTACGGATCGGATTTACGAATCGTGTTTTGCAGTTCAAATGGTTTAATCAAGTTTACGGGTCGAGTTTATGGGTCGTGATTTTTTCTCATATTTTACGGGGTGAAATTTTATTTCGATTTAACCGTTGATTATTTCGGTTCGGGTTTATACTCGAATTTACAGGTGAAATTTGTGTGATGTCTTAATGGTTGAAGTTTATGGAATATGCTTACAGCAGAGTTTACGGGTGTTATTTCAACACATTTTACGACGTTGAATTTTATGTCGATTTTTGAAGTTGTGTTTTTGGTTTGAGTTTTCAGTCTAATGAATTGATAGGTTATACATGTTTTGTTTATGGGTTGAGTTTATGCGATAGGTTTATGGGCTGAGTTTGCGATTCGAGTTTACGGATCAAGTGTACGAGTGTGGTTTACTGGTCATTTTTTGGGGTTGACTTTGCAGATCCAGTTCACGGGTCAATTTGACTAGTGAGTTTAGGGTCTAACTTATGGACATATGAGGTGGTTTGACAATCGAGATTACGGGTGCTGTTTTTTAGGTCAAATTTGATGGCCGAGTTTACTAGTTAGATTTACAGGACGTGTTTTAGAATCGAAATTGTAGTTCGTGATTAGGATCGTGTTATACAAGGTGAAATTTTAAGGCTTGTTTTACGCCTCATGTTTTCTTTTTGACTTTATGCTTGAATTTACAAGTGTACTACAGGGGTTGTGTTCATAAGAGAAGTTTATGGGCCATAGTAACGGGTCAAGTTTTCATGCCGAGTTTACGGGTCAGGTTTATAGGGAGACTTTACTGGTACTATTTACGGGTCTCGTCTATCTATTATACCTCGTTTTACTTTTCAAGCCAAGTTTACGGATCGGATTTACGAATCGTGTTTTACAGTTCAAATGGTTTAATCAAGTTTACGGGTTGAGTTTACAGGTCGTGATTTTTGCTCCTATTTTACGGGGTGAAATTTTATTTCGATTTAACCGTTGATTATTTTGGTTCGGGTTTATACTCGAATTTACAGGTGAAATTTGTGTGATGTCTTAATGGTTGAAGTTTATGGAATATGCTTACAGCCGAGTTTACGGGTGTTATTTCAACACATTTTACGACGTTGAATTTTAAGTCGGTTTTCGAGGTTGTGTTTTTGGTTTGAGTTTTCTATCTAATGTATGGATAGATTATACATGTTTTGTTTATGGGTTGAGTTTATGTGATAGGTTTACGGGCTGAGTTTGCGATTCGAGTTTTTAGACCGAGTTTATGGATCTAGTGTACGAGTGTGGTTTACTGGTCATTTTTTTGGGTTGACTTTGCAGATCCAGTTCACGGGTCAATTTTACTAGTGAGTTTAGGGTCTAACTTATGGACATATGAGATGGGTTGACAAATCGAGATTACGGGTCCTGTTTTTTAGGTCAAATTTGATGGCCGAGTTTACTAGTTAGATTTACAGGACGTGTTTTAAAGTCGAGATTGCAGTTCGTGATTAGGATCGTGTTATACAAGGTGAAATTTTAAGGCTTGTTTTACGCCTCAAGTTTTCTTTTTGACTTTATGGTTGAATTTACAAGTGTACTGCAGGGGTTGTGTTCATAAGAGAAGTTTATGGGCCATAGTAACGGGTCAAGTTTTCATGCCGAGTTTACGGGTCAGGTTTATAGGGAGACTTTACTGGTACTATTTACGGGTCTTGTTTTTCTATTATGCTTCGTTTTACTTTTCAAGCCAAGTTTACGGATCGGATTTACGAATTGTGTTTTACAGTTCAAATGGTTTAATCAAGTTTACGGGTTGAGTTTATGGGTCGTGAATTTTGCTCATATTTTACGGGGTGAAATTTTATTTCGATTTAACCATTGATTATTTCGGTTCGGGTTTATACTCAAATTTACAGGTGAAATTTGTGTGATGTCTTAATGGTTGAAGTTTATGGAATATGCTTACAGCCGAGTTTACGGGTGTTATTTCAACACATTTTACGAGGTTGAATTATATGTCGATTTTCGAGGTTGTGTTTTTGGTTTGAATTTTCAGTCTAATATATGGATAGATGATACATGTTTTGTTTATGGGTTGAGTTTATGTGATAGGTTTACGGGCAGAGTTTGCGATTCGAGTTTTTAGACCGAGTTTACGGATCAAGTGTACGAGTGTGGTTTACTGGTCATTTTTTCGGGTTGACTTTGCAGATCCAGTTCATGGGTCAAATTACTAGTGAGTTTAGGGTCGAACTTATGGACATATGAGGTGGGTTTACCAAATTGAAATTCTGGGTCTTCTTTTATAAGTCAAATTTGATGGCCGAGTTTACTTGTTAGATTTGCAAGACGTGTTTTAGAATCGATATTGCAGTTTGTGATTAGGATCGTGTTATACAAGGTCAAATTTTAAGGTTTGTTTTACGCCTCATGTTTTATTTTTGACTTTATGGTTGAATTTACAAGTCTACTATAGGGGTTGTGTTCATAAGAGAAGTTTACGATCGACTTTATTGGATAAGTTTATGCGCCATAGTAACGGGTCAGGTTTATAGGGAGACTTTACTGGTACTATTTACAGGGCTCACTTATCTGTTGTGGTTCGTTTTACTTTTCAAGCCAAGTTTACGGATCGGATTTACGAATCGTGTTTTACAGTTCAAATGGTTTAATCAAGTTTACGGGTCGAGTTTATGGGTCGTGATTTTTGCTCATATTTTACGGGGTGAAATTTTATTTCGATTTAACCGTTGATTATTTCGGTTCGGGTTTATACTCGAATTTACAGGTGAAATTTGTGTGATGTCTTAATGGTTGAAGTTTATGGAATATGCTTACAGCCGAGTTTACGGGTGTTATTTCAACACATTTTACGAGGTTGAATTTTATGTCGATTTTCGAGGTTATGTTATTGGTTTGAGTTTTCAGTCTAATATATGGATAGATGATACATGTTTTGTTTATGGGTTGAGTTTATGAGATAGGTTTACGGGCCGAGTTTGTGATCCGAGTTTTCAGATCGAGTTTACAGATATAGTGTACGAGTGTGGTTTACTGGTCATTTTTTCGCGTTGACTTTGCAGATCCAGTTCACGGGTCAATTTTACTAGTGAGTTTAGGGTCTAACTTATGGACATATGAGATGGGTTGACAAATCGAGATTACGGGTCCTGTTTTTTAGGTCAAATTTGATGGCCGAGTTTACTAGTTAGATTTACAGGACGTGTTTTAGAATCGAAAATGCAGTTCGTGATTAGGATCGTGTTATACAAGGTGAAATTTTAAGGCTTGTTTTACGCCTCATGTTTTCTTTTTGACTTTATGGTTGAATTTACAAGTGTACTACAGGGGTTGTGTTCATAAGAGAAGTTTATGGGCCATAGTAACGGGTCAAGTTTTCATGTCGAGTTTACGGGTGAGGTTTATAGGGAGACTTTAATGGTACTATACCGGTCTCGTTTATCTATTGTGCTTCGTTTTACTTTTCAAGCCAAGTTTACGGATCGGATTTACGAATCGTGTTTTACAGTTCAAATGGTTTAATCAAGTTTACGGGTCGAGTTTATGGGTCGTGATTTTTTCTCATATTTTACGGGGTGAAATTTTTTTTTTCGATTTAACCGTTGATTATTTTGGTTCGGGTTTATACTCGAATTTACAGGTGAAATTTGTGTGATGTCTTAATGGTTGAAGTTTATGGAATATGCTTACAGCCGAGTTTACGGGTGTTATTTCAACACATTATACGACGTTGAATTTTATGTCGATTTTTGAGGTTGTGTTTTTGGTTTGAGTTTTCAGTCTAAAGTATGGATAGATTATACATGTTTTGTTTATGGGTTGAGTTTATGTGATAGGTTTACGGGCTGAGTTTGCGATTCGAGTTTTTAGACCGAGTTTACGGATCAAGTGTACGAGTGTGGTTTACTAGTCATTTTTTCGGGTTGACTTTGCAGATCGAGTTCACGGGTCAATTTTACTAGTGAGTTTAGGGTCTAACTTATGGACATATGAGGTGGGTTGACAAATCGAGATTACGGGTCCTGTTTTATAGGACAAATTTGATGGCCGAGTTTACTAGTTTGATTTATAGGACATGTTTTACAATCCAGATTGCAGTTCGTTATTAGGATCATGTCATACAAGGTCAAATTTTAGGGTTTGTTTTACGCCTCATGTTTTCTTTTTGACTTTATGGTTTAATTTACAAGTCTACTATAGGGGTGGTGTTCATAAGAGAAGTTTACGATTGACTTTATTGGATAAGTTTATGTGCCGTAGTAACGGGTCAGGTTTATAGGGAGACTTTACTGGTACTATTTACGGGTCTCGTTTATCTGTTGTGCTTCGTTTTACTTTTCAAGCCAAGTTTACGGATCGGTTTTACGAATCGTGTTTTACAGTTCAAATGGTTTAATCAAGTTTTCGGGTCGAGTTTATGGGTCGAGATTTTTGCTCATATTTTACGGGGTGAAATTTTATTTTGATTTAACTGTTGATTATTTCGGTTCGGGTTTATACTCGAATTTACAGGTGAAATTAGTGTGATGTCTTAATGGTCGAAGTTTATGGAATATGCTTACAGCCGTGTTTACGGGTGTTATTTCAACACATTTTACGACGTTGAATTTTTTGTCGATTTTCGAGGTTTTGTTTTTGGTTTGAGTTTTCAGTCTAATGTATGGATAGATTATACATGTTTTGTTTATGGGTTGACTTTATGCGATAGGTTTACGGGCTGAGTTTGCGATTCAAGTTTACGAATCAAGTGTACGAGCGTGGTTTATTGGTCATTTTTTGGGGTTGACTTTGCAGATCCAGTTCACGGGTCAATTTTACTAGTGAGTTTAGGGTCTAACTTATGGACATATGAGGTGGGTTGACAATCGAGATTACGGGTCCTGTTTTTTAGGTCAAATTTGATGGCCGAGTTTACTAGTTAGATTTACAGGACGTGTTTTAGAATCGAGATTGCAGTTCGTGATTAGGATCGTGTTATACAAGGTGAAATTTTAAGGCTTGTTTTACGCCTCATGTTTTCTTTTTGACTTTATGGTTGGATTTTCAAGTGTACTATAGGGGTTGTGTTCATAAGAGAAGTTTACGATCGACTTTTTTGGATAAGTTTATGTGCCATAGTAACGGGTCAAGTTTTCATGCTGAGTTTATGGGTCAGGTTTATAGGGAGACTTTACTGGTACTATTTACAGGTCGAGTTTATGGGTCGTGATTTTTTCTCATATTTTACAGGGTGAAATTTTATTTCGATTTAACCGTTGATTATTTCGGTTCGGGTTTATACTCGAATTTACAGGTGAAATTTGTGTGATGTCTTAATGGTTGAAGTTTATGGAATATGCTTACAGCAGAGTTTACGGGTGTTATTTCAACACATTTTACGACGTTGAATTTTATGTCGATTTTTGAAGTTGTGTTTTTGGTTTGAGTTTTCAGTCTAATGTATTGATAGGTTATACATGTTTTGTTTATGGGTTGAGTTTATGCGATAGGTTTATGGGCTGAGTTTGCGATTCGAGTTTACGGATCAAGTGTACGAGTGTGGTTTACTGGTCATTTTTTGGGGTTGACTTTGCAGATCCAGTTCACGGGTCAATTTTACTAGTGAGTTTAGGGTCTAACTTGTGGACATATGAGGTGGGTTGACAACCGAGATTACGGGTGCTGTTTTTTAGGTCAAATTTGATGGCCGAGTTTACTAGTTAGATTTACAGGACGTGTTTTAGAATCGAGATTGTAGTTCGTGATTAGGATCGTGTTATACAAGGTGAAATTTTAAGGCTTGTTTTACGCCTCAAGTTTTCTTTTTGACTTTATGGTTGAATTTACAAGTGTACTGTAGGGGTTGTGTTCATAAGAGAAGTTTATGGGCCATAGTAACGGGTCAAGTTTTCATGCCGAGTTTACGGGTCAGGTTTATAGGGAGACTTTACTGGTACTATTTACGGGTCTTGTTTTTCTATTATGCTTCGTTTTACTTTTCAAGCCAAGTTTACGAATCGGATTTACGAATTGTGTTTTACAGTTCAAATGGTTTAATCAAGTTTACGGGTCGAGTTTATGGGTCGTGAATTTTGCTCATATTTTATGGGGTGAAATTTTATTTCGATTTAACCGTTGATTATTTCGGTTCGGGTTTATACTCGAATTTACAGGTGAAATTTGTGTGATGTCTTAATGGTTGAAGTTTATTGAATATGCTTACAGCCGAGTTTACGGGTGTTATTTCAACACATTTTACGACGTTGAATTTTATGTCGATTTTCGAGGTTGTGTTTTTGGTTTGAGTTTTCAGTCTAATGTATGGATAGATTATACATGTTTTGTTTATGGGTTGAGTTTATGTGATAGGTTTACGGGCTGAGTTTGCGATTCGAGTTTTTAGACCGAGTTTACGGATCTAGTGTACGAGTGTGGTTTACTGGTCATTTTTTCGCGTTGACTTTGCAGATCCAGTTCACGGGTCAATTTTACTAGTGAGTTTAGGGTCTAACTTATGGACATATGAGATGGGTTGACAAATCGAGATTACGGGTCCTGTTTTTTAGGTCAAATTTGATGGCCGAGTTTACTAGTTAGATTTACAGGACGTGTTTTAGAATCGAGATTGAATTTCGTGATTAGGATCGTGTTATACAAGGTGAAATTTTAAGGCTTGTTTTACGCCTCAAGTTTTCTTTTTGACTTTATGGTTGAATTTACAAGTGTACTGTAGGGGTTGTGTTCATAAGAGAAGTTTATGGGCCATAGTAACGGGTCAAGTTTTCATGCCGAGTTTACGGGTCAGGTTTATAGGGAGACTTTATTGGTACTATTTACGGGTCTTGTTTTTCTATTATGCTTCGTTTTACTTTTCAAGCCAAGTTTACGAATCGGATTTACGAATTGTGTTTTACAGTTCAAATGGTTTAATCAAGTTTACGGGTCGAGTTTATGGGTCGTGAATTTTGCTCATATTTTATGGGGTGAAATTTTATTTCGATTTAACCGTTGATTATTTCGGTTCGGGTTTATACTCGAATTTACAGGTGAAATTTGTGTGATGTCTTAATGGTTGAAGTTTATTGAATATGCTTACAGCCGAGTTTACGGGTGTTATTTCAACACATTTTACGACGTTGAATTTTATGTCGATTTTCGAGGTTGTGTTTTTGGTTTGAGTTTTCAGTCTAATGTATGGATAGATTATACATGTTTTGTTTATGGATTGAGTTTATGTGATAGGTTTACAGGCTAAGTTTGCGATTCCAGTTTTTAGACCGAGTTTACGGATCAAGTGTACGAGTGTAGTTTACTGGTCATTTTTTCGGGTTGACTTTGCAGATCCAGTTCACGGGTCAATTTTACTAGTGAGTTTAGGGTCTAACTTATGGACATATGAGATGGCTTCACAAATCGAGATTACGGGTCCTTTTTTTAGGTCAAATTTGATGGCCGAGTTTACTAGTTAGATTTACAGGACGTGTTTTAGAATCGATATTGCAGTTTGTGATTAGGATCGTGTTATACAAGGTCAAATTTTAAGGTTTGTTTTACGCCTCATGTTTTCTTTTTGACTTTATGGTTGAATTTACAAGTCTACTATAGGGGTTGTGTTCATAAGAGAAGTTTACGATCGACTTTATTGGATAAGTTTATGCGCCATAGTAACGGGTCAGGTTTATAGGGAGACTTTACTGGTACTATTTACGGGTCTCACTTATCTGTTGTGCTTCGTTTTACTTTTCAAGCCAAGTTTACGGATCAGATTTACGAATCGTATTTTACAGTTCAAATGGTTTAATCAAGTTTACGGGTCGAGTTTATGGGTCGTGATTTTTGCTCATATTTTACGGGGTGAAATTTTATTTCGATTTAAACGTTGATTATTTCGGTTCGGGTTTATAATCGAATTTACAGGTGAAATTTGTGTGATGTCTTAATGGTTGAAGTTTATGGAATATGCTTACAGCCGAGTTTACGGGTGTTATTTCAACACATTTTACGAGGTTGAATTTTATGTCGTTTTTCGAGGTTGTGTTTTTGGTTTGAGTTTTCAGTCTAATATATGGATAGATGATACATGTTTTGTTTATGGGTTGAGTTTATGAGATAGGTTTATGGGCCGAGTTTGTGATCCGAGTTTTCAGATCGAGTTTACGGATATAGTGTACGAGTGTGGTTTACTAGTCATTTTTTCGGGTTGACTTTGCAGATCCAGTTCACGGGTCAAATTACTAGTGAGTTTAGGGTCGAACTTATGGACATATGAGGTGGGTTTGCAAAATTGAAATTCTGGGTCTTCTTTTATTAGTCAAATTTGATGGCCGAGTTTACTTGTTAGATTTACAAGACGTGTTTTAGAATCGAGGTTGCAGTTCGTGATTAGGATCGTGTTATACAAGGTGAAATTTTAAGGCTTGTTTTATGCCTCATGTTTTCTTTTTGACTTTATGGTTGGATTTACAAATGTACTACAAGGGTTGTGTTCATAAGAGAAGTTTATGGGCCATAGTAACAGGTCAAGTTTTCATGTCGAGTTTACGGGTCAGGTTTATAGGGAGACTTTACTGGTACTATTTACGGGTCTCACTTATCTGTTGTGCTTCGTTTTACTTTTCAAGCCATGTTTACGGATCGGATTTACGAATCGTGTTTTACAGGTCAAATGGTTTAATCAAGTGTACGGGTCGAGTTTATGGGTCATGATTTTTGCTCATATTTTACGGGGTGAAATTTTACTTCGATTTAACCGTTGATTATTTCGGTTCGGGTTTATACTCGAATTTACAGGTGAAATTTGTGTGATGTCTTAATGGTTGAAGTTTATGGAATATGCTTACAGCCGAGTTTACGGGTGTTATTTCAACACATTTTACGACGTTGAATTTTATGTCGATTTTCGAGGTTGTGTTTTTGGTTTGAGTTTTCAGTCTAATGTATGGATAGATTATACATGTTTTGTTTATGGGTTGAGTTTATGTGATAGGTTTACGGGCTGAGTTTGCGATTCCAGTTTTTAGACCGAGTTTACGGATCAAGTGTACGAGTGTAGTTTACTGGTCATTTTTTCGGGTTGACTTTGCAGATCCAATTCACGGGTCAATTTTACTAGTGAGTTTAGGGTCTAACTTATGGACATATGAGATGGCTTCACAAATAGAGATTACGGATCCTGTCTTTTAGGTCAAATTTGATGGCCGAGTTTACTAGTTAGATTTACAAGACGTGTTTTAGGATCGATATTGCAGTTTGTGATTAGGATCGTGTTATACAAGGTCAAATTTTAAGGTTTGTTTTACGCCTCATGTTTTCTTTTTTACTTTATGGTTGAATTTACAAGTGTACTACAGGGGTTGTGTTCATAAGAGAAGTTTATGGGCCATAGTAACGGGTCAAGTTTTCATGCTGAGTTTACAGGTCAGGTTTATAGGGAGACTTTTCTGGTACTATTTACGGGTCTCGTTTTTCTATTGTGCTTCGTTTTACTTTTCAAGCCAAGTTTACAGATCGGATTTACGAATCGTGTTTTACAGTTCAAATGGTTTAATCAAGTTTACAGGTCGAGTTTATGGGTCATGAATTTTGCTCATATTTTATGGGGTGAAATTTTATTTCGATTTAACCGTTGATTATTTCGGTTCGGGTTTATACTCGAATTTACAGGTGAAATTTGTGTGATGTCTTAATCGTTGAAGTTTATGGAATATGCTTACAGCCGAGTTTACTGGTGCTATTTCAACACATTTTACGACGTGTAATTTTATGTCGATTTTCGAGGTTGTGTTTTTGGTTTGAGTTTTCAGTCTAATGTATGGATAGATTATACATGTTTTATTTATGGGTTGAGTTTATGTGATAGGTTTACGGGCTAAGTTTGCGATTCGAGTTTTTAGACCGAGTTTACGGATCAAGTGTACGAGTGTAGTTTACTGGTCATTTTTTCGGGTTGACTTTACAGATCCAGTTGACAGGTCAATTTTACTAGTGAGTTTAGGGTCTAACTTATGGACATATGAGATGGCTTCACAAATCGGGATTACAGGTCCTGTTTTTTAAGTCAAATTTGATGGCCGAGTTTACTAGTTAGATTTACAGGACGTGTTTTAGAATCGATATTGCAATTTGTGATTAGGATCGTGTTATACAAGGTCACATTTTAAGGTTTGTTTTACGCCTCATGTTTTCTTTTTGACTTTATGGTCGAATTTACAAGTCTACTATAGGGGTTGTGTTCATAAGAGAAGTTTACGATCGACTTTATTGCATAAGTTTATGCGCCATAGTAACGGGTCAGGTTTATAGGGAGACTTTACTGGTACTATTTACGGGTCTCACTTATCTGTTGTGCTTCGTTTTACTTTTCAAGCCAAGTTTACGGATCGGATTTACAAATCGTGTTTTACAGTTCAAATGGTTTAATCAAGTTTACGGGTCGAGTTTATGGGTCGTTATTTTTGCTCATATTTTACGGGGTGAAATTTTATTTCGATTTAACCGTTGATTATTTCGGTTCGGGTTTATACTCTTATTTATAGGTGAAATTTGTGTGATGTCTTAATGGTTGAAGTTTATGGAATATGCTTACAGCCGAGTTTACGGGTGTTATTTCAACACATTTTACGAGGTTGAATTTTAGGTGGATTTTCGAGGTTGTGTTTTTGGTTTGAGTTTTCAGTCTAATATATGGATAGATGATAAATGTTTTGTTTATGGGTTGAGTTTATGAGATAGGTTTACGGGCCGAGTTTGTGATCCGAGTTTTTAGATCGAGTTTACGGATATAGTGTACGAGTGTGGTTTACTGGTCATTTTTTCGGGTTGACTTTGCAAATCCAGTTCATGGGTCAATTTTACTAGTGTGTTTACGGTCTAACTTATGGACATATGAGGTGGGTTGACAAATCTAGATCAGGGGTCCTGTTTTTTAGGTGAAATTTGATAGCCGAGTTTACTAGTTAGATTTACAAGACGTGTTTTAGAATCGAGGTTGCAGTTCGTGATTAGGATCGTGTTATACAAGGTCAAATTTTAAGGCTTGTTTTATGCCTCATGTTTTCTTTTTGACTTTATGGTTGAATTTACAAATGTACTACAGGGGTTGTGTTCATAAGAGAAGTTTATGGGCCATAGTAACAGGTCAAGTTTTCATGCCGAGTTTACGGGTCAGGTTTATAGGGAGACTTTACTAGTACTATTTACGGGTCTCACTTATCTGTTGTGCTTCGTTTTACTTTTCAAGCCAAGTTTACGGATCGAATTTACGAATCGTGTTTTCAAGTTCAAATGGTTTAATCAAGTGTACGGGTCGAGTTTATGGGTCATGATTTTTGCTCATATTTTACGGGGTGAAATTTTATGTCGATTTAACCGTTGATTATTTCGGTTCGGGTTTATACTCGAATTTATAGGTGAAATTTGTGTGATGTCTTAATGGTTGAAGTTTATGGAATATGCTTACAGCCGAGTTTATGGGTGTTATTTCAACACATTTTACGAGGTTGAATTTTATGTCGATTTTCGAGGTTGTGTTTTTGGTTTGAGTTTTCAGTCTAATATATGGATAGATGATACATGTTTTTGTTTATGGGTTGAGTTTATGATATAGGTTTACGGGCCGAGTTTGTGATCCGAGTTTTCAGATCGAGTTTACGGATATAGTGTACGAGTGTGGTTTACTGGTCATTTTTTCGGGTTGACTTTGCAGACCCAGTTCACGGGTCAATTTTACCAGTGAGTTTAGGGTCTCACTTATGGACATATGAGATGGGTTGACAAATCGAGATTACGGGTCTTGTTTTTTAGGTCAAATTTGATGGCCGAGTTTACTAGTTAGATTTACAGGACGTGTTTTAGAATCGAGATTGCAGTTCGTGATTAGGATCGTGTTATACAAGGTGAAATTTTAAGGCTTGTTTTACGCCTCATGTTTTCTTTTTGACTTTATGCTTGAATTTACAAGTGTACTACAGGGGTTGTGTTCATAAGAGAAGTTTATGGGCCATAGTAACAGGTCAAGTTTTCATGCCGAGTTTACGGGTCAGGTTTATAGGGAGACTTTACTAGTACTATTTACGGGTCTCACTTATCTGTTGTGCTTCGTTTTACTTTTCAAGCCATGTTTACGGATCGGATTTACGAATCGTGTTTTACAGGTCAAATGGTTTAATCAAGTGTACGGGTCGAGTTTATGGGTCATGATTTTTGCTCATATTTTACGGGGTGAAATTTTATGTCGATTTAACCGTTGATTATTTCGGTTCGTGTTTATACTCGAATTTAGAGGTGAAATTTGTGTGATGTCTTAATGGTTGAAGTTTATGGAATATGCTTACAGCCGAGTTTATGGGTGTTATTTCAACACATTTTACGAGGTTGAATTTTATGTCGATTTTCGAGGTTGTGTTTTTGGTTTGAGTTTTCAGTCTAATATATGGATAGATGATAAATGTTTTGTTTATGGGTTGAGTTTATGAGATAGGTTTACGGGCCGAGTTTGTGATCCGAGTTTTCAGATCGAGTTTACGGATATAGTGTACGAGTGTGGTTTACTGGTCATTTTTTCGGGTTGACTTTGCAAATCCAGTTCATGGGTCAATTTTACTAGTATGTTTACGGTCTAACTTATGGACATATGAGGTGGGTTGACAAATCTAGATCAGGGGTCCTGTTTTTTAGGTGAAATTTGATGGCCGAGTTTACTAGTTAGATTTACAAGACGTGTTTTAGAATCGAGGTTGCAGTTCGTGATTAGGATCGTGTTATACAAGGTCAAATTTTAAGGCTTGTTTTATGCCTCATGTTTTCTTTTTGACTTTATGGTTGAATTTACAAATGTACTACAGGGGTTGTGTTCATAAGAGAAGTTTATGGGCCATAGTAACAGGTCAAGTTTTCATGCCGAGTTTACGGGTCAGGTTTATAGGGAGACTTTACTAGTACTATTTACGGGTCTCACTTATCTGTTGTGCTTCGTTTTACTTTTCAAGCCAAGTTTACGGATCGAATTTACGAATCGTGTTTTCAAGTTCAAATGGTTTAATCAAGTTTACGGGTCGAGTTTATGGGTCATGATTTTTGCTCATATTTTACGGGGTGAAATTTTATGTCGATTTAACCGTTGATTATTTCGGTTCGGGTTTATACTCGAATTTACAGGTGAAATTTGTGTGATGTCTTAATCGTTGAAGTTTATGGAATATGCTTACAGCCGAGTTTACTGGTGCTATTTCAACACATTTTACGACGTGTAATTTTATGTCGATTTTCGAGGTTGTGTTTTTGGTTTGAGTTTTCAGTCTAATGTATGGATAGATTATACATGTTTTATTTCTGGGTTGAGTTTATGTGATAGGTTTACGGGCTAAGTTTGCGATTCGAGTTTTTAGACCGAGTTTACGGATCAAGTGTACGAGTGTAGTTTACTGGTCATTTTTTCGGGTTGACTTTACAGATCCAGTTGACAGGTCAATTTTACTAGTGAGTTTAGGGTCTAACTTATGGACATATGAGATGGCTTCACAAATCGGGATTACAGGTCCTGTTTTTTAAGTCAAATTTGATGGCCGAGTTTACTAGTTAGATTTACAGGACGTGTTTTAGAATCGATATTGCAATTTGTGATTAGGATCGTGTTATACAAGGTCACATTTTAAGGTTTGTTTTACGCCTCATGTTTTCTTTTTGACTTTATGGTCGAATTTACAAGTCTACTATAGGGGTTGTGTTCATAAGAGAAGTTTACGATCGACTTTATTGCATAAGTTTATGCGCCATAGTAACTTGTCAGGTTTATAGGGAGACTTTACTGGTACTATTTACGGGTCTCACTTATCTGTTGTGCTTCGTTTTACTTTTCAAGCCAAGTTTACGGATCGGATTTACAAATCGTGTTTTACAGTTCAAATGGTTTAATCAAGTTTACGGGTCGAGTTTATGGGTCGTTATTTTTGCTCATATTTTACGGGGTGAAATTTTATTTCGATTTAACCGTTGATTATTTCGGTTCGGGTTTATACTCTTATTTATAGGTGAAATTTGTGTGATGTCTTAATGGTTGAAGTTTATGGAATATGCTTACAGCCGAGTTTACGGGTGTTATTTCAACACATTTTACGAGGTTGAATTTTAGGTGGATTTTCGAGGTTGTGTTTTTGGTTTGAGTTTTCAGTCTAATATATGAATAGATGATAAATGTTTTGTTTATGGGTTGAGTTTATGAGATAGGTTTACGGGCCGAGTTTGTGATCCGAGTTTTTAGATCGAGTTTACGGATATAGTGTACGAGTGTGGTTTACTGGTCATTTTTTCGGGTTGACTTTGCAAATCCAGTTCATGGGTCAATTTTACTAGTGTGTTTACGGTCTAACTTATGGACATATGAGGTGGGTTGACAAATCTAGATCAGGGGTCCTGTTTTTTAGGTGAAATTTGATGGCCGAGTTTACTAGTTAGATTTACAAGACGTGTTTTAGAATCGAGGTTGCAGTTCGTGATTAGGATCGTGTTATACAAGGTCAAATTTTAAGGCTTGTTTTATGCCTCATGTTTTCTTTTTGACTTTATGGTTGAATTTACAAATGTACTACAGGGGTTGTGTTCATAAGAGAAGTTTATGGGCCATAGTAACAGGTCAAGTTTTCATGCCGAGTTTACGGGTCAGGTTTATAGGGAGACTTTACTAGTACTATTTACGGGTCTCACTTATCTGTTGTGCTTCGTTTTACTTTTCAAGCCAAGTTTACGGATCGAATTTACGAATCGTGTTTTCAAGTTCAAATGGTTTAATCAAGTGTACGGGTCGAGTTTATGGGTCATGATTTTTGCTCATATTTTACGGGGTGAAATTTTATGTCGATTTAACCGTTGATTATTTCGGTTCGGGTTTATACTCGAATTTATAGGTGAAATTTGTGTGATGTCTTAATGGTTGAAGTTTATGGAATATGCTTACAGCCGAGTTTATGGGTGTTATTTCAACACATTTTACGAGGTTGAATTTTATGTCGATTTTCGAGGTTGTGTTTTTGGTTTGAGTTTTCAGTCTAATATATGGATAGATGATACATGTTTTGTTTATGGGTTGAGTTTATGATATAGGTTTACGGGCCGAGTTTGTGATCCGAGTTTTCAGATCGAGTTTACGGATATAGTGTACGAGTGTGGTTTACTGGTCATTTTTTCGGGTTGACTTTGCAGATCCAGTTCACGGGTCAATTTTACCAGTGAGTTTAGGGTCTCACTTATGGACATATGAGATGGGTTGACAAATCGAGATTACGGGTCTTGTTTTTTAGGTCAAATTTGATGGCCGAGTTTACTAGTTAGATTTACAGGACGTGTTTTAGAATCGAGATTGCAGTTCGTGATTAGGATCGTGTTATACAAGGTGAAATTTTAAGGCTTGTTTTACGCCTCATGTTTTCTTTTTGACTTTATGCTTGAATTTACAAGTGTACTACAGGGGTTGTGTTCATAAGAGAAGTTTATGGGCCATAGTAACAGGTCAAGTTTTCATGCCGAGTTTACGGGTCAGGTTTATAGGGAGACTTTACTAGTACTATTTACGGGTCTCACTTATCTGTTGTGCTTCGTTTTACTTTTCAAGCCAAGTTTACGGATCGGATTTACAAATCGTGTTTTACAGTTCAAATGGTTTAATCAAGTTTACGGGTCGAGTTTATGGGTCGTTATTTTTGCTCATATTTTACGGGGTGAAATTTTATTTCGATTTAACCGTTGATTATTTCGGTTCGGGTTTATACTCTTATTTATAGGTGAAATTTGTGTGATGTCTTAATGGTTGAAGTTTATGGAATATGCTTACAGCCGAGTTTACGGGTGTTATTTCAACACATTTTACGAGGTTGAATTTTAGGTGGATTTTCGAGGTTGTGTTTTTGGTTTGAGTTTTCAGTCTAATATATGAATAGATGATAAATGTTTTGTTTATGGGTTGAGTTTATTAGATAGGTTTACGGGCCGAGTTTGTGATCCGAGTTTTTAGATCGAGTTTACGGATATAGTGTACGAGTGTGGTTTACTGGTCATTTTTTCGGGTTGACTTTGCAAATCCAGTTCATGGGTCAATTTTACTAGTGTGTTTACGGTCTAACTTATGGACATATGAGGTGGGTTGACAAATCTAGATCAGGGGTCCTGTTTTTTAGGTGAAATTTGATGGCCGAGTTTACTAGTTAGATTTACAAGACGTGTTTTAGAATCGAGGTTGCAGTTCGTGATTAGGATCGTGTTATACAAGGTCAAATTTTAAGGCTTGTTTTATGCCTCATGTTTTCTTTTTGACTTTATGGTTGAATTTACAAATGTACTACAGGGGTTGTGTTCATAAGAGAAGTTTATGGGCCATAGTAACAGGTCAAGTTTTCATGCCGAGTTTACGGGTCAGGTTTATAGGGAGACTTTACTAGTACTATTTACGGGTCTCACTTATCTGTTGTGCTTCGTTTTACTTTTCAAGCCAAGTTTACGGATCGAATTTACGAATCGTGTTTTCAAGTTCAAATGGTTTAATCAAGTGTACGGGTCGAGTTTATGGGTCATGATTTTTGCTCATATTTTACGGGGTGAAATTTTATGTCGATTTAACCGTTGATTATTTCGGTTCGGGTTTATACTCGAATTTATAGGTGAAATTTGTGTGATGTCTTAATGGTTGAAGTTTATGGAATATGCTTACAGCCGAGTTTATGGGTGTTATTTCAACACATTTTACGAGGTTGAATTTTATGTCGATTTTCGAGGTTGTGTTTTTGGTTTGAGTTTTCAGTCTAATATATGGATAGATGATACATGTTTTGTTTATGGGTTGAGTTTATGATATAGGTTTACGGGCCGAGTTTGTGATCCGAGTTTTCAGATCGAGTTTAGGGATATAGTGTACGAGTGTGGTTTACTGGTCATTTTTTCGGGTTGACTTTGCAGATCCAGTTCACGGGTCAATTTTACCAGTGAGTTTAGGGTCTCACTTATGGACATATGAGATGGGTTGACAAATCGAGATTACGGGTCTTGTTTTTTAGGTCAAATTTGATGGCCGAGTTTACTAGTTAGATTTACAGGACGTGTTTTAGAATCGAGATTGCAGTTCGTGATTAGGATCGTGTTATACAAGGTGAAATTTTAAGGCTTGTTTTACGCCTCATGTTTTCTTTTTGACTTTATGCTTGAATTTACAAGTGTACTACAGGGGTTGTGTTCATAAGAGAAGTTTATGGGCCATAGTAACAGGTCAAGTTTTCATGCCGAGTTTACGGGTCAGGTTTATAGGGAGACTTTACTAGTACTATTTACGGGTCTCACTTATCTGTTGTGCTTCGTTTTACTTTTCAAGCCAAGTTTACGGATCGAATTTACGAATCGTGTTTTCAAGTTCAAATGGTTTAATCAAGTGTACGGGTCGAGTTTATGGGTCATGATTTTTGCTCATATTTTACGGGGTGAAATTTTATGTCGATTTAACCGTTGATTATTTCGGTTCGGGTTTATACTCGAATTTAGAGGTGAAATTTGTGTGATGTCTTAATGGTTGAAGTTTATGGAATATGCTTACAGCCGAGTTTATGGGTGTTATTTCAACACATTTTACGAGGTTGAATTTTATGTCGATTTTCGAGGTTGTGTTTTTGGTTTGAGTTTTCAGTCTAATATATGGATAGATGATACATGTTTTGTTTATGGGTTGAGTTTATGATATAGGTTTACGGGCCGAGTTTGTGATCCGAGTTTTCAGATCGAGTTTACGGATATAGTGTACGAGTGTGGTTTACTGGTCATTTTTTCGGGTTGACTTTGCAGATCCAGTTCACGGGTCAATTTTACCAGTGAGTTTAGGGTCTCACTTATGGACATATGAGATGGGTTGACAAATCGAGATTACGGGTCTTGTTTTTTAGGTCAAATTTGATGGCCGAGTTTACTAGTTAGATTTACAGGACGTGTTTTAGAATCGAGATTGCAGTTCGTGATTAGGATCGTGTTATACAAGGTGAAATTTTAAGGCTTGTTTTACGCCTCATGTTTTCTTTTTGACTTTATGCTTGAATTTACAAGTGTACTACAGGGGTTGTGTTCATAAGAGAAGTTTATGGGCCATAGTAACAGGTCAAGTTTTCATGCCGAGTTTACGGGTCAGGTTTATAGGGAGACTTTACTAGTACTATTTACGGGTCTCACTTATCTGTTGTGCTTCGTTTTACTTTTCAAGCCAAGTTTACGGATCGAATTTACGAATCGTGTTTTCAAGTTCAAATGGTTTAATCAAGTGTACGGGTCGAGTTTATGGGTCATGATTTTTGCTCATATTTTACGGGGTGAAATTTTATGTCGATTTAACCGTTGATTATTTCGGTTCGGGTTTATACTCGAATTTAGAGGTGAAATTTGTGTGATGTCTTAATGGTTGAAGTTTATGGAATATGCTTACAACCGAGTTTATGGGTGTTATTTCAACACATTTTACGAGGTTGAATTTTATGTCGATTTTCGAGGTTGTGTTTTTGGTTTGAGTTTTCAGTCTAATATATGGATAGATGATAAATGTTTTGTTTATGGGTTGAGTTTATTAGATAGGTTTACGGGCCGAGTTTGTGATCCGAGTTTTTAGATCGAGTTTACGGATATAGTGTACGAGTGTGGTTTACTGGTCATTTTTTCGGGTTGACTTTGCAAATCCAGTTCATGGGTCAATTTTACTAGTGTGTTTACGGTCTCACTTATGGACATATGAGATGGGTTGACAAATCGAGATTACGGGTCTTGTTTTTTAGGTCAAATTTGATGGCCGAGTTTACTAGTTAGATTTACAGGACGTGTTTTAGAATCGAGATTGCAGTTCGTGATTAGGATCGTGTTATACAAGGTGAAATTTTAAGGCTTGTTTTACGCCTCATGTTTTCTTTTTGACTTTATGCTTGAATTTACAAGTGTACTACAGGGGTTGTGTTCATAAGAGAAGTTTATGGGCCATAGTAACAGGTCAAGTTTTCATGCCGAGTTTACGGGTCAGGTTTATAGGGAGACTTTACTAGTACTATTTACGGGTCTCACTTATCTGTTGTGCTTCGTTTTACTTTTCAAGCCAAGTTTACGGATCGAATTTACGAATCGTGTTTTCAAGTTCAAATGGTTTAATCAAGTGTACGGGTCGAGTTTATGGGTCATGATTTTTGCTCATATTTTACGGGGTGAAATTTTATGTCGATTTAACCGTTGATTATTTCGGTTCGGGTTTATAGTCGAATTTATAGGTGAAATTTGTGTGATGTCTTAATGGTTGAAGTTTATGGAATATGCTTACAGCCGAGTTTATGGGTGTTATTTCAACACATTTTACGAGGTTGAATTTTATGTCGATTTTCGAGGTTGTGTTTTTGGTTTGAGTTTTCAGTCTAATATATGGATAGATGATACATGTTTTGTTTATGGGTTGAGTTTATGATATAGGTTTACGGGCCGAGTTTGTGATCCGAGTTTTCAGATCGAGTTTAGGGATATAGTGTACGAGTGTGGTTTACTGGTCATTTTTTCGGGTTGACTTTGCAGATCCAGTTCACGGGTCAATTTTACCAGTGAGTTTAGGGTCTCACTTATGGACATATGAGATGGGTTGACAAATCGAGATTACGGGTCTTGTTTTTTAGGTCAAATTTGATGGCCGAGTTTACTAGTTAGATTTACAGGACGTGTTTTAGAATCGAGATTGCAGTTCGTGATTAGGATCGTGTTATACAAGGTGAAATTTTAAGGCTTGTTTTACGCCTCATGTTTTCTTTTTGACTTTATGCTTGAATTTACAAGTGTACTACAGCGGTTGTGTTCATAAGAGAAGTTTATGGGCCATAGTAACAGGTCAAGTTTTCATGCCGAGTTTACGGGTCAGGTTTATAGGGAGACTTTACTAGTACTATTTACGGGTCTCACTTATCTGTTGTGCTTCGTTTTACTTTTCAAGCCAAGTTTACGGATCGAATTTACGAATCGTGTTTTCAAGTTCAAATGGTTTAATCAAGTGTACGGGTCGAGTTTATGGGTCATGATTTTTGCTCATATTTTACGGGGTGAAATTTTATGTCGATTTAACCGTTGATTATTTCGGTTCGGGTTTATACTCGAATTTAGAGGTGAAATTTGTGTGATGTCTTAATGGTTGAAGTTTATGGAATATGCTTACAGCCGAGTTTATGGGTGTTATTTCAACACATTTTACGAGGTTGAATTTTATGTCGATTTTCGAGGTTGTGTTTTTGGTTTGAGTTTTCAGTCTAATATATGGATAGATGATACATGTTTTGTTTATGGGTTGAGTTTATGATATAGGTTTACGGGCCGAGTTTGTGATCCGAGTTTTCAGATCGAGTTTACGGATATAGTGTACGAGTGTGGTTTACTGGTCATTTTTTCGGGTTGACTTTGCAAATCCAGTTCATGGGTCAATTTTACTAGTGTGTTTACGGTCTAACTTATGGACATATGAGGTGGGTTGACAAATCTAGATCAGGGGTCCTGTTTTTTAGGTGAAATTTGATGGCCGAGTTTACTAGTTAGATTTACAATACGTGTTTTAGAATCGAGGTTGCAGTTCGTGATTAGGATCGTGTTATACAAGGTCAAATTTTAAGGCTTGTTTTATGCCTCATGTTTTCTTTTTGACTTTATGGTTGAATTTACAAATGTACTACAGGGGTTGTGTTCATAAGAGAAGTTTATGGGCCATAGTAACAGGTCAAGTTTTCATGCCGAGTTTACGGGTCAGGTTTATAGGGAGACTTTACTAGTACTATTTACGGGTCTCACTTATCTGTTGTGCTTCGTTTTACTTTTCAAGCCAAGTTTACGGATCGAATTTACGAATCGTGTTTTCAAGTTCAAATGGTTTAATCAAGTGTACGGGTCGAGTTTATGGGTCATGATTTTTGCTCATATTTTACGGGGTGAAATTTTATGTCGATTTAACCGTTGATTATTTCGGTTCGGGTTTATACTCGAATTTATAGGTGAAATTTGTGTGATGTCTTAATGGTTGAAGTTTATTGAATATGCTTACAGCCGAGTTTATGGGTGTTATTTCAACACATTTTACGAGGTTGAATTTTATGTCGATTTTCGAGGTTGTGTTTTTGGTTTGAGTTTTCAGTCTAATATATGGATAGATGATACATGTTTTGTTTATGGGTTGAGTTTATGAGATAGGTTTACGGGCCGAGTTTGTGATCCGAGTTTTTAGATTGAGTTTACGGATATAGTGTACGAGTGTGGTTTACTGGTCATTTTTTCGGGTTGACTTTGCAGATCCAGTTCACGGGTCAATTTTACCAGTGAGTTTAGGGTCTCACTTATGGACATATGAGATGGGTTGACAAATCGAGATTACGGGTCTTGTTTTTTAGGTCAAATTTGATGGCCGAGTTTACTAGTTAGATTTACAGGACGTGTTTTAGAATCGAGATTGCAGTTCGTGATTAGGATCGTGTTATACAAGGTGAAATTTTAAGGCTTGTTTTACGCCTCATGTTTTCTTTTTGACTTTATGCTTGAATTTACAAGTGTACTACAGGGGTTGTGTTCATAAGAGAAGTTTATGGGCCATAGTAACAGGTCAAGTTTTCATGCCGAGTTTACGGGTCAGGTTTATAGGGAGACTTTACTAGTACTATTTACGGGTCTCACTTATCTGTTGTGCTTCGTTTTACTTTTCAAGCCAAGTTTACGGATCGAATTTACAAATCGTGTTTTCAAGTTCAAATGGTTTAATCAAGTGTACGGGTCGAGTTTATGGGTCATGATTTTTGCTCATATTTTACGGGGTGAAATTTTATGTCGATTTAACCGTTGATTATTTCGGTTCGGGTTTATACTCGAATTTATAGGTGAAATTTGTGTGATGTCTTAATGGTTGAAGTTTATGGAATATGCTTACAGCCGAGTTTATGGGTGTTATTTCAACACATTTTACGAGGTTGAATTTTATGTCGATTTTCGAGGTTGTGTTTTTGGTTTGAGTTTTCAGTCTAATATATGGATAGATGATACATGTTTTGTTTATGGGTTGAGTTTATGATATAGGTTTACGGGCCGAGTTTGTGATCCGAGTTTTCAGATCGAGTTTAGGGATATAGTGTACGAGTGTGGTTTACTGGTCATTTTTTCGGGTTGACTTTGCAGATCCAGTTCACGGGTCAATTTTACCAGTGAGTTTAGGGTCTCACTTATGGACATATGAGATGGGTTGACAAATCGAGATTACGGGTCTTGTTTTTTAGGTCAAATTTGATGGCCGAGTTTACTAGTTAGATTTACAGGACGTGTTTTAGAATCGAGATTGCAGTTCGTGATTAGGATCGTGTTATACAAGGTGAAATTTTAAGGCTTGTTTTACGCCTCATGTTTTCTTTTTGACTTTATGCTTGAATTTACAAGTGTACTACATGGGTTGTGTTCATAAGAGAAGTTTATGGGCCATAGTAACAGGTCAAGTTTTCATGCCGAGTTTACGGGTCAGGTTTATAGGGAGACTTTACTAGTACTATTTACGGGTCTCACTTATCTGTTGTGCTTCGTTTTACTTTTCAAGCCAAGTTTACGGATCAAATTTACGAATCGTGTTTTCAAGTTCAAATGGTTTAATCAAGTGTACGGGTCGAGTTTATGGGTCATGATTTTTGCTCATATTTTACGGGGTGAAATTTTATGTCGATTTAACCGTTGATTATTTCGGTTCGGGTTTATACTCGAATTTACAGGTGAAATTTGTGTGATGTCTTAATGGTTGAAGTTTATGGAATATGCTTACAGCCGAGTTTATGGGTGTTATTTCAACACATTTTACGAGGTTGAATTTTATGTCGATTTTCGAGGTTGTGTTTTTGGTTTGAGTTTTCAGTCTAATATATGGATAGATGATACATGTTTTGTTTATGGGTTGAGTTTATGATATAGGTTTACGGGCCGAGTTTGTGATCCGAGTTTTCAGATCGAGTTTAGGGATATAGTGTACGACTGTGGTTTACTGGTCATTTTTTCGGGTTGACTTTGCAGATCCAGTTCACGGGTCAATTTTACCAGTGAGTTTAGGGTCTCACTTATGGACATATGAGATGGGTTGACAAATCGAGATTACGGGTCTTGTTTTTTAGGTCAAATTTGATGGCCGAGTTTACTAGTTAGATTTACAGGACGTGTTTTAGAATCGAGATTGCAGTTCGTGATTAGGATCGTGTTATACAAGGTCAAATTTTAAGGTTTGTTTTACGCCTCATGTTTTCTTTTTGACTTTATGGTTGAATTTACAATTGTACTATAGGGGTTGTGTTCATAAGAGAAGTTTACGATCGACTTTATTGGTTAAGTTTATGGGCCATAGTAACGGGTCAAGTTTTCATGCCGAGTTTACGGGTCAGCTTTATAGGGAGACTTTACTGGTACTATTTACGGGTCTCGCTTATCTGTTGTGCTTCGTTTTACTTTTCAAGCCAAGTTTACGGATCGGATTTACGAATCGTGTTTTACAGTTCAAATGGTTTAATCAAGTTTACGGGTCTAGTTTATGGGTCGTAGTTTTTTCTCATATTTTACGAGGTGAAATTTTTTTTTCGATTTAACCGTTGATTATTTCGGTTCGGGTTTATACTCGAATTTACAGGTGAAATTTGTGTGATGTCTTAATGGTTGAAGTTTATGGAATATGCTTACAGCTGAGTTTACGGGTGTTATTTCAACACATTTTACGAGGTTGAATTTTATGTCGATTTTCGAGGTTATGTTTTTGGTTTGAGTTTTCAGTCTAATGTATGGATAGATTATACAAGTTTTGTTTATGGGTTGAGTTTATGCGATAGGTTTATGGGCTGAGTTTGCGATTCGAGTTTTTAGACCGAGTTTACGGATCAAGTGTACGAGTGTGGTTTACTGGTCATTTTTTCGGGTTGACTTTGCAGATCCAGTTCACGGGTCAATTTTACAAGTGAGTTTAGGGTCTAACTTACGGACATATGAGGTGGGTTGACAAATCGAGATTACGGGTCCTGTTTTTTAGGTCAAATTTAGTGGTCGAGTTTACTAGTTAGATTTACAGGACGTGTTTTAGAATCGAGATTGCAGTTCGTGATTAGGATCGTGTTATACAATGTCAAATTTTAAGGTTTGTTTTACGCCTCATGTTTTCTTTTTGACTTTATGGTTGAATTTACAAGTGTACTAGAGGGGTTGTGTTCATAAGAGAAGTTTACGATCGACTTTATTGGATAAGTTTATGGGCCATAGTAACGGGTCAAGTTTTCATGCCGAGTTTACGGGTCAGGTTTATAAGGAGACTTTACCGGTACTATTTACGGGTCTCCTTTATCTATTGTGCTTCGTTTTACTTTTCAAGCCAAGTTTATGGATCGGATTTACGAATCGTGTTTTACAGTTCAAATGGTTTAATCAAGTTTACGGGTCGAGTTTATGGGTCGTAATTTTTTCTCATATTTTACGGGGTGAAATTTTATTTCGATTTAACCGTTGATTATTTCGGTTCGGGTTTATACTCGAATTTACAGGAGAAATTTGTGTGATGTCTTAATGGTTGATGTTTATGGAATATGCTTACAGCCGAGTTTACGGGTGTTATTTCAACACATTTTACGAGGTTGAATTTTATGTCGATTTTCGAGGTTGCGTATTTGGTTTGAGTTTTCAGTCTAATATATGGATAGATTATACACGTTTTGCTTATGGGTTGAGTTTATGCGATAGGTTTACGGGCCGAGTTTACGATTCGAGTTTTCAGATCGAGTTTACGGATATAGTGAACGAGTGTGGTTTAATGGTCATTTTTTCGGGTTGACTTTGCAGATCCACTTCACGGGTCAATTTTACTAGTGAGTTTAGGGTCTAACTTATGGACATATGAGATGGGTTGACAAATCGAGATTACGGGTCTTGTTTTTTAGGTCAAATTTGATGGCCGAGTTTACTAGTTAGATTTACAGGACGTGTTTTAGAATCGAGATTGCAGTTCGTGATTAGGATCGTGTTATACAAGGTCAAATTTTAAGGTTTCTTTTACGCCTCATGATGTCTTTTTGACTTTATGGTTGAATTTACAATTGTACTATAGGGGTTGTGTTCATAAGAGAAGTTTACAATCAACTTTATTGGTTAAGTTTATGGGCCATAGTAACGGGACAAGTTTTCATGCCGAGTTTACGGGTCAGCTTTATAGGGAGACTTTACTGCTACTATTTACGGGTCTCGCTTATCTGTTGTGCTTCGTTTTACTTTTCAAGCCAAGTTTACGGATCGGATTTACGAATCGTGTTTTACAATTCAAATGGTTTAATCAAGTTTACTGTTCGAGTTTATGGGTCGTGATTTTTGCTCATATTTTACGGAGTGAAATTTTATTTCGATTTAACCGTTGATTATTTCGGTTCGGGTTTATACTCGAATTTACATGTGAAATTTGTGTGATGTCTTAATGGTTAAAGTTTATGGAATATGCTTACAGCCGAGTTTACGGGTGTTATTTCAACACATTTTACGAGGTTGAATTTTATGTCGATTTTCGAGGTTGTGTTTTTGGTTTGAGTTTTCAGTCTAATATATGGATAGATTATACACGTTTTGTTTATGGGTTGAGTTTATGCGATAGGTTTACGGGCCGAGTTTGCGATTCGAGTTTTCAGATTGAGTTTACGGATATAGTGTACGAGTGTGGTTTAATGGTCATTTTTTCGGGTTGACTTTGCAGATCCAGTTCATGGGTCAATTTTACTAGTGAGTTTAGGGTCTAACTTATGGACATATGAGATGGGTTGACAAATCGAGATTACGGGTCCTGTTTTTAGGTCAAATTTGATGGCCGAGTTTACTAGTTAGATTTACAGGACGTGTTTTAGAATCGAGATTGCAGTTCGTGATTAGGATCGTGTTATACAATGTCAAATTTTAAGGTTTGTTTTACCCCTCATGTTTTCTTTTTGACTTTATGGTTGAATTTACAAGTGTACTATAGGGGTTGTGTTCATAAGAGAAGTTTACGATCAACTTGATTGGATAAGTGTATGGGCCATAGTAACGGGTCAAGTTTTCATGCCGAGTTTATGGGTCAGGTTTATAGGGAGACTTTACTGGTACTATTTACGGGTCTCATTTATCTATTGTGCTTCGTTTTACTTTTCAAGCCAAGTTTACGGATCGGATTTACGAATCGTGTTTTACAGTTCAAATGGTTTAATCTTTTTTACGGGTCGACTTTATGGGTAGTGATTTTTTCTCATATTTTACGGGGTGAAATTTTATTTCGATTTAACCGTTGATTATTTCGGTTCGGGTTTATACTCGAATTTACAGAAGAAATTTGTGTGATGTCTTAATGGTTGATGTTTATGGAATATGCTTACAGCCGAGTTTACGGGTGTTATTTCAACACATTTTACGAGGTTGAATTTTATGTCGATTTTCGAGGTTGTGTTTGTGTTTGAGTTTTCAGTCTAATGTATGGATAGATTATACATGTTTTGTTTATGGGTTGAGTTTATGCGATAGGTTTACGGGCTGAGTTTGCAATTCGAATTTTTAGACCGAGTTTACGGATCAAGTGTACGAGTGTGGTTTACTGGTCATTTTTTCGGGTTGACTTGGCAGATCCAGTTCACGGGTCAATTTTACTAGTGAGTTTAGGGTCTAACTTATTGACATATGAGGTGCGTTGAAAAATCGAGATTACGGGTCTTGTTTTTTAGGTCAAATTTGATGGCCGAGTTTACTAGTTAGATTTAAAGGACGTGTTTTAGAATCGAGATTGTAGTTCGTGATTAGGATCATGTTATACAAGATGATGAGAAGCCTCGAGCCGAGGGACCTACAACAAGAGCCATGGCTAGGAGAATACAAGAGGAATGGGCCTTAAATGCGCATGCAAGGCCCAAGATGAACTTCACATGGGCCAAGGAAGATGTGAAGACCTAGCCTAGGACATTTTGCTTGTAAATACTAGATTAGGATTTTATTTTGGGCTTTGTATTTTGGGCCCAGTAGAATAGGGTTTTTCTTTGGGCCATGTATTGGGCCTTAGAGGAAATTGGGCTTTAGAAGTAATTTTGGACCAAAAAGGGGAATTGGGCCAAATGGGCCAAAAGTAGTGTGTCTACTCTAGAAAAGCCTAGAAGCTTCTCAAACTTGCTCTCCAAGGATGAGAGTTAGCTTCCCATGGCAAGACAAGTGTGACTTGCTTAGGTGGCAAGTCACACCTCCCACATGCTCCTTTTTGGCTCCAAAATTCAACTTTCTAGACTCCTTTTTCCCTCCACTTTTTGGAGACCCCTTGGTCTCATTTTAGCCTATAAATAGAAGGCTTAGGAGATGTATTTTTCAGCTTGAAATTGAGTAATGAATTGCTGCCCAAATTTGTGCACAAATCTCTTTTGAGCTCACCTTAGAGTAAACTCTTCTCTAGTTTACTCTAGTCTTCTTCCTTAGGAGTTGGCCTCACCTCTCTTAAGAATCCTTTCACCTTCACCAAACCAAACACCTTAAGCTTCTTTCCTTCATGCTTCTGCATCCAACACCATCCATGGAGCCTCCATTCTTCATGCAAGCTTCAATGGAGACAAGAAGAAGCCATCACAAGGTCAAATTTTAAGGTTTGTTTTACACCTCATGTTTTCTTTTTGACTTTATGGTTTAATTTACAAGTCTACTATACGGGTTGTGTTCATAAGAGAAGTTTACGATCGACTTTATTGGATAAGTTTATGGGCCATAGTAACGGGTCAAGTTTTCATGCCGAGTTTACGGGTCAGGTTTATAAGGAGACTTTACCGGTACTATTTACGGGTCTCCTTTATCTATTGTGCTTCGTTTTACTTTTCAAGCCAAGTTTATGGATCGGATTTACGAATCGTGTTTTACAGTTTAAATGGTTTAATCAAGTTTACGGGTTGAGTTTATGGGTCGTGATTTTTTCTCATATTTTACGGGGTGAAATTTTATTTCAATTTAACCGTTGATTATTTCGGTTCGGGTTTATACTCGAATTTACAGGTGAAATTTGTGTGATGTCTTAATGGTTGAAATTTATGGAATATGCTTACAGCCGAGTTTACGGGTGTTATTTCAACACATTTTATGACGTTGAATTTTATGTCGATTTTCGAGGTTGTGTTTTTGGTTTGAGTTTTCATTCTAATGTATGGATAGATTATACATGTTTTGTTTATGGGTTGAGTTTATGTGATAGGTTTACGAGCTGAGCTTGTGATTCGAGTTTTTAGACCGAGTTTACGGATCAAGTGTACGAGTGTGGTTTACTGGTCATTTTTTCGGGTTGACTTTGCAGATCCAGTTCACGGGTCAATTTTACTAGTGAGTTTAGGGTCTAACTTATGGACATATGAGATGGGTTGACAAATCGAGATTACGGGTCCTGGTTTTTAGGTCAAATTTGATGGCCGAGTTTACTAGTTAGATTTACAGGACGTGTTTTAGAATCGAGATTGCAGTTCGTGATTAGGATCATGTTATACAAGGTCAAATTTTAAGGTTTGTTTTACGCCTCATGTTTTCTTTTTGACTTTATGGTTGAATTTACAAGTCTACTATAGCGGTTGTGTTCATAAGAGAAGTTTACGATCGACTTTATTGGATATGTTTATGCGCCATAAAAACGGGTCAGGTTTATAGGGAGACTTTACTGGTACTATTTACGGGTCTCGCTTATCTGTTGTGCTTCGTTTTACTTTTCAAGCCATGTTTACGGATCGGATTTACGAATCGTGTTTTACAGTTCAAATGGTTTAATCAAGCTTACGGGTGGAGTTTATGGGTCGTGATTTTTGCTCATATTTTACGGGGTGAAATTTTATTTCGATTTAACCGTTGATTATTTCGGTTCGGGTTTATACTCGAATTTACAGGTGAAATTTGTGTGATGTCTTAATGGTTGAAGTTTATAGAATATGCTTACAGCCGAGTTTACGGGTGTTATTTCAACACATTTTACGACGTTGAATTTTTTGTCGATTTTCGAGGTTACGGTTTTGGTTTGAGTTTTCAGTCTAATGTATGGATAGATTATACATGTTTTGTTTATGGGTTGAGTTTATGCGATAGGTTTACGGGCTGAGTTTGCGATTCGAGTTTTTAGACCGAGTTTATGGATATAGTGTACGAGTGTGGTTTACTGGTCATTTTTTGGGTTGACTTTGCAGATCCAGTTCACGGGTCAATTTTACTAGTGACTTTAGGGTCTTACTGATGAGTTCAAATTTTTGCCCTCATTTAATATTTAAATTTGGGGATTTAATTGAATTTTCTGTGCTTAAAGATTGATTAAATTAGGATTTGTGATTATTGGATTTATTGAGTAAGTTTGGTAAAAGTGGCGTAAAAATTGATTTTAGTTGCATAAAATATTATTGGATATTTTAACGTTTGTTAATGCAGTTGGAATTTATTTTTGGTCAATTAATAGTGTGATTTTGAAATATTCAAATTTACAAAATAAGTCCAAAATCAAGAAATTCTGGAAAAGAATAAATCAGGAGCTAAATGCACCCCCAGATTTTATTTGCACACTCCTCCCTCAAGTGGACCACAAAAACCTGTTCTGCACCCCTAGTTTTCACTAAGTTGCACCCCTCCTACCACTTAAACTCCACTAAACCAGATCATGCCATGTGGCAATCCCCACCTTTTAAGATTAGCCAACCATAAGCCGCCACGTGTCAGCATCTGATAGGACAGTCAAACTGGTCAACTCTGGTCAACTGGTCAACTGGTCAAAGTCAGTAGTCAACACTGGTCAAAACTGCAAATATGGTTAAATAAGAGGGGCAGAATTGGAAATTGGACAGAAATTAAGTTGCTAATTAATTAAATAAAAATAAAAGATTTTAGCAACTGACAGATAAAGCCCAAAGTCCAGTGGAAGCCTATATAAAGAGACTTAAGGGAGCAGAAGCGGGGGACTGACAATTTTACAGCTGACAGCTTAGACACTTAGAACTCTTTGGTTTTGGCAGATACAGTCTCCACCACATCTCTCATTCTCTTCTTTTATTTTCTTTCTTTCATATCATAATGTATTCCATCAAAGCCATGGAGGGCTAAGCTTTAAGGGTTGATTCCACTGTAATTTCTTAAATGGATTCTGAGGTTAGATGAATTTATATGTTTTGTTATTTTGATTATTGTTGTGGTTTTTGTTTATCTATGTCCTTTGCTTCTTAATCGAATAGAAAATAATGATTTTAAATCTACATGCATGCTAATCATATGAGTTAAAAGGTTTTTAAATTAAATTGAGACTTTACTTTGATTTTGTTTAGAAACTTTCATTTGATTAAATAAGTTTTTGTCAATAATTGAGACTTTAATTTGATTAGAGGTAATTACTTTAACTAAAATTAGTCAAGACTTTACTTTGATTAATTAAGTTTTCTATTTGGTAAAGGAACAAAGGAATAGACATGATTAGGCATAGTAAAATTAATTGAGACTGTACTTTGATTGAATTTACTATGGATAATCTAACAATTCTCACTTTTAATTGAGACTGTACTTTGATTAAAAGTGAGGATGCCAACAAATGAATTGAGTCTTTACATTGATTTATTTGTAAATCAACAACAATAATTAATTTAACAATAATCTCTAGATAACCAATGAAGAATCTGATTTAGAAAAAGCAGTGGAATTGACCTATTTACTATTACTGTGTTTACAATCTTCCGTGTCATTTTCTTTGCATATCAAAACCCCCCTATTTTTATAGTTGCTAGTTTTAAATTGCATTTTTGAGAATCAAATATTTGAGATCAATTCCGTATTCGTTGTGAGACGACTCAGGGTTATCTTAACCCTAACTATTTTCTTCACTACAAACTGGCAATACTGAAGTTGCTAAGTAGTGGTAATTTGATCGCCTAACGACAGCGATATCAAATTTGGCGCCGTTGCCGGGGAATACGGTTAGTATTTCTTTTATTTTGATTCTGTTTTTATTTATTTATTTTATTTTATTTTATTTTTTATTTTTATTTTATTTTTTTTATTTTTATTTTATTTTTTATTTATTTTACGCATATACGTTTGATATAGTTTGTTATTTTGTAGTATTTAGTTTTCTGTTAATATACTCCAAGCAAAGTTCTATTTTTGTTTTGATTAAGAATTTCTTTTAAGAAATTTTTGAGACTAGTTTGGAAAACTCTGTCTAGGAAAGACTTGGTATTTAAGTTGTCCACTGTGACGCACCTCTCTTTCCTGGGAGTAGACCCAACGACATCTTAATTTATTTCTTTCTTGAAATCTTTCTCCAAAACAAGAATAGGAAGAAAAAAAACACGCAGGGAAACACTTTCAGGTGGACTGCATAGTGCATGACTCGGGCCAATCCGGGTCAATTTTATCAACTTGATTCAGAACTTGAAAGGAACTTGCGTAAATCACGTAGGAGACTTGAACTCAGGTGTTCTACTGAAGGAGCACCATCATCATCTGAACCTACCACTGAAAGTGTACCACTAGAATCACCTCCGGTGATTAACATATCTTCTGATCCATCACCTGAACCAGAAATTCAAGAAGATAGAATGGAAGAAAGAACAATAAGAGAGTTGGCTTCACCGGATGCAGCAATTACACAAAACATGTGCATCCAATATCCAGATGGAGAATGTGAGCTTAAGTCTGGGTTAATCCATCTTTTACCCAAATTCCATGGATTAGCAGGAGAAGACTCGTACCATCATTTGAAGGAATTTCATGTTGTTTGTTCATCCATGAGACCTACAACAGTGACAGAGGAACATATCAAGCTTAAGGCTTTTCCATTCTCATTGCAAGATGCCGCTAAGAATTGGTTATACTGCCTTCCGCCAAGATCCATCAATACTTGGGAGACTCTGAAAAGATTATTTCTGGAAAAGTTTTTTCCAGCATCTAGAGTTGCTGCTATTCGCAAAGATATTTATGGGATAAGGCAACAAGAAAGAGAAATTCTTCACGAGTATTGGGAGAGATTCAAAAAGTTGTGTGCTTCCTGTCCTCATCACCAAATAAACGAGCATCTCCTCATTCAATACTTTTATGAGGGATTGAGTATCATGGATAGACAAATGATAGATGCTGCAAGTGGAGGGTCATTGGTGGACAAAACGCCAACAAATGCAAGACAATTGATTGAAACTATGGCGTCGAACCATCAATAATTTTCCACAAGGAGTAATTCTATAACTCTATTGAAGGGAACCCATGGAGTAGAAGCTTCATATGTTGCAGATCACAAGAAATTAGAAGGGAAGTTGGATGACTTAGCAGCCATGGTAAGGACCTTGACAGACTTACAGAAAAAGCCTATCCCTTCTACTTTATGTGGAATTTGTGCTTCTACTAATCATCCTACAGAGGCTTGTTCTATGTTAAAAGAGACAGGGACGTTAGACAATGAACAACCTCAGGCATATGCTGCAAACATCTATGGCAATAATAGACCACCTCGGCAGCAATACAACCATGATTTGTCCTCCAACAAGTACAACCCAGATTGGAAGGAATATCCCAGCCAGAAATGGGGAAATCAACAGCCTCAACACCAACAAGTCTATGTTCCACCTCAACAGAGGCAACAACCACAACCAGCTGCAACCTCTGGTGACATGATGAAGGGACAAATCAATGAGTTGAAACAGACGATGGAAGCAACCAATCAGAATTTGCAAAATCAGATTGGACAAATGGCAAATGAGTTAAATCATATGAAGTCTCAACAAGGCTCAAGCAATTTGCCTGCACAAACTATAATCAACCCGCGAAATGTAAGTGCTATTACTTTAAGATCGGGTAAGCAAATACAAGGTCTTGGGGATGCCCAAGAAGATGAAGATAAGGACAATGAAGTTGTACCTAATGATGAAAGAGGAAGATCGGATGAAGCAACACAAGCAACATCTGAGATGCCTACACCCAGTGATAACTCCAGGTTGGTATCCTCTAATACTTCCTCTGAAAATCCTTCTCCTTATTCTCCTCCTCCTTCCTATCCAAACCGTTTGAAACCAAAAACTAAAAAGATGGAGGAGTTAGACAAAGAAATCCTGAATACTTTCAAGAAAGTGGAGATAAACATTCCTTTGTTGGATGCTGTGAGACAAATTCCTAAATACGCCAAGTTTCTCAAAGAATTATGTACACATAAAAGGCGTATTATGGACAAAGAGGTAGTGAACATGGGAAGAAACGTCTCTAGCTTAATCAAGAAGCCTGCAGTCAGAATGCCGCAAAAGTGTAAGGATCCAGGTATGTTTTCTGTTCCCTGCATTATAGGTAGTACTAAGTTTGACAATGCTATGTTAGATTTAGGAGCTTCCATTAATGTAATGCCTTTATCTGTTTTTACTTCACTTCATCTTGGACCTCTTAAGTCTACTGGTGTGGTCATTCAATTGGCCAACCGTAGCACAGTTAACCCTGCAGGTGTGCTAGAAGATGTGCTTATCCGTGTGGACAAGTTAATTTTTCCTGCAGATTTCTATATCTTGGACATGAAGGATGATGAAGGAATGAGTTCAACCACAATCATCTTGGGAAGACCATTCATGATGACAGCACGTACCAAGATAGACGTGCATGCATGATCCTTGACTATGGAGATAGGAGATGAGAAGGTGCAGTTCAACGTGCTAGAAGCCATGAAGCACCCAATTGAAGACCATTCTTTGTTTTGCATTGATTTATTGAGTAATGTAGTGAACAATTATGCTTTTGGACTTTTGGACGTTTTATCTAGTTTTTCTTCTTCTTTGGATTTTTCTCTTTCGAATATTTCGGGTTCAATTTTAGATGAAAGAGAAAATTGTAAAACAGGTGATGTTGAGGACGCGGTGTCACTATTTGATACCTCTGTGGCGTCCAAGTGTGATGCTGAGGTGGCTGAAATTACCTTAGGCAGTAAAATGTTGCCATCTGTGGAACAGCCACCCACTTTGGAGTTGAAACCTTTACCATCTCATTTGAAATATGTTTATCTTGAAAGGGATGGGAAACTCCCTGTTATTATATCTGCCTTGCTTACTGATGAGCAGGAACAAAAGCTATTGCAGGTTATCAAAGATCACAAGCGAGCAATAGGCTGGACTTTGGCAGATATTCCTGGTATTAGTCCTTCTTTCTGCATGCACAGAATACTCTTGGAGGAGGATGCTAAGCCAGTGAGGCAACCTCAGAGGAGACTGAATCCTCAGCTGATGGAGGTTGTGAAGAAAGAAGTCACCAAGTTGCTACAAGCAGGTATTATATATCCCATTTCTGACAGCACTTGGGTGAGTCCTGTACATGTGGTCCCCAAGAAATCTGGGATCACCGTGGTCAAGAATGAGAAGAACGAGTTGATTCCTACTCGTATTCAGAATAGCTGGAGGGTCTGTATTGATTATAGAAGACTAAACCAGGCCACCAGGAAGGACCACTTTCCTTTACCATTCATGGACCAGATGTTAGACCGATTGGCAGGTAAGTCTCATTACTGTTTTCTTGATGGATTCTCTGGGTATTTTCAGATTTGTATTGCCCCAGAGGATCAACATAAAACTACCTTTACTTGTCCATTCGGTACATATGCTTATAGGAAAATGCCATTTGGCCTTTGCAATGCTCCTGGAACATTTCAGCGATGTATGATGAGTATTTTTACAGATTTGTTGGAGCATTGTATTGAGGTTTTTATGGATGATTTTAGTGTATATGGTTCATCTTTTGATCACTGCTTGTCTAATCTTGCTAGAGTCTTGGAGAGATGTGAAGAAACTAACCTTGTTCTAAATTTTGAAAAATGTCATTTTATGGTGGAACAAGGTATAGTTTTAGGTCACGTTGTTTCCAAGAATGGTATATCTGTAGATCCTGCTAAAATTGATATTATTTCACAATTGCCTTACCCCTCTTCTGTGAAAGAGGTTCGATCTTTTCTTGGACATGCAGGATTTTACAGGAGGTTTATCAAGGACTTCAGCAAGATAGCCAACCCTCTCTCCAACTTGTTGCAAAAGGATATAGTATTTGACTTTGGAGAGAGGTGCAAAGATGCATTTGATACATTGAAAAAGGCGCTTACCACCACTCCTATCATCCAGCCACCTGACTGGACATTACCATTCGAGTTGATGTGTGATGCATCAAACTTTGCAGTAGGAGCGGTGCTTGCACAAAAAGATGGGAAGCTATCACATGTGATATATTATGCTTCCAGAACATTGGATACAGCGTAGGCTAACTACACCACGACTGAGAAGGAATTATTGGCTGTTGTGTTTGCCTTGGACAAATTCAGACCATATATACTTGGTTCCAAGGTAATTGTTTATACTGATCATGCAGCATTAAAATTCCTTCTGAAGAAAGCAGATTCGAAACCAAGGTTGATCAGATGGATGCTACTGCTCCAAGAGTTTGACATTGAGATTCTAGACAGAAGTGGAGCACATAACTTAGTAGCCGATCATCTTAGCAGGATTGAAAATGGAGAAGATAACATTCCTATTAAGGATGACTTTCCTGATGAAGTCCTCCTAGCATTGACTGCTGTGAAAGGTATGTTTCCTGAACCTTGGTTTGCTGACATTGTTAATTATTTGGTTGTTTCTGCTATTCCTCCTTCCTTCTCCAAATATGAAAGAATCAAGCTAAAAAGTGAGGCAAAGTACTATATCTGGGAAGACCCAATCTTATGGCGCATTGGTAGTGACCAAGTCATAAGGAGGTGTGTTCCAGATATCGAGATACCTCATGTGCTTGAGTTCTGTCATTCGTCTCCTTTTGGTGGACATTATGGCACACAACGAACAGGTAGGAAGGTGTTAGATTATGGATTATATTGGCCTACTATCTTTAAAGATGCACAGAGGGTATATGAAAATTGTGAGCAGTGCCAAAGGGCAGCCAGATCCATTACAAGAAGGGATGAAATGCCTCAACAACCCATGCTATATTGTGAGGTATTTGATATTTGGGGTATTGATTTTATGGGTCCTTTTCCTCCTTCTTTTGGGTTTTCTTATATTTTGCTTGCTGTAGACTATGTCTCCAAATGGGTGGAAGCCATAGCTACAAGGACTAATGATTCTCGAGTTGTTATGAGTTTTGTCAGGTCTAATATTTTCTGCAGATTTGGGATACCACGAGCCATCATCAGTGACCAGGGGACTCATTTTTGTAATAGGCTACTTGAGAACATGTTGAAGAAGTATGGGGTGACACATCGCATTGCTACACCATATCACCCCCAAACCAATGGACAAGCAGAGATCTCTAACAGAGAGATTAAAAAGATACTAGAGAAAGTAGTGAAGCCTAGTCGAAAGGATTGGGCCACAAGATTGGATGAAGCACTTTGGGCACACAGGACAGCCTACAAAACACCTATAGGTATGTCACCTTTCAGGGTGGTTTTTGGAAAGGCTTGTCATCTACCTGTGGAGATTGAACATCGGGCCTATTGGGCCGTGAAAGCATGCAACTTGGATTTGGAAGAAGCAGGAAATGAGCGAAAGCTTCAGTTGCAAGAACTAGAGGAGATTAGGCTAGCAGCCTATGAAAATTCAAAGTTCTACAAAGAGAAAACCAAGAAGTTCCATGACCAAAAGCTTGTGGCTAGAAAGGATTTCAAGGTAGGCCAGAAGGTGTTACTATACAAATCTAAGCTTGGTCACATGAGTGGTAAGTTGCGTTCTACTTGGGAAGGACCATACATTGTTACAGAAGTCTTTCCTTATGGAGCAGTGGAGATCAAGGAAGAATCCTCAGCAAGAACTTTTAAAGTTAATGGGCATCGTCTTCGGATATTCAATGAAAATCAAGATATGCTGAATAAGACGATGGATGGGATGAACTTGACTTCTCCCTCATACCTTCCACCTTGAGGAGGTAAGTACACTTCATACTTTTTCTTTGCATTTTATACATATTGAATACATTGAGGACAATGCATGGATAAAGTGTGGGGGTGTGGGGAGATTTCCCCCTTTTCTGTTTTCGTTTTCTATTTGTTTTGTTTTTTCTTTTCTAATTTTCTTTTCTGCTTGTTTTTATTTAAAAAAAAAAGTTTCTGTTTTCAATAAAACATATTGACATTGGATTTTTGGATTTGATTTACTAATTGGAACGGTCATAATTCTGGGAAAATAAGAGTCATGTGCTATGAATGGATTGTTTCTGTGATTTACTGATTGAGTTGATTTGAAAGTTTCTGGAATAAATCTTTTGTGAAAGAGTTTTTGACCTTGTGAGTTTTGAGCTTTATTGTAAGGATGAACTACCATGTGTCATTCCTATTTTTCTTGTGTGATTTGCTCATGTCTTGTTGATACTCAAATGTTTAGCTTGATTCTGTTGTTTTGCATCTTAGGTGAACATGCATGATTTGATATGACTGAGGCATTTCTTGTTTTTAGCTACTTGGCCAAATAAGCTAACCATAACATTGATCCATTGGTAGCCCCTTGAGCTTAAACCTCTTTTTCTTGTTTTGAGCATATTGTTAAACCTTAAAAAGAAAAAGACCACGTTTGTCCTTAGGGAGAAAGAAGGAGCTAGTGGATTATGTTGAGATTGGTTGAGGAATAAAGTGTGGGGGTGAGTATTTCCCCCACAAAGTTGTAAAAATGGCAAAAGGAAAATAATTGTTGATGACAGAGTGTTGAAATGAAAAATGATTGCTGTCTGAAAAAGAGCAACAAAGGATAAAAGAGAAAAAAAGAAGAAGAAGTAAAGATTGTTTTTGAAACTATGCTCCATAACTCTTTCTTCCTTACTATTTCAAAAACACACAAATCCTAAAGTTTTTCCTACCTTTGCCTTGGCCTCATTATAACCTGTGGAAAGTCCTCATGATTTTTGAATGCATGTTTTCTGAAAGCTGTGAATATTAGAGTCTTGCTAAGCATTGAGAGTGTTTACTTGCATGGGTATTTTGAGTGAAAACACAAGCCAAAACACTTGAGCGAATCTTGGTGAGAAAATATATATTTAACTTGAGTGTTTCTCTTTCATATTTGATTATCTTGTAAACTCAAAAGATTAACTCATGTGTGAAAAACAGAATTTCATCCATTTGTTTGTGCATGACAACATGATTTCTAGAAGATTGATCTGTTTCCATTGGTATTCATTTCTTTAATCCACTGAAAATATGGAATAAAAGACCTCAGAAAAAAAGTTTTGAAATTATTTAATTTTGCCCAGGAGTGCAAAAGGATAAGTGTAGGTGTGTGATAAGTTCAAATTTTTGCCCTCATTTAATATTTAAATTTGGGGATTTAATTGAATTTTCTGTGCTTAAAGATTGATTTAATTAGGATTTGTGATTATTGGATTTATTGAGTAAGTTTGGTAAAAGTGGCGTAAAAATTGATTTTAGTTGCATAAAATATTATTGGATATTTTAACGTTTGTTAATGCAGCTGGAATTTATTTTTGGTCAATTAATAGTGTGATTTTGAAATATTCAAAGTTACAAAATAAGTCCAAAATCAAGAAATTCTGGAAAAGAATAAATCAGGAGCTAAATGCACCCCCAAATTTTATTTGCACACTCCTCCCTCAAGTGGACCACAAAAACCTGTTCTGCACCCCTAGTTTTCACTAAGTTGCACCCCTCCTACCACTTAAACTCCACTAAACCAGATCATGCCATGTGGCAATCCCCACCTTTTAAGATTAGCCAACCATAAGCCGCCACGTGTCATAATTCCCACCTCACCAAATTAACCAATCAGATTCTGCCACGTCATCATCTTCATCTCCCAAAACCCTAACCCTAATTTTCTCTTCTCCTTCCATCACCATGTCAGCCGCGCAGCCAGGGAGAGGAGTGTGAGAGTGAAACCCTAATTCTGGAGAGAGAATCTGCACTGCCACGTGTCAGCATCTGATAGGACAGTCAAACTGGTCAACTCTGGTCAACTGGTCAACTGGTCAAAGTCAGTAGTCAACTCTGGTCAAAACTGCAAATATGGTTAAATAAGAGGGGCAAAATTGGAAATTGGACAGAAATTAAGTTGCTAATTAATTAAATAAAAATAAAAGATTTTAGCAACTGACAGATAAAGCCCAAAGTCCAGTGGAAGCCTATATAAAGAGACTTAAGGGAGCAGAAGCGGGGGACTGACAATTTTATAGCTGACAGCTTAGACACTTAGAACTCTTTGGTTTTGGCAGATACAGTCTCCACCACATCTATCATTCTCTTCTTTTATTTTCTTTCTTTCATATCATCATGTATTCCATCAAAGCCATGGAGGGCTAAGCTTTAAGGGTTGATTCCACTGTAATTTCTTAAATGGATTCTGAGGTTAGATGAATTTATATGTTTTGTTATTTTGATTATTGTTGTGGTTTTTGTTTATCTATGTCCTTTGCTTCTTAATCGAATAGAAAATAATGATTTTAAATCTACATGCATGCTAATCATATGAGTTAAAAGGTTTTTAAATTAAATTGAGACTTTACTTTGATTTTGTTTAGAAACTTTCATTTGATTAAATAAGTTTTTGTCAATAATTGAGACTTTAATTTGATTAGAGGTAATTACTTTAACTAAAATTAGTCAAGACTTTACTTTGATTAATTAAGTTTTCTATTTGGTAAAGGAACAAAGGAATAGACATGATTAGGCATAGTAAAATTAATTGAGACTGTACTTTGATTGAATTTACTATGGATAATCTAACAATTCTCACTTTTAATTGAGACTGTACTTTGATTAAAAGTGAGGATGCCAACAAATGAATTGAGTCTTTACATTGATTTATTTGTAAATCAACAACAATAATTAATTTAACAATAATCTCTAGATAACCAATGAAGAATCTGATTTAGAAAAAGCAGTGGAATTGACCTATTTACTATTACTGTGTTTACAATCTTCCGTGTCATTTTCTTTGCATATCAAAACCCCCCTATTTTTATAGTTGCTAGTTTTAAATTGCATTTTTGAGAATCAAATATTTGAGATCAATTCCGTATTCGTTGTGAGACGACTCAGGGTTATCTTAACCCTAACTATTTTCTTCACTACAAACTAGCAATACTGAAGTTGCTAAGTAGTGGTAATTTGATCGCCTAACGACAGCGATATCACTTACTTATGGACATATGAGGTGGGTTGATAAATCGTTGATTACGGGTCCTGTTTTTTAGGTCAAATTTGATGGTCAAGTTTACTAGTTAGATTTACAGGACGTGTTTTAGAATCGAGATTGCAGTTCGTGATTAGGATCGTGTTATACAAGGTCAAATTTTAAGGTTTGTTTTACGCTTCATGTTTTCTTTTTGACTTTATGGTTGAATTTACAAGTCTACTATATGGGCTGTGTTCATAAGAGAAGTTTACGATCAACTTTATTGGATAAGTTTATGGCCATAGTAACGGGTCAGGTTTATTGGGAGACTTTACTAGTACTATTTACGGGTCTCGTTTATCTATTGTGCTTCGTTTTACTTTTCAAGCCAAGTTTACGGATCAGATTTACGAATCGTGTTTTACAGTTCAAATAGTTTAATCAAGTTTACGGGTCGAGTTTATGGGTCGTGATTTTTGCTCATATTTTACGGGTCGAAATATTTTGTCGATATAACCGGTGATTATTTCGGTTTGGGTTTATGCTCAAATTTATAGGTGAAATTTGTGTGATATCTTAATGGGTGAAGTTTATGGAATATGCTTACAACTTTGTTTACGGATGTCAGTTCGCCAAACATTTTACGAGGTCGAATTTTATGTCGATTTTAGAGGTTGTGTTGTTGGTTTGAGTTTTCAGTCTAATATATGGATAGCTTATACATGTTGTGTTTATGGGTTGAGTTTATGGGATAGGTTTACGGGCTGAGTTTGCGATCCGGGTTTTCAGACCGAGTTTACGGATCAAGTGTACGAGTGTAGTTTACTGGTCGTTTTGTCGGGTTGACTTTGCAGATCCAGTTTACGGGTCAATTTTACTAGTGAGTTTATGTAAGACCCAGAAAAAAAATGTTAATGACTTGCTTAATATAATTACTTAATTTAATTTAATTACGTTATTAAATTATGAAATAGGAAATAATTATTATGTGAGAGATTTAAGTTATTGTGGTATTTATAATAATTATTTAAGTGATTTAAGGAATTATGGTTAGTAAAGTAAAAATGGTTTAATTCTTATAATGCATATGATATCATGTGATGTTATGTAGCCTAGTGGTGAAAGTGTAATGCATTGGATAGCCTAGTGGTGGAAGTTGCGCTTTTGATTTTTTTAGAATTCAAAATTGTTCTCTCCTTTAAAGGTGTGTTTCCAGGGGCATGCGAAAATATTAAATGGATTGTGTTTCCAGGGGCCTGCGGAAATAACGCTGCAACCAATTTATGTTCGTTGCTCATTTTCTTTCTGTTTTATCTTTTGTTTTTTTTATCTTTTAGAGTTAAATGATAAGGAAAAATAAAATGGGCTAAAAAATGTTAACAGAATTATTGGGTGGGTTTAGATAAAGCTAAACCCTAGAAATTTTCTTTAGAGAAAAGAGTGAGACGGGAGAAGGAAAAGAGAGGAAGGGTGCAAGTTAGAGTTTCCAGTGGTAGAGAAGAGGAATCATCTAGAGAGGTAGGGGAAGCTATATCTATTTTTTTTCCTGTTTTTGTGTGCTTGATGCATGAAGCTTAATATTTTTTT
This sequence comes from Vigna unguiculata, assembly GCF_037176805.1. NCBI lineage: Eukaryota > Viridiplantae > Streptophyta > Magnoliopsida > Fabales > Fabaceae > Vigna > Vigna unguiculata. The sequence goes on along the minus strand of NC_140793.1, from coordinate 14,640,140 downwards.
TCTTCTCTATGCTTTGGTTGTTTGGTGAATGGTTTCTTAGAGAATTTGCATGCTGTTACAGATTGATGATGAGGGTTGTTCTGCTTTTGTTTTTTTTTTTTTAGTTTTCGAACCCACTATTGATGAATACACCTTGCTTTTCTTTTCATTGCTTACTTGCGTGAGGTCTGTCTTGGATGAGTTATTGCGCTGCCACCGTTTGGGTAGGGATATACCTTCGTTTACGCTGTTTTGGTGTGCAACGTTGAAGAGGTTGTTGGTGCAGTATAAACGTGCGTGCATGCAGTTCGTTTGGGTTCTGTTGAGGTTGTTTGGTGTTCTTATGGTAATGTGGTTCATATTCTTGGGTGGATGTTTCTTACTACAAATCTAGTTGTTGAGGTTTGAAGGTAAATGGGTTCATGAATATACACGGTGCGGCAATTGGTTCATGGTGTAGAAGTGGGTTAATGGTGCAACAGTTTGGGTTGCATGGGTTCATGCGTTGGTTTTTTTATTTTTTTCTTTTTGGCTTACCTTTTCATAGTAAACTGTAGAGTACATGTTCATGGGGTGCAAAGAGATTCACGAGTTTCCATTTTTCTTCCTTCTTTCTCTTCTTTATTCTTTAATTATAATCAATACATGTGGTATTATTTTGGCTTTTCCTTTGGAGTTGAGAGTGCAGATTGTCTCATAGAAATAGGGGTTCCTTTCGGGCAGTATTATTTTGCTGCGTCACTGGAGAATTACATGGTTTGGTTTTGTGTTTCTTCACTTTGTAGGGATGAGAATGGGTTCCTAAACTTTTTCTCTTTCTTCCCTTTCCATTTATTTCACATAAAAGCATGTTTTGTTTTGTCTCTTTCACGTCTCCAGCTGTTCCTCTCTCCTTCTCTTAATTTTTTTTCTCTTTCTTTTACTCTTTCTATTAATACCACACGTAAATACATGAGGTGGTGGGGGGCCACGGGGTTGTTTTGTGTTTTTCTATCTTTCTCTAAACCAATCATATCTCTTTTGATGAAGTTGGGTTCCTTCATTTTTTGTGCAGACCGTGCCATGGGGTTCTCCCTCCTTTAGCTTAAGTGTTCATGTGAACAAAGGGTGAAAAGTTGTTGGTCTTTGCTTGTTTTATTTTCTATTGTTGTGCGAAAAGAAATTTGGGGTAGCGTGTTCACTGTGTTATACATGATAAGTTATTTTCGTTGTTCTCTTTAGAAATATTTAGGTGCAGGTTAAACTTTAAATTATTTTTCGTTGGTTTGGTTATGAGACTTTATTTTTCAAGCATGATGTGATGGTGTATATTTAGTTGGCAATATGAAATTCTCATGCGTAGAATGTTGAGAGTATTTTGATTTGCTTGAAAACTCTTGCTGGAATTTAATGAAGATTTTAGATGAAGGTGATGCTATGTTTGGTTTAGTATGCTTGTTTGGATTTGGGGTTTGTGTGTTCAAACCAAGGATGAAATATGACTATAATGCTTCCTTGTTACTTGAATGCGACGTTGAGTATTATTGGACATGTTTTATTTATGAATTTCTTTTATGAATATCATTGTTTATGGTTAGCTTACCCCTATTTGTTTGTTTGTGTGTTTGTTGCATGTGCGATGATCGTATAACGTGTGTGTTATACGGGAGCAGACGACAATGCAGATATTTCTGACTCGAAGTAGATTTCGGAAAGGATAGAGTGGATTCGGGGAATTATGGTTTCTTTTGTTGATTTAAATCAAACAGTGAAGACTATGAAATTTTCTTTTGATTCCTAGTATTTAGTTCGAACTTTGTTTTTTTAATTATTATTATTTCAAATTAACATTTGGATTACCTATTTACATTTAAATTTGAAGTAACAAGGAAGCATTTAAATTTGAAGTGTCTTTTCGTGATACATTTATTTTAATTTTAAGTAAATGAACTATAACAACTTCTCGTGACATCCTAAAATTGGGGTGTTACAGTTTACGGGTCTAACTTAAGGACATATGAGGTGGGTTTACAAATTGAGATTACGGGTCCTGTTTTTTAGGTCAAATTTGATGGCCGAGTTTACTAGTCAGATTTACAGGACGAGTTTTAAAATCGAGATTGCAGTTCGTGATTAGGATCGTGTTATACAAGGTCAAATTTCATAGTCACATTATCTTTTCTTTTTGACTTGATGGTTGAATTTACAAGTCTATTATAGGGGTTCTGTTCATAAGAGAAGTTTACGATCAACTTTATTGGATAAGTTTATGGGCCGTAGTAACAGGTCAAGTTTTCATGTCGAGTTTACGGGTAAGGTTTATAGGCAGACTTTACTAGTCCTATTTACGGGTCTCGTTTATTTGTCGTCCTTCGTTTTACATTTCAAACCAAGTTTACGAATTAGATTTACAATTGTATTTTACAGTTTAAATAGTTTAATCAAGTTTACGGGTCGAGTTTATGGGTCGTGATTTTTGCTCATATTTACAGGGTGCAATATTTTGTCGATATAACCGGTTATTATTTGGGTTCGGGTTTATGCTCGAATTTATACGTGAAATTTGTGTGATGTCATAATGGGTGAGTTTACGGATGTTATTTCGCTAGACATTTTACGAGGTCGAATTTTATGTCGATTTTAGAGGTTGTGTTTGTGGTTTGAGTTTTTAGTCTAATATATGCATAGATTATACATGTTATGTTTATGGGTTGTGTTTATGGGATAGGTTTACAGGCCGAGTTTGCGATCCGAGTTTTCAGACCGAGTTTACGGATCAAGTGTACAAGTGTAGTTTACTGGTCATTTTTTTGGGTTGACTTTGCAGATCTAGTTCATGGGTCAATTTTACCAGTGAGTTTACGGGTCTAACATATGGACATTTGAGGTGGGTTTACAAATCGAGATTACTTGTCCTATTTTTTAGGTCAAATTTGATGGTCGCGTTTACTAGTCAAATTTACAAGACGAGTTTTAAAATCGAGATTGCAGTTCGTGATTAGGATCGTGTTATACAGGGTAAAATTTTAAGGTTTGTTTTACGCCTCATGTTTTCTTTTTGACTTTATAGTTGAATTTACAAGTCTATTGCAAGGGTTGTGTTCATAAGAGAAGTTTACGATCAACTTTATTGGATAAGTTGATGTGCCGTGTTAACGGGTCCAGTTTTCATGTCGAGTTTACGGGTCAGGTTTATAGGCAGACTTTACTGGTACTATTTACGGGTCTCGTTTATCTGGTATGCTTCGTTTTACTTTTTAAACCAAGATTACGGATCGGATTTATGAATCATTTTTTATAGTTCAAATAGTTTAGTCAAGTTTACGGGTTGAGTTTATGGGTCATGATTTTTGCTCATATTTTACAGGGTGAAATATTTTGTCGTTATAACCGGTGATTATTTCGGTTCGGGTTTATGCTCGAATTTACAGGTGAAATTTGTGTGATGTCTTAATGGGTGAAGTTTATGGAATATGCTTACAGCCGAGTTTACGGATGTTATTTTGCAAACATTTTACGAGATCAAATTTTATGTCGATTTTAGAGGTTGTGTTTTTTGTTTGAGTTTTCATTCTAATATATGGATAGATTATACATGTTGTGTTTATAGGTTGAGTTTATGGTTTAGGTTTACGGGACGAGTTTGTGATCCGAGTTTTTATACCGAGTTTACGGATCATGTGTGCGAGTGTAGTTTACTACTCGTTTTTTGGTGTTGACTTTGCAAATCCACTCTACTGGTCAATTTTACCAGTGAATTTATGGGTCTAACATATGGACATATGAGGTGGGTTTACAAATCGAGATTACGGGCCCTATTTTTTAGGTCAAATTTGATGGCCGAGTTTACTAGTCAGATTTACAGGACGAGTTTTAAAATAGAGATTGCAGTTCGTGATTAGGATCGTTTTATACAGGGTCAAATTTTAAGTTTTGTTTATGCCTCATGTTTTATTTTTGACTTTATGGTTGAATTTACAAGTCTATTGTAGGTGTTGTGTTTATAAGAGAAGTTTACGATCAACTTTATTGGATAAGTTTATTGGCCGTAGAAACGGGTCAAGTTTTCATGCCGAGTTTACGGGTCAGGTTTATAGGCAGACTTTACTGGTACTATTTACGGGTCTTGTTTATCTGTCGTGCTTCGTTTTACATTACAAACCCAGTTTATGGATCCGATTTACAATTGTATTTTACAGTTTAAATAGTTTAATCAAGTTTACGGGTCGAGTTTGTGGGTCGTGATTTTTTCTCATATTTTATGGTGATTATTTCGGTTCGGGTTTATGCTTGAATTTACATGTGAAATTTGTGTGATGTCTTAATGGGTGAAGTTTATGGAATATGCTTGTTTGTATCGCGCAACGAAAGATTTATTCTATGGTCAAAAACCAAGAAGGGGTGAATTGGATTTTTATAATGATTAACTCAAAATTTAAATGATTAACTTAAAATCACAGTTACTTTAACTTGAAGTGCAGATAAATAAAGAATTTAAAGGAGAAGGATGCACACTGATATTTATACTAGTTCAGATCAAAAGATCCTACATCTAGTTGTTAATCTCTTAAACAAGGAGATTAACTCCATCACTATAATAATCAGATTACAATAGATTATAAAAGAGTAAGGATTAGAAAACACCTCTCTTGAACAACCACAAGAGATGAACAAAAAGTTCCCCCTGAATCACACAGAGGATGACAACTTTTCTAGCAACAACACAACACTCAATCTTCTAAGAACTCACTTAGAAAAAGTTATCACTCACTCACACTAGGCTTTTCAAAGCTATTTTTTAAGAATCTCACATAGCAACACTTTGTAGTCACAGCACAAGAACTCTGAATCTTGAAAAGGTTGTTTGAAGTTTCGAAACTCAGTTCTATTGAAAGAGATTTTCACAGGCTGAGTTAGAAATGAAGAGCTTAGCTAAATCTGCCAAGGATAATCGATTACCATTTAAGATAATCTATTATTCCAGTGATTTTTGAAAACAAAGTTTTGCAGTGTTAATCGATTACCCAAAATGGTAATCGATTATCTCATGTACAAATTTGAACAAATATTTTTATAACTGCTAGTGGTAATCGATTATTTCAAGTCATTTTTCAAGAGCCAAGTTATAACTGCCAGTGATAATCGATTACCATTCGTGGTAATCGATTATCTTAAGTGGGTTTTGAAAAATATAAGTGTTGTTCTAACAATTTTGCACCGAACTAGAAAAAACACCTAACTAGAAAAAGTTTAAGTCTATTACAATAAGAATATTTAAACATACTATATTTTCTTCAATATCTTCAAGTGTTTTCTTCAGCATCTTTATCATCATCAAAATATTTTAATCAATCTTTGTCAACAATGCTTACAGCCGAGTTTACGGATGTTATTTCGCCAAACATTTTACGAGGTCGAATTTTATGTCGATTTTAGAGGTTGTGTTTTTGGTTTGAGTTTTCAGTCTAATATATGGATAGATTATACATGTTTTGTTTGTGGGTTGAGTTTATGCGATAGGTTTACGGGCCGGGTTTGCGATCTGAGTTTTCAGACCGAGTTTATGGATCAAGTGTACGAGTGTAGTTTACTAGTCATTTTTTAGGCGGACATTACTCGTCCTGTTTACGAGTCTCGTTTATCTATTAAGTTTTGTTTTACTCTTCGAACCGAGTTTCCAGAACGGATTTACGAATCGTGTTTTATAGGTCAAATAGGTTAGTCAAGTTTATTTGTCGAGTTTGTGGGTTGTGATTATGGCTTATATTTTACAGGGTCGAATTTTATGTCGATTCTACCGGTGATTTTTTTTGGTTCGAGTTCATGCTCAATTTTATGGGTGAAATGTATGTGTTCTGTTTGTGGGTCGAATTTATGGAATATGTTTACTAGTCGAGAGTACGGGTGTTATTTCGGTACACATTTTATGAGATCAAATTTTATGTCGATTTTAGGTGTTGTGATTTTGGTTTGAGTTTTCAGTCTAATATATGGATAGATTATACGTGTTGTGTTTATTGGTTGATTTTATGCGATAGGTTTACAGGCCGAGTTTGAGATTCGAGTTTTCAGGTCGAGTTTACGGATTAAGTGTACGAGTCGAGTTTCTTGGTCGTCTTTTTGGGTGGAGTTTTCAGATCCAGTTATCGGGTGAATTTTACCGATGAGTTTATGGGTGTTGTTTACGGATGAATGAGTTGGGTTTATAAATCGAGATTATGGGTCCTGTTTTATAGGTCACATTTGATGGTCACGTTTACTAGTCAGATTTACAGCACGAGTTTTAAAATCGAGGTTGTAGTTCGTGACTAGGGTCGTGTTATACAGGGTCAAATTTTAAGGTTTGTTTTATGAATCATGTTTTCCTTTTAACTTTACGGTTGAATTTAAAAGTCTATTCTAGGGGTTGTGTTTATAAGACAAGTTTACGATCAACTTTATTGGGTAGGTATATGCGCCGTGTTTACGGGTCAAGTTTTCTTGTCGAGTTTATTGGTCGTTTGTTCGGGTTGACTTTGCAAATTCAGTTCACGGGTCGAATCTACCGCTGACTCTAAGTGTCTAGTTTATGGACATATGAGTTTGGTTTACAAATCGAGATTACGGGTCTTGTTTTATAGGCCATATTTGTTGGTCACGTTTACTAGTTAGATTTAGAGGAAGAGTTTTAAAAACGAGGTTGTGGTTCGTGATTAGGGTTGTGTTATACAAGGCCAAATTTAAAGGTTTGTTTTACAACTCATGTTATACAGGGTTGTGTTTATAAGACAAGTTTACGATCGACTTTATTGAATTTATGGGTCGTGTTTACGGGTCCTGTTTTCATGCCTAGTTTAAGGGTTAGGTTTATAGGCGGACTTTACGAGTCTCGCTTATCTATTAAGTTTTGTTATACTTTTCGAACCGAGTTTATGGATCGAATTTATGAATCATATTTTATAAGTTAAATAGTTTAGTCAAGTTTACGAGTCGAGCTTATGGGTCGTGATTATGGCTCATATTTTAGGGGGTCAAATTTTATGTCGATTTATAGGTGATTTTTTCGATTCGGGTTTATGCTCGAATTTAATGGTGAAATGTATTCGTTGTGTTTATGGGTCGAATTTATGGAATATGTTTACGGGCCGAGTTTATGGGTATTATTTCGGCACACATTTTATGAGGTCATATTTTATGTTGATTTTAGGGGTTGTGTGTTTTGGTTTGAGTTTTCAGTCTAATATATGGATAGATTATACGTGTTATGTTTATGGGTTGAGTTTGTGGGATAGGTTTAGGGGCGGAGTTTGCGATTCGAGTGTTGGGGCCGAGTTTACAGATCAAGTGTATGAGTCGAGTTTACTAGTCATTTTTTCGGGTTGACTTTGCAGATTCTGTTGATGGGTCCATTTTACCGATGAGTTTACGGGTCTAGTTTATGGACATGTGTGTTGGATTTACAAATCGAGATTACGGGTCTTGTTTTATAGGTCACATTTGATGGTCCAGTTTACTAGTCAGATTTACATGACGAGTTTTAAAATCGAGGTTGCAGTTTGTGATTAGGCCCTGATTATAGAGGGTCAAATTTTAAGGTTTGTTTTAAAAATCATGTTTTGTTTTTTACTTTACGGTTGAATTTACAAGTATATTGTAGGGGTTGTGTTTATAAGACAAGTTTACGATCGACTTTAGTAGATAGGTTTATGCGCCGTGTTTACGCGTCAAGTTTTCTTGTCGAGTTTACAGGTTAAGTTTATAGGCGGACTTTAGTGGTCCTGTTTAAGGGTCTCGTTTATCTGTTGAGTGTCGTTTTACTTTTCGAACCGAGTTTCCGAATCGGATTTACAAATCATGTTTTATAGGTCAGATTAGGGTTGGGCAAAATAAACCAAACTACACTGCACTACCAAAAAACTACACTGAACTAAAAAACTAGTTGCATGAACTGCACTAAACTGAAAAACAGTTCAGATGAACTGAACTGAACTGTTATTCTTAAAAATAAACTAAACTGCACTGCACTATAATATAAACTGAACTGAATTGTTATAAACTAAATTGTTTTATGAACTGCACTACGTCAGAACTGAACTACACTATTTTTGAACTGAACTGTACTAATTTTTAACTTAACAACATTGTTTTTGAACCGTTTTTGAACCAAATTGCACTAATTTTGAATAAACTTCACTATTTTTGAACTGAATTGTACTATTTTTGAACCAGATTGCATTAATTTTGAACTGAATTGCACCATTTTTGAACTTAATTACACTATTTTGAATCGAATTGCACTAATTACATATGATTGCACTATGCAATAATAATATAAAGTTTATAATTTGAAAGTGCTTAGGAAATAATACTTGAAATATGCATCATACTTTAAATACACTAATTAACATTTTTATCATTTTTTTATTTATATTAAAGTTTTCCGTAACTTAAAATGTAATTAAAATATTAAAATTAATATAATAAATATAAATATCGGTATTAACTTATTTTATATATTTTAAAATCTTATGTAATATTACTTTTTAGTTTTACAATGTGTATTATGTTGCGTCAAATTTTTTAAAAGGATTTATTTTAGAAAATTCTCAAAATTAATATTTTTTTTTAACATTTGCATTCATTAATATTTGTGTGAAAAATGTTCTAGAAATTTTATGAAGTTCTAAAATATATTTCGTGAAGCAACGAATCAATACCTTTTTATATTTTTTAAGAATTTTTTAAAATAAATTCTCTTTAAAAAAGTTGACGCCTCATAATAAATATTTTAAAACTAAAAAATAATATTACATAAGATTTTAAAATAAAAAATACATTAGTACCAATATCTATATTTATTATACTAATTTCAATATTTAAGAATATAAATAAAAAATTATAAAAATGTTAGCTGTCACAAAATTTAATTTTAACTTCTGTAAAATCATAACATAAAAATAACATTATATAGTACAATTCATTCAAAATAAAATAAGATCTTGAATTAATTTATAATTTTTTTTAATAAATTATTTATAAATATTTTATATTTTTCTCAAAGAAAGAGTAAAGAAAAAAATTAAGACAAAATAAAATAAATATTTCAATATGAAAGAGAAAGAATAGAACGTAAGACACAAAATACATATGTCCAATTCTTATCCTAATACCAATATTTTATTTGAGGTATTTTGCTCTTTCAATATACTATAGTTCAATAGTTAACTATGTTAACTTAACATAAGTTTAGTTTTTTAAAACTAAACTATTTTATAATATAGTTCAATTATTATTATGAATAGTTTAGTATATTTTAGTTTAATATAGTACAATTAACTATAGTTTAGTATAGTTTAGTAAATTATGCCCAACCCTACTTGAAAGTATATGCATAAATTCATGAATTGAATTCAACATTTATATAGACATGAAATATCAATTGATATATATGATTTTGTAATTCTGATTTTAATTTTATATTGTACTAAAATATATTTATACATTTGAATAACTAAAATAACTTTAAGTTGCATTTGAATAACTAAAATAACTAAAATATATTTAAGTACTCTATTTGAACTTTTTCTACTAAGAGAAAAGCATAAAAAAAAGAAATTTAAGTTGGATTTGTACTTGTGTTTTTACTGTTGCTTTTGTTCAAAATTGGAGCATTGGTGATTTGAATTGAAGTACAATCCATTCTAGATCCAATGGAGGTAGAATCATGAATTTCTACTAAGAGAGGTAGTAATAGTAACATTTAGTATGAAAGGAATGGAAATAAAGATAAATTAATAAAAGATATATGATGAATTAGTCATTAACAATTATTATCAGCAATGTTATTACTTTTTTCTGCAAACTTCTGATTTCTAATAAGTTTCCTTCTTCTTCGTGCAACTTTATAATTATTTTGGTCAATGTCTGCAAAATGCAGTTAAACAAATGATTATCAAATGCATTAGAAAGATCAAATAGAAGAAACATGAAACAAAGTGAATATGAAATGTTGTCATTTTATTATCATCACTAAGAGTAATATGTCTTTAGTGGTAGCCTTTTGTCACAACCGAAATCACGACGGGCTAACGAACCAAAAAACCAAATTTCTAAAAAAGATTTTTGGAGTCGCCACCATAGTTTTGGAGTCGCTACCATAGAAACTATGGAAAACCATAAAAAAGAGTAAGGTCTACGAAAACAGAGATTGGGGGTACGGGAGTTAATTACGCGTAGGAAAGGTGTTAGCACCCTACAACGCCCATCCTAAGACGGTACCTTTAATTAAAATACAAATTGATGTGGTCTCCTTTAAATATTTATTTAAATAAAATAAAATAAAGAAATATAAATATAAATAAAATAAAATAAATAAATAAATAAATAAATAAATAAAAATAAATAAATAAATAAAGAAGACAAAGAAAAACAAAGGAAACAAAAAGATTTTTTTGTTTTTTGGGCCCGACAAGGATTACTCCTTGCTCCTACGTATCTCCATTCATAATGGAGAATCAGGGTCACGTAGTTCTTTATGAAAAAGACTTTTTGAAAACAATTTGTTCGAAGATGTTGATATAACTCTTTTTAATATTTGAAAATTTTGTATTTTTTTAGTAATCTTATAGAAAAGCGAAGGTATTAAGTACTAAGTCGACGCGAGCGGTCACATGAGCACTTATACATTTTAAAAGTTAAAAGGGTATTTAAATTATTTATTTGTTATTACTTCCTTTTAAAAAAAATTTCAAAATAAGACATTGATACCCAACAAAATTTGACTATTTTATATCCACAATTTATGAAAACATTAGGAAAATAAATAAAAGATTAGGAAATAACATTTAGGATTAAACATATTATTTTAATATGAAATTTTTTTACAACATATTCATACAATGTCAAAACAAGATATCTCTCACTTATTCACGCAACAATGTTCACAACCCAAAGCAATCAACAAAACCTTAATTATAAAACTAATGAACCCCAAAAAGCATGACAATAATGTTTATTTCCATATCAAAAAGAAATAGTGAAAACATCAAATTCAACCAAGATAAAGAACACATCTCGAGAAATACTGATGACATAATAAAAAATTAATTTTGCAAACTTGAATGAGAGATAAGACTTACAATAGTTGCGTTGGAACACCAAGAAGCACGTGGGGGTGGCGATCAAAGGTGAGTGGTTTTTTTATTTTTTTATGTGCGAGGGTTAAAAGAGAATGTGTGCTTAGGGTGAGAGAGGTCTCCAGAAATTTTTGAGAGAGAAAAAATTCATTCCTTTCTTCTTTTTCTGATGGGTTTATATACATAACATTATAAATCTAATGTAATCTCATAATAAAGGTATGCCTTAATTACAACGAGTTTTAAAAGGTCAGAACTGGTCTTAATATTATTACAATATGGGATCAAATCAGAGCACAAAATCAAATGTGATCAGCAAAATTGATTTTAATTAGTAAAAGATATATTGTTTTGAATTATATTACTACTTTCTCTATCTGGAAGAAAAAAAAGGTGTCATAAAATCAGAGCACAAAATCAGACGTGATCAGGACAGATTAACTATAATTACAAAAAAGATATTCTTGAGAAACATATTAATATTTTCCTCATCTGGAAAAGGAGGTGTCATAAAATCAGAGCACAAAATCAGAGTAAATAATTCTAAATATTAGAACATATTCTATTTCTAATTATTAGACTAACTTCTTAATCTGGAGCAGAAAAGACAAAGCATAGAGTGAAGGTGCGAAAATTAAATGTTGGGTTGCCGTTAGTTGTAAGAAAAAAATGGTGTGGTTGTACAAAGTATTTTGGGCTAAATTAGAAATAAAGCCTCTAAAGAAAATACATACAAGAATAAAACAAGATTTTTTCTTTTTATTTATTTATTTATTATTATTATTATCCTGTTATTATTATTATTTAGACAAAAAGAAAAAAAAACCAAAGAGAAAACTTATTTATTTTTTTATTTTTTTATTTTTGGCCCTTTTTTTTGAAAAAACAAATTATTATTATTTATTTAGCCGGACGAAATTGGGTGTTGACTGATGAAGGGTTATCTTGTGCCTTTTTAAGATTATTGAATATGGTGTGAGTTGATTAAGAAAGCTAAGCGAAATCCCCACTGGACATTAAGATAGCAAGCTATCTAGATGTGAAGGTTCCTTTCACAAAGCTCAAGAGAAGAAGATGATGGATTGATTCAAAACAAAAAGGAAATGGAAAGCACATAAACCATAGAAAACCAAGAACCATTAGAGGAAGAAGAAAACATAAAATGGAAAGGAAAGAAATGGTAAAAATGTGAGAAGCACGCCACTACAAGGCTAGGCTAGAAGCCATGACAACCTTGAAGATGAGTGGATGTGTGCCGCCACTTGCTATGCAAGATAAGGCTTAAAAGTATTCACTCCCAAGGGAGGAAACTCTCACAAATGGTTGAGACACAAGAGTGTTTTTGCTTCAAAATGTTCAACCCTTTTACATGTCTAAGAGCACCCCTTATATAGAAGAGTTTAGGGGTCTCTAAGCAAATAAAAGATACCTAAGGATGTCTCTACAAAAACCTAACCCTAGCTTCTAGAAACTAGGTCAAATAAGGTTACAAAAATGAGAGACAAAAGAGCTAACTATGGTGTGTGCAAGGCTAATTTCGTTCTAGCACAAAAGGAGACAAAGAATGTGTCTCATATGTCTCCAAAAAGTGGTCAAAGTGTGCTAAAAACAAAGGAGACCAAAGGTACATAGGTACACTTTCTTCATGCCTTTTACTTTATGCTTTATGCCTTTGCTTTACTCTCTCCTCCACATCATTTATGCTCCCCAATCACCATGCGCCACCTAGCATTGCTTTCTTACTCCTAATTAACCTACAAAGCAAATAAACATAGATTAGCATGTTCACTTAAGTCAAGTCAACTATAGTCAACAAGTCAAACCTAGTCAAAGGTCAACAAGTCAACTAAAGTTGATTCAACTAAGTCAACTTAGGGAATCAAAAATAACAAACATAAATGAAAGGGATGAAGGATTAGTGAAGTTCCTTTCTAAACATGCTTAGTCTTCTTAAGCATGTGCCTTCATCCTTGGTTGGAGTCAATCCTTCATCATCGACAACTCCCCCTCTTTACTTAGATTTTGCTTGATAATATGAGAATTTTACATTTTCATATTCTCAAAGAAATATAAGTAAAGATAAAGACACTAATTTCGTCCGGTTTCAAAAGAAACAAAGGCCAAACATGAAATCAAAAGTCATAAACTTTTTGTAAACTAAAACCTTTTGAGAAAGATTAGACCAATCCCGAGGAGAGGGTCTATATCCAAAGGATTCGGCGACCATTACCATGTAGAGGGCCCCGATCCAAAAGCATATACTTTTTTGCAAATATGATTTCTTTTTGAAAAGATTAGACCAACCTAAGGAGAGGGTCTACCTCCAAAGGATTCGAAGACCATTACCACGTAGAGGGCCTCGATCCAAAAACATAAACTTTTTGCAAACTATAACTTTTTGAGAAAGATTAGACCAATGCCGAGGAGAGGGTCTACATCTAAAGGATTCGGAGACCATTAACACGTAGAGGGCCTCGATAAAAAAAACATAAACTTTTTGAGAAAGAATAGACCAATCCCGAGGAGAGGGTCTACATCTAAAGGATTCAGAGACCATTACCACGTAGAGGGCCTCGATAAAAAAACATAAACTTTTTGCAAAGTAAAACTTTTTGAGAAAGATTAGACCAATCCCGAGGAGAGGGTCTACATCTAAAGGATTCGGAGACCATTAACACGTAGAGGGCCTCGATAAAAAAAACATAAACTTTTTGAGAAAGAATAGACCAATCCCGAGGAGAGGGTCTACATCTAAAGGATTCGGAGACCATTACCACGTAGAGGGCCTCGATAAAAAAACATAAACTTTTTGCAAAGTAAAACTTTTTGAGAAAGATTAGACCAATCCCGAGGAGAGGGTATACATCTAAAGGATTCGGCGACCATTACCACGTAGAGGGCCTCGATCCCAAAAACATATACTTTTTGCAAATATAATTTCTTTTTGAGAACGATCTAGACCAATCACGAGGAGAGGGTCTACATCCAAAGAAAAACCTGCATATTGATTTAAGCATAGACAAACACAACATGAATGCCTTTTGAAAAAGAAGTAAAGTGAGCCCAACTGAAAACCTGCCCATGTAGGCCCTTATTTTCCTTTTCGAACTTTTCAAAATATGTTTTGATGATAAAAAAAATGTATGATGTGATGAGGGTGCATGAATGCATGGATGCACAAAACCCGTACTTTTCCTTCCTTTCCTTTCCTCATTTTTTTATGTTTACATTGTATTTCTTTTGGCCACCACGACACCCTTTAGGAGCTAGTATGCATCTAGCGAATATACCCGTGATGTTTTCTTGACACAAATAATCATTTTTACCATATATTTTTAATTACCAGCTCAGTGTTATACTTTTACAACACATTTATGAAAACCCAAATGATATATTTTTTATCAAATAAAACGAAATACAAAAATCTTGAAAACAATGTCGATATCCTTAGTTGCATCCTCTATTATGGAATCATCATGCATAAAAATTTTTAACCGCATCAGAGTTGACTGGCAATGGTAACTCCTCCCCATCCATCCTTATGAGAATTAGTGCCCCACTAGAGAATGTTTTCTTCACCACATACGGGCCTTCATAATTTGGAGTCCATTTGCCTCTATGGTCCTTTTGTATAGGTAAGATTTTTTTCAAAACTAGATCGCCTTCATGGAACTCTCTGAGATGCACCTTTTTGCCAAACATTTTTTCATTCTTCTTTGGTATAATTGTCCGTGACACACCGTAGTTAACCTTTTTTCCACAATAAGGTTAAGTTGGTCAAGTCTAGCTTGAACCCATTCTGCTTCTTCTAATTGGGTTTCCATTAATACTCGCAAGGATGAGATTTCCACCTCAAAGAGGAGTACTGCTTGCTTCCATTCCATATACTAGAGAGAAAGGTGTTGCCCCAGTTGAAGTATGTAATGACGTACAATATCCATGCAAAGCAAAAGGAAGCATCTCATGCCAATCCTTATACATGACCAACATCTTTTATATAATCTTCTTTATATTTCTATTAGCAACCTCAATTGCCCTATTCATCTTTAGATAGTAAGGAGAAGGTTCTCAGTCATCCTCATTATCATCTTCCATATTATCAACAGAGTGCTCAAAATTAGGAATATCGACATTAATATTTTTAAAACATTCATCATCATATTTGCATCATTTAAGTTTATAAAACGAAAAAGTAAAACGAAAATGATCAAAAACAAATTATAGATGTTTTGTATTGTCACACTAACCATAAAAAAAAGTAAGTCATCTCGTAAAGTCCCTTCGGGTAAAGCAAAACGATAAACTAAAAGAATTACATTTTCTTCAAATTAAACATTATGGGTAATTCGTTACCTCTCAATTATTCAACTATATGTCTAGAGAACAGGACTGCACAAAGTTTAAGCTTTCCAATCCATTTCCATCCTCGATGGGTGATATCTAACAAGTGTTAATCCATCTACACTGCAGAAACTCTTTTTAATGTCACTAATGCAAATCTTCCCTTTCTTTCGTTCTCGTCCTTCTATGCGAGCTAGGCCTAGCTCATTCTTTTCTTCACCCAGTCTCCTCTTGTCCTCTTTGTCCACACAACATACTTGCACGAAGTTCTTCTTGATCAAATTTTGTAGAAAATTTTTGAACTCATTGCACACATTGATGGAATGTTCAGCACCTGGATGGAACCCGCATGCATCCCTTAAGTTATATTCACCTTCCAACAATCCTACTGTTAGTAGTGCCTAAAAAATAAACCTTCGTGAACTCTTAATTTCGCTTACATTCTTCACCAAATTATGTCCCTCGAGATCAATAGCATTTATCGAAACATTATCATGCCGAGAGAGGGAATTGACCTTAATGTTAGGTTTATTCTGTTGAAATTTTAACCACCCTGAGTCGATTAAAGCTTGCACTTTGTGTTTGTAAGACAAACATTTCTCAGTAGAGTGACCAATGGCTCCCCCTTGATAATCACATGTGACATTTACATCAAAATACTTAGGGTATGGTGGCTCCAAAGGCTTCATCGGGCAGATAGCTACCAAAGCATTACGGAGTAGATCCGGCAATAACTCCGTGTAAGTCACAAGAATAGGAGTTAAATGAATATAATTATTTTCTTGATTCCTTCTAGGACTAGTGATTTGCACCAAAGACTGGTTGGGATTTGTGTTAGCCTCAGCTTTCCAAGTGTTATTGTGTTGTGATTGATAGGATCCCTGTTGTGGAGATTATGCTTGGTAAGCAAGAGTCTGATTTTCCCACTTAGGTATTGTTGATGTTGTGTGCACCTCTACTTCCATCTTCTTCCCAAGACTGAAATCAGGCTTTTTAGGAGTTGTAGTTGCTAGTGGGCTATATACAATTTTTCCATTTTTTAGCCCAATCTCTATCCTTTCACCTATGATGATGATATCAGCAAAAATTGAAGATACATTCCCTACCATGTGTTCATAGAATGGTGGTTGTAACGTGCTCACAAACATTGCCACCATTTCCTTATCATGAAGAGGAGGTTCCACTTGAGAAGCAAGCTCTCTCCATCGTTGTGCATACTCCTTAAATGATTCAACATCCTTTTTGGCCATGTTTTACAATTGCAATCGATCTGGCGCAATATCCATGTTATACTTGTACTGTTTCAAAAAAGCATCTACCAAGTCCATCCAAGAGCAAATGCGAGACGCCTCCAAGTGGGTATACCAACTCAATGCTGCCCCAGCCAAACTGTCTTGGAAGAAGTGGATTAGCAATTTGTCATCATAAGCATAGGCAGCCATCTTTCGACAATACATGGTTAGATGGCTTCTAGGGCATGTGGTACCCTTGTACTTTTTGAACTCCGGAATCTTAAACTTGTGAGGTATTGTTACATCACGAACTAGGCTTAAACCTGCAACATCGCCAAACCCATAGTTTCCACCTCCCTCAATAGCTCGTAGTCGTTCTTCTAAAATTTCCAATTTAGTTTTGGTTCCCTCAACATCAGCGGATATGGTCTGCATAGTAGGGTGTGGTGTAATCTTGCCCAAAGAGTCATCACCGATAGTTGTGTTTAAAGGCTTGGGTATTACAGTCACTCGTGGTTCTGCAAAGGTAAGTCGCTTCATTCCTTGGAGTATTGATTGGGAATGAGAAGGAAGCATGTTCAGCCTTTGAATAATCTCCAACAGGTGGGGTGTAACTTGATGGCAATCCGTACGTTGGAAAAGCAATAGGAGCGTCGTGAGTGCTTTCCTCACCCTTTGCTGATGAAGCTTCTCCTGAGGCCTTTAAGGACTTCAAGGCCTCCAAGATTTGACCTACTTGGTCCTTTAGTTGACTGATATATGCTTTTATTGTCTCTTGTGCAGTTTCCCAGTCCTCTATGTTTTTACTATTTGCTCGCGTCCTATAAAGGTGCCTTGGCCTTGCCGTATTTGTTTTTATTATTTTTGCTCTATTATTTTTATTGAACAAAAAAAAAAGATAAGAAGAAGAAAAGGAAGGAAAAACATAATGCAAATCGTTTATTTTATTAAGAAATTATAAAGTTGTGAGTAAATAGAAATTGACATGGAAAAAAGTCCACACAAACCCAATCCTCTTGAAAGCTCATAAATCAATGTGTTAGAAAGAAAACTTAATCTTTAGCCCTAGCTATCATGTTCTTAAATTACTCAAATTACTTTCTACAACCCTAAAGGATAATTTCTTCTTCACAATATCAAATCCTAAATACCCCCCGACTCCAAATTCCCTGTTAATTTGCCTTTTCTTTTTAAACTTAATCACAACTTTATAATTTCAGACCTAAAATTAAATAAACATGATGAGATGACATGGGAAAACATAAATATATGGATGCAATAATATGCTGGGGTTCTCACAATGACCACTTGGGAAGTACATCCACTGTGACACTGCTACACAATCCCCTCTAATTCTAAAGTTACTCAGGCCCGGGTATAGGGCCCCACTCATGTCATGTACATAGTATGTGTGTGAAGGGAGGATAATGCATACCCAAACCCCTTCTTCCTGCAAACAAACAGAGAAAAAAAAAACAGACAAATATATATAATAAAGTCATCTATCCTAGAATTCAAAATTCAAGCATAAGAATAAAGCAACATGAACAATAAATAAATAAAGAAAAATAAAAATCATCCAAAATTAACAAAAATATACACAATAATAATAATAATAATAATAAATAATGAGAAATAAAATAAAATAAAACAAATAAATATAAGATGAACAAAAAGAATGAAAAAGAAAAGAGAAAAAAATAAATAAATAAAAAAGAAAACAACATATTTGAAAAAACCACATCAATTTATATATTTAATTAAATGGCCTAACTCTCTAAAGTCCCCAGTAGAGTCGCCATCTGTCACAACCGAAATCGCGACGGGATAACGAACCAAAAAACCAAATTTGTAAAAAAGAGTTTTGGAGTCGCCACCATAGTTATTATAGAAAACTATGGAAAACCATAAAAAAAAGCAAGGTCTATGAAAACAGAGATTGGGGGTACGGGAGTTAATTACGCGTAGGGAAGGTGTTAGCATCCTACAACGCCCATTCTAAGACGGTACCTTTAATTAAAAAACAAATTGATGTGGTCTCTTTTAAATATTTATTTTAAAAAAATAAAAAAAATAAATAAAAATAAAATAAAATTAATAAAATAATAAAATAAATAAATCAATAAAGATGACAAAGAAAAACAAAGGAAACAAAAAGATTTTTTTGTTTTTTGGGCCCGACAAGGATTACTCCTTGCTCCTACGTATCTCCATTCATAATGGAGAATCAAGGCCACGTAGTTCTTTATGAAAAAGAATTTTTGAAAATAATTTGTTCGAAGATGTTGATATAACTCTTTTTAATATTTGAAAATTTTGTATTTTTTTTAGTAATCTTATAGAAAAGCGAAGGTATTAAGTACTAAGTCGACGCGAGCGGTCACACGAGCACTTATACATTTTAAAAGTTAAAAGGGTATTTAAATTATTTATTTGTTATTACTTCCTTTTAAAAAAAACTTTCAAAATAAGACATTGATACCCAACAAAATTTGACTATTTTATATCCACAATTTATGAAAACATTAGGAAAATAAATAAATAAAAGATTAGGAAATAACGTTTAGGGTTAAACATATTATTTTAATATGAAAATTTTTTACAACCCTTAACATGAAAAAATATGGCACAACATATTCATACAATGTCAAAACATGATATCTCTCACTAAATCACGCGACAATGTTCACAACCCAAAGCAATCAACAAAACCTTAATTATAAAACTAATGAACCCCAAAAAGCATGACAATATTGTTTTTTTCCATATCAAAAAGAAATAGTGAAAACATCAAATTCAACCAAGATAAAGAACACATCTCGAGAAATACTGATGACACAATAAAAAATTAATTTTGCGAACCTGAACGGGTGTGTGGTTTTTTTATTTTTTTATGTGCGAGGGTTAAAAGAGAATGTGTGCTTAGGGTTAAAAGAGAATGTGTGCTTAGGGTTTTTTTATGTCCTTTCTTCTTTTTCTGATGGCTTTATATACACAACATTATAAATCTAATGTAATCTCGTAATAAAGGTATGCCTTAATTACAACGAGTTTTAAAAGGCAAGAACTGGTCTTAATATTATTACAATATGGGAATCAAATCAGTGCACAAAATCAAACGTGATCAGCAAAATTGATTTTAATTAGTAAAAGAGATATTGTTTTGAATTATATTACTACTTTCTCTATCTGGAAGAAAAAAAAGGTGTCATAAAATCAGAGCACAAAATCAAACGTGATCAGGACAAATTAACTATAATTACAAAAAAGATATTCTTGAGAAACATATTAATATTTTCCTCATCTGGAAAAGGAGGTGTCATAAAATCAGAGCACAAAATTAGAGTAAATAATTCTAAATATTAGAACATATTCTATTTCTAATTATTAGACTAACTTCTTAATTTGGAGCAGAAACGACAAAGGATAGAGTGGGGTTGCAAAGTTTAAATGTTGGGTTGTCGTTAGTTGCAAGAAAAAAACGGTGTGGGTGTACAGAGTATTTTGGGTTAAAATAGAAACAAAGCCTCAAAAGAAAATACATACAAGATTAAAACAAGATTTTTTCTTTTTATTTATTTGTTTATTATTATTATTATCCTGTTATTATTATTATTTAGACAAAAAGAAAAAAAACCAAAGAGAAAACTTATTTATTTTTTTATCTTTTTTTATTTTTTTATTTTTGACCCTTTTTTTGAAAAAACAAATTATTATTATTTATTTAGCCGGACGAAATTGGGTGTTGACACCTTTGTAGTGAATTTGAATGAATTTTAAATTAAATTAACAAACTTACCACAATATGTCAACTTCAAAAGTGGCTTTCTATTTGAAGATTGAATTCTTTTATCCTACAGGTGTCTATCTTGATTGAGAGATAAGGAGGTTTTGATAGTTGCATCTGGGGTAACATTTTCTTTCCATACTGGGAGAATTGTTCAAAAGTCAAATGAGACCAGAATAGATAAAATTCATTTCAACTAATTTTTTTTACTTTAGTAGGAAAAGCAATGTAACAATGCAATACAAATAATAAACATATTGAAAAATATCAAACTGTAAATTTTTACAAATTCCAGAATTTGTGTTAATCCATTGAGTAAATTGGTTATGGTGCCTTTTTGATATCAATATGTATGAAAGTAATTAAAAACAGATTGATAATGATATATTCAGTAATAAACGTTTAACTTGGATTAAATTTATAGTGAATGAAAAAATGATTACAACAATGTGTTAACTAAGAAAGAGGTGTAGTATTTGGAAAAGGAAATGCTTCACTGTGAATTGATTTTCCTCATTGGTAACTGCAATCAAGAGAACAAAATAAAAATAACATATATGAAGTAAGATTGGTATTTACATCTTTGTTTTTACATCTGAATGTTGATTTGATTGTATTGGATGAGAAACGAATGAAATGAGATACACAAAATGAAGAAAGTTTAAAATGCAATGTCAGAAACATAAATTTATTTAACCTGAGGACTTCATCATGCTATTTGAAATATTTTGTGAGACAATGCTCTTCCTTTTTCTTCTTGCATTTCTTGAATCATTTGTATCCATTTGTTTGTAGTAATGTTCAAAGTGTGCAGAAGTTATGCATTGTATTGTTGTATTATGGTTCTTTACAAATTCAGAATAGATTGGATGAAAAAAAAATTTGATTTGAAATTAATAATACAAAAATAATAACAAACCCAATTAACAATGCACTATGAAGAAAGTAAAACCAGAAAGCACAATAAAAAGCAATGAATAGATGTAGGCACATTTTGAGTGTTCCATGCACATTTTTCCTGAGCTAGGTAATGTAAGTTCAAACTTTTTATACAAAAGAACAAACAATTCATTGATATGGAAATATCATAATTGAACATATAACTCAGTATTTGGAACATCGTACCTTTTCAAAAAGATTTGATCTGCAATGTCCAAATCGATAATTTGTAGACACTGCAATGCTGCATTTCAGAATGTGCATCTGTGTTATATGTCCTTTTTGGGCTAACATAAAAGTACTATGGTTTGTAATAGTCAACCTTCAAAGTAGACATTTGTTTCTACATTTAGTGTACCCTACAACTAATAAAATATTTGTTTAATAAGTTAGGGTAAATAAAAATTATTTAATTCAGATGAGATAATTTTTTAAAAAATCAATACTTTGAATTTTAAAAATTTAAATCTACTTCGAAAAATTTAAATTTAAATTACAACACGTGTTAAAGAGTTACAAATAAATTCAATTTTAATTTTTGCAGGGTTACTAATCTTTTGTGATATTATTCGAATAACATATAGATTACTAAAAAACAATTAAAAGCAATATTGCAACAAAGATTAAAATATTTTTTTTTACAAAAATTAAAATAAGTTTATTCAAATTATTGCGTCTGATCGCTTCTTCTTATCTCCATTGAAGCTTGCATGAAGAATGGAGGCTCCATGGATGGTGTTGGATACGGAAGCATGAAGGAAAGAAGCTTAAGGTGTTTGGTTTGGTGTAGGTGAAAGGATTCTTAACAGAGGTGAGGCCAACTCCAAAGGAAGAAGACTAGAGTAAACTAGAGAAGAGTTTACTCTAAGGTGAGCTCAAAAGAGATTTGCGCACAAATTTGGGCAGCAATTCATTACTCAATTTCCAGCTGAAAAATACATCTCCTAAGCCTTCTATTTATAGGCTAAAATGAGACCAAGGAGTCTCCAAAAAGTGGAGGGAAAAAGGAGTCTAGAAAGTTGAATTTTGGAGCCAAAAAAGGAGCATGTGGGAGGTGTGACTTGCCTCCTAAGCAAGTCACACTTGTCTTGCCATGGGAAGTTAACTCTCATCCTTGGAGAGCAAGTTTGAGAAGCTTCTAGGCTTTTCTAGAGTAGACACACTACTCTTGGCCCATTTGGCTCAATTCCCTTTGTTGGTCCAAAATTACTTCTAAGGCCCAATTTCTTCTTTAAACAAATACCACTCATTCACATAGAAACCTCCTTGAGGTCTTTCCATACATTCAGCATAAGTAGAGGAAAACTCAGAATCTTGATTATACATTTCTAGAATGTGATCAAATTCAAGAATTTGGGTTCCCAATTTTGAAAACAAGGTGTGCCTTCTAGACAAGGCATCAACCGCCACATTAGTTTTGCCCTTCTTGTACTTTATCACATAAGGAAATTGTTCCAAGAATTCCATCCTCTTAGCATGTCTTTTATTCAGCTTGTGTTGGCCCTTCAAATATTTTAGCGACTCATGGTCACTATGAATGATAAACTCTTTGGACACAAGGTAGTGTTCCCAAGTTTGAAGGGCCCTAACTAAGGCATACAATTCCTTATCATAGGTGGGATAGTTGAGGGAGGCACCATGAAGTTTTTCACTGAAATAAGCAATTGGGTGCCCTCCTTGCAATAACACAGCACATATTCCTACACCGGATGCATCACACTCTAGCTCAAAGGTTTTTTAAAAGTTTGGTAAAGCTAGAATGGGTGCATATGTGAGCTTTTCCTTGAGTTGCTGAAAAGTAGACTCTTGTTTTTCACCCCAATTAAAAACACAAGGACTAAGGCTCTTTTGAACCCAACCCTTCCCCAACAATTCTTGCACTTGAGACTCTATCTCTTTTGTTTCTTGAGGATTTGTCCTATAGGATGGTCTGTTTGGAAGACTTGCCCCAAGCACTAAATCTATTTGATGCTCAATTCCTCTAAAAGGAGGAAGTCCAATTGGTCCTTCCTTAGGGAATATATCCACAAACTCTTTCAACAGATTTTGAATTTTAGGATCGTCAAGGGATTAGAAAACACATGATGGAATCATGCCTAGGATCTTCAAAGAGATCTCAAATTAGCTTCAGATCGTAGAATATGAACTCTTTTTTATTTTTTTTGTAATGTTTTTGTTTGTGCTTTTTCAGACCTTAAATTATGTTGGGCCTTTTTGTCTTTCGGCCAATAGTATATAAACCCTTATGAGACACATTTGTATTCAGATTTGAGTTATATGAAAATTTGAGTTTTCTCTCAAGTCTCGAGGTTCTCCTCAGAACCACCGATCCTTATCTTTGAATCTCCGATTCAAAGTGGCGGATCTTCCTCACTTATCTTGGAACCTCGTCCAAGTGACGTGATTTCCTCCCGTTTCGCAAAACTCCCCAATCGACGTCCTCCATTTTCCCCCCTTTTATTTTAGGGTATATAGCCATTTTCATTCTAGATGAATTTCGCCCAAAATCCGAGATGATCCTTCATCATTTGGTAATCAAAGCTCGGTTATTTCTCTTATGAATTCTTTTCGGATAATCGTTCTCAATTTCTTCACTTTTTGGGTTCTGTCGTGTTGTTCTCATTCGTTGTTTTGGTTTTCTCGTGGTTCGTTTGTGCACGTCTCTAAAGGTCAAAGGAGGGGATTTCACAAGCTGTGTGGTTCGCTAATCCTTGGCAATTTTAGTGTCTACCTCATTCCTTGGCAAATTCGAAGAGTTTAACACTAGGAAAGTTCTATCACAAGCAATTGCAAAAGCGACAATAATAGTAGATGTTTCGATTCCAATGGCTTTAGTTAATCCATGGAATTCGTAATCGTAAAGTTGCGCAACTTACAACTTGATCAGAACAGCAAAAGGAAATTTTGTTACTGCCAACTACGCTAGCTTGTGCCTTTAGTCTGAAGCGGCCCAGGTGTTTGTCAAAATGACTCAATGAAGGGTCCATTAACAAAAGTCAGTAGAACTAAGGGAGACGGAGTTGCAGTTTGCCTTGGTTCAATTATGAGTTACTTGTAGGTTGGTCCACTCCCCCCTTTTGTGAGCTAGTGAAGTGCAGCAAACGTCAAGCTTGAGGTGTTGTTACTTGAAGTGGTGGAACAATCTTCACAACATGCATCGTTGGTGCACTTTTGATGATTTATCATGTGTTTTTGGTGCAGCAAGCATGTGTTGAAGCTAGAACTGATTCATGTAAGCGGGGCAATTTTTTGGTCAAATAATTATGGTTTAATTGGTGCTGCAGTTTTCTTTAAAAGGTGGTGACCTTTTCCTAATGCAGCAGCAAAAATTTGAAGAGCTGTAGAGCAGAAAAAAATTTTTATTGCTGTTATAGTTTTGTGAGTGTTGTTTAGAGTGTGTTGGTGAGGTGAATTGTCATCTAGAAGCTGGTTCAAAAGGGAATTCTTCAATTCAAGTAGTGGCTTAGCACAAGACCATTCTTGAAGCGTGCAGTTGGTGCGGATAATCCTTCCTTTTTGGCAGCTTTTGGCTTGTTCTAATTAGTTGGCATAGTCAAACATTTGGAGCCTCATTTGATGCAGAGTCGTTTTGAAGCTGGCTGGATTGGTAGGCTATAATAGCCAACTTGAAGCATAGTATAGAATTGAAGTTGATTTATTCAGTGGTGGATGAAATTGAAATTTTTTTCTAACGTTAGTGCAGTAGGCACGTGCATCAAGTATTGACATTGGTATGGGCAGTAGTAATCTTTTAATCTGAAGCGGTGCAACAGTTTGGTGGCATTATAATTGTTGATTGCAGCAATGCAAAACGTGGCATCAAGCTTTCTTGCAGCACATCCCAAACTCTTGTTGCAGTAGTGTTTCTTTGTGAGGTAGGTAGGAATTTTGGTGCAAATTGATTCCAACAGCATCTTCAATTGGTGAAGCAGCATTCTATAGTGCAGCATTGGCAGATATAAACTGTCTCACTCGGTGCCTCTAGTGCCTATGGTGTAGAAAGGGTGATCAAGGTTGACAAATAAAGCACTTCACGTGGTTGTGTTCTTTTAGAACTTGCAGTGGCAGCCCCACATTTACACACTATAGTGGCAATCTTGTTGTGGCAGCCACACGATTCAACACATTTGATGCAGTAAAAAATAATTGACAACCACAATTCCTAGTTTTCCATCGGTGCAGCGTCTTGTAGAAACGTGAGTTAACCGTATTTGGTGCAAAAATCTCAAGCATTGGCAGCAAGCATTTTTGGTTTCCTTTGGCACGTTGCAGTCCATTTGCTTGGTGCTTGTTTGGTGGCAGCCTTTAACTTTAATCCATTCGGTGCAATTAACATCTTGCTGTAGGAATTGAATTGGTGGAATTTGAAAACAGCTGGAATAACCACCCAACTGGAACAAGAAGCTGCAATATTTTGAATTGGCTTGGTGGCAGTCTTCTTTTGATTTGTCACGTAAATGGTTTGATGCAGCAGCTGGACCAATCCAATACTTTGTAAACCTTGAGGTGCATTAAATATCTCTAGCAAAGGCTCCTTAGATAGAACCCGAAGGAGTGCATAGTGGAGGTCTGGAAAAGTAAGATGTTGTTGTTGTGATGATGGTATAATGTTGTTTGGACTTCCGTTTGAGGTAGTTTTGCTGTAGTTTTGGGACTTAACTTTGACTATTTGGACATGATTTTGAGATGGTGTTTGCTAGTGTTTGGGCATCATTTTTGGATGGTTTAGACAACAAGCATGAGACTATTTTAGTTTTTGCAACTGCCTCCCATATGTTTGGGCGTGATTTTGAGTTGATTTTTGGGTTGTTGTGGATGTTGTTTTGATGCATATACATGATGCCTATTGTGCTTATTTTTGGGTCCATATTCTTGTGAGTATAAATCTCTTTTCTTAAATATCTAGCTTTGCTTGAGTCCATTATCTATTACTTTCTTGTTGAGTTCCATTTTTTTTTGGATTCTTGTGTTGTGGGACAATGTACCTTGAGCTAAATTGTTGGAAGTATTGCTTGTGGGAGTTTGAATTAATCATCACATTTTAGCTTGAGTGTTTTGTTTCACATTTCTAGTAGTAATTCTAAATACATTGTTTAGATTACTCTTGTCTTTGAAAGTGCTTTTCTCGTTGTCATAGTCCTAGTTTTGTCACATATTTACTCCCTTTGGTTTAGCCCTTTCTTGATTTTGGTGCTTTTTTAGTTTGTCTTTAAATTTCCTTGGTTTTTTCTTGGAGTTTTCCTTTCCTTGGCCTCTTGAGTTGAGCTTAGATTCGTTACGTCTTTCACTTTGATGTTGAATTCTGGATGGGTTGATTGGAGGTTCTTTGAAGAACTTAACAGGAACTTGAGGGCGAGTGAATACACTATGAGAGTGAAACACGAGTGGAATTGAGTGTAAACACGTAAGGAGTGGTGTGACCCATTTGATAATTTTATCTGCATTACTTTTGCTAATCACTTACTGTGTTTTGTGTTTTGTGTTAGTTCTTGTTTCCTCTCTTTCATTGCAGGAATTAGCAATTTTGAGTACTCCACAATGTTCCATACACGTTCGACTTGATAGAGGATATCAACTTCATTGTGTCCAGAATCATTAGGCTGAATAGCAAGCTTGGGGAACTTGGAAAGGAGCATAAACATGATAGAGGATCATTGTCAAGCGACAAAACAAGTGCTATTAGGTGCACAAAGTGTGAAGGTTATGGATACGAAAATTATCAATGTCCTAATTGAAACGCCAAGTACATGAATCTTCAGGAACTCCAAGATTACATTGTATACTTGAAAGAGGTGAATAGGAGTGTTAGGCAAAAGCTCGAAGTTAGACAAGAGCAACAAGCAAAAAGGGAGCATGAAAAGGCAAGACAAGAGAGAGAAAATGCGGAAAGAGCACTAAAGAAAATGTGGGAAAAAGCAAGACAAGAGAGAGAGCTAAAAGAGCGAGAAGAGAAAGAACAAAGAGCAAAGGAAGAAGAAGAACAAAGAGAGAAACATAAGAATGAGTCTCTCCTCATAACCTTGAAATTCATGGTTGAGATGAAATCCTTAAAGGGGGATGATAATGCGTTAACTCGTTGTTCCCATTCACATCATGATTTTGCATTTTCATTGGGAACACTTACTAAACCCTCTCTTTTTGTCTTAATGCCTAGGGAAAAATTATACATTAAGGAGCAATGGCCTAAGCAATGGGGTGAGGAAAAGATGATGGAAAAGGCAGCAACAACATGGGCCAAACATGAACCTGACTTTAATCATCTAATTGTGTGTTTGGCCTCTTATGAAAGTCCTGAAGGATTTCAGGGACACTCTTTTTCTATTTTGATTATTATGGGTTGTTCTCCTTTTTGTTTCACAGTGAATAGTATACTTGTGGTTAAACTCTTTGACGTGTTCTGTAGGTTTATCTTTGATCCTGGAGGACAATCTCTAAGCACCTTGATAATAACAGATTGGCCTCTCCCATGATCCCAATCTCATCTTCTCTAGATAACATTTTATTTCTGTTTTTAGACTATACTAGTTTTGCGTACTTCTCAACACTTATGTTTGTGTGTTTGTTTGTAGGTAATGAAGCGCTAAAATTCGAGGTCGAATTTTCTCCAACCCGGAGGCAATAATGGAGGCGTGGTTCGGGACCGTCAAGGGATTAGAAAACAGATGATGAAATCATGCCTAGGATCTTCAAAGAGATCTCAAATTGGCTTTAGATCGTAGAATATGAACTCTTTTATATTTTTTTTGTAATGTTTTTGTTTGGGCTTTTTCAGACCTTAAGTTATGTTGGGCCTTTTTGTGTTTCGGCCATAGTATATAAACCATTGTGAGACACATTTGTATTCAGATTTGAGTTATATGAAATTTTGAGTTTTCTCTCATGTCTCGAGGTTCTCCGATTCAAAGTGGCGGATCTTCCTCACATATCTTGGAACCTCCTCCAAGTGGGGTGATTTCCTCCCGTTCCGCAAAAATCCCCAATCGACGTCCTCCATTTTCCCCCTTTTCATTTTAGGGTATATAGCCATTTTTGTTCTAGATGAATTTCACCCAAAATCCGAGACGATCCTTCATAGGGAATATATCCTCAAACTCTTTCAAAAGATTTTCAATTTTAGGAGGTAGACTCTTAAGTTCAAGAAATGTGGCAGTGCATGTGAGTGTTCCTTTACACAACAAGAGGCATGAAGGTTGTTCATCATTGAGAACTTGGTTCAAAGATTTTATAGTCAAATTGTTCTCATGTTGAATGACCTTGGGAGAAGGAACACCAATCTCTCCCACCTCAAATTCATCTTTAATTACTTTTTTTTTTTGGAAGAGAGGGAGGACTTTTATTTATCCTTTTTTCTCTCCTTTTCCAACATCTTTCTCATTTGGATTTGATCCTCTACCACTTGGGATGGTGATAAAGGATGCAAGACAAATTTTCTATCCTTGGGCGTGCAAGTGATTTCATTGGTAAGACCATTATGCATGGTTTTCTGATCAAATTGCAAAGGTTTTCCCAATAAAACATGGCAAGCTTCCATAGGTGATGAAGGATTATCTTGTTCCTTTTTAAGATTATTGAATATGGTATGAGTTGATTAAGAAAGCTAAGTGAAATCCCCACTGGACATTAAGATAGCAAGCTATCTAGATGTGAAGGTTCCTTTCACAAAGCTCAAGAGAAGAAGATGATGGATTGATTTAAAACAAAAAGGAAATGGAAAGCACATAAACAATAGAAAACCAAGAACAATTAAAGGAAGAAGAAAACATAAAATGGATAGGAAAGAAATGGTAAAAATGTGAGAAGCACGCCACTACAAGGCTAGGCTAGAAGCCATGACAACCTTGAAGATGAGTGGATGTGTGCCGCCACTTTCTATGCAAGATAAGGCTTAAAAGTATTCACTCCCTAGGGAGGAAACTCTCACAAATGGTTGAGACACAAGAGTGTTTTTACTTCAAAATGTTCAACCCTTTTACATGTCTAGGAGCACCGCTTATATAGAAGAGTATAGGGGCCTCTAAGCAAATAAAAGATACCAAAGGATGTCTCTACAAAAACTTAACCCTAGCTTCTAGAAACTAGGTCAAATAAGGTTACAAAAATGAGAGACAAAAGAGCCAACTATGGTGTGTGCAAGGCTAATTTCGTTCTAGTACAAAAGGAGACAAAGAATGTGTCTCATATGTCTCCAAAACGTGGCCAAAGTGTGCTAAAAACAAAGGAGACCAAAGGTATATAGGTACACTTGTTTTATGCCTTTTACTTTATGCTTTATGCCTTTGCTTTACTCTCTCATCCACATCATTTATGCTCCTCAATCACCATGCGCCACCTAGCATTGCTTTCTTACTCCTAATTAACCTACAAAGCAAATAAACATAGATTAACATGTTGGCTTAAGTCAAGTCAACTATAGTCAACAAGTCAAACCTAGTCAAAGGTCAACAAGTCAACTAAAGTTGATTAAACTAAGTGATGTGATCCCAACAAGGCTTATAGCTTGGGTCAACGCCTAGGCCCAAATCATGCTCAAGGCCCAATACATGGCCCACATTCACTTTCAAGCCCAAGCCCATCAAGAGGCCCAATAACAAGGAGCGTGCTCAAAAAGATCCAATTAGGCTTCATTCAAGATGGCCTAAACCCACTTGGGCTTCTCACACTCTTCACATTGGCCAAAGAAGATATGAAGATTTGAAGAGGTGTATCAAAGAGCAATAGAATAGCAATAAGATTGGCCCATTGTTTAGGCTTTGCTTTCTAGAATAATAAGTCAAACAATGAGTAGTTCAATTGATAAAATTGGGCTTGACTAAGCCCAATAGGAGATTTGGCCATGAACTATCAAAAGAGCCAAGGTGGACTAAGTGAAAGTCAACACTTCTTCCTACACCTCATGGATCCAAAGCATCCAAGGGTTAGGAATGCTTCCTCCTTTTCCAAGGCATCATCCAATGGCCAAGATCAAGCCTCCTTCTCCAAGCTTGATCTAAGGGCCAAGATCAAGGCCCACTTCATCCAATGGCTCTCCTTTCTCATGTGTAAATGGCTTCATATAAAAGCCAAAATTTCACTCATTTGTAGACACTCTTGAAATTTTATGCAATAGATGCAACTTGAGTTGAGAGCACTCCTCCCTCTATTGCCTTTGAGAGTCACCACTTTCTAGAGATTTCCTCTCTCTACCTCTAGCCACCTTCCTTAGGCTAGCATAGATTAGGAAATCCTATCACCTCTCTTTCACCTTCCATTGCTTGCAAGTGCCTTCCAACTAGCCTCCATTCCTTCATCCATTTCCGCTGCCCATGGAGCTCTTCATGCACCTTTGGAGCTCCACCATAATGGTATCAAGAGCCATCAAA
The DNA here is from genome assembly GCF_037176805.1 of Vigna unguiculata. Classification (NCBI taxonomy): domain Eukaryota; kingdom Viridiplantae; phylum Streptophyta; class Magnoliopsida; order Fabales; family Fabaceae; genus Vigna; species Vigna unguiculata. Next base: position 14,609,410 of record NC_140793.1, on the reverse strand, counting down.
CCATGGTCTCTCAAGGTTTGGTAAGGTTCTTTTCTAGTCTTGTGTTTCCATCATTTTTCCGTCTTGTTCTCATCTTCTTCTTCTTCTTCTTTGTTTTTCTTTCACATTTACCATTCATTGTCTATTATATTGTGTTTCTCCATTGATTCCATGCAACTATGAGACTACAAGAGTGTTCTACACTCTATTTGTAGATTTCCTTGCTTGCTATGGTTCACATATTTTACTAGCTTTCCTTTACATTTCAGCACCATTTTTTTTGCTTCCATTGTGTTTCTTGTCATTTTTTATTCGGTGATTCTTTTTTCTTTTCAATTTCCATCGTTCAAGTTGTGTTATATGTCTTGTTCATGCTTTCTTTTACATGTTTCTTCAATTTTCCACCGTTTACATTCATTTTCTGCACTTGCTTGAGTGAAACCGTGCCAAACTCCACTCCAAAATGCAATGAAGCTTCATGCTATGCGTGTGGTTGTTTGAGTCAGCTTTCCTCACTGTTTTAATGCCATTTCACCGATTGGTTTGTGCCTTAGAGTGTCCTAAGATGTTCATCTTCATCTATGCTTGATTCTAGATCATAATCAAGCTCCAAATCGAATTGATTTGTCTATTGAACATCTTCCCCTTTTACTCTGCTTTTGCTTCTGTTTTCAACTTTTTTCCACTGCACACCTTCTGTTTGAGAAGTGTCACGAGTGACTCAGTGCACCAAATTTTAAGCTGATTGTTGCTTCGAAAAGCTAAGTCATAAACGAAAATTCTCCAACAAGAATCATTCAATTATGTTGAGAATTGAATTCTATACAAATTTTTGAAGTAGATGCAACTTTCTGCGTTTTTCAGTGCCAGTTTGCTGCTGTTTTCACTTGTGTCCTGACGCACACTTTTCTTGTGTGATTTAACTGTAACGATTCATAGCACCGAATCACCTTCTGATTTTTGCCTAATTTTATTAACATCTGGACGAAAAAGTAGCAAAAAGAATCATTCAAATATGTCCAGTACAAAAAATATGAAAAATCTTCAAAGTTAAGGCATCTGTCAGCGTTTTCTGGTGCTGTGTTTTCGGGAAAATCACTGTTTAGTGCGTTTTTGGTGTGTTTTGCTTCAGAATTTCAGTGCTTTTGGTCTATACATTTGCTTGTTTATGTGTGTATTCAATATTGCCATCAATTTCTTTCATTTGGAGTGGATTACTTCCCTCACATTGGCATACATGCAATGAATACCATAAGCATTTTATGAGCACTGCAGTTTCTGTTTTTGGTTTTTACTCTATTCTAGTTCCGTTCTAGGATTCCTTTTGTTGTGCTTTCCTTTCTTTCAAGCCTTAATTTCTTGCTTGTCCTTGTTTTTGGCTATTCAATTCAGTCTTGTCAAATCATATTCAATGTGGTTCAACTTTCTTAATTAGCTTTTCTTGTGTTATACATTTCAATTGGCAAGTAATGTTGGGTTCAATGCTCTTGATTGTGAATTAAGTGATTTTGCTTTCCAAATTGGTTGCTAGTCTAAGGTAGCATTTTAGGCGGTGGTTGAGAAGTAAAACTCTAGAGAGTGTGCTTGAATTCTTCCTCTCACCTTCACCATCTTTTGGAAAGTTTTGAGCCATCAATTTCTTGCTTGAGTGAGAGCTAACCAATGCCTTTGGCATAGTTTGTTTGCTATTTTTGTTCATTATTTTGGCCAGGTTTTGTTGCTGTTTGGTGTTGCATTTTGCATCCACAAGGGGTCCAAATATTCCTCCAATTGGTGTATACTTCAAAGCCATCAACTAAGGCTTCATTTGGCACCAAAGTGCTCTTGGGAGTGCATCACTTTGCTGTCCAAAATTGTGGTGTTCAAGTTGGCCTTGGGAGTAGCTTCCAACACCAATTTCAAGCATTTTTGTTGGCCATTGTGGCTTGTAATTGTTGCATCTTTTAGTTTACTAGTTTTTCTACAATTTGGTCACTTCTTTTGGTCAATTTGGAGCATCCTTTGTGCCTTATTTTCTACTCAAAGTTCTCTAAAAGTTTGGCGCTCTTGGGTTGCTCCTCTTTGCCTAAATTTTGTGTACCAATTTTAACTCTCTTTGAACTTGTATTTTGGCCTACTTAAGTGTCTTGGGGAACCACAAGGTGTTCAATCCCATCTCCTAAGTAGAACCTTTCCTATCCATTAGTAATTCGCTTTTAGTTGTAAGTGTGTTGAAAGTTCTAAGTGCTTTCTCACCTTACATTAGGCCGCATAGTTTATATTCAAGTTTTCACGTTGCATAGTGGCTTGATTTGTGAGATCAAAGTCTCTAATCTTTTGCCATTTAGGGGTTCGTTTTTAGTGTTAAATTTCTTTGAGTCTTGTTTGCTTGTTTTGTGCTTAGTGACTCAAGTGATTCTGTTTACTTAGCACTTAGACAATTGTGTGATCTTTGACACCTTTTACAAGTGTATCTTGGCAAGGATTGGCCTTGGTATTTAAGAAGTCTTAAAGACTCACCTCGCCTAACCTGGAGGTCCACTTGTGATTGATTTCCTCTACCCCACTTTGTTCAAGTTGCATAAGTTCATTCAATCACCATGAGTACATATTCTACATATAGTCCTAGGTTGCATAAGCATGGTAGTCATGAGTTGCATCATACATTTCATAGTGACATTCCATTCTATGGGGAGGATATAGGACCAATATCATTTAGAGATTGGATGTGGGATACCGAGAAATTGGTGCAACCATTGTTTAGTAAATATAGTCAAGTTGACATTCTTAGGCATGTTACTTCTAGGTTTATAGGACGTGCATTCGAGTGGTGGCAAGAGAGGCAATACAAAGTGAAAAAGGGGACAAAATCATGCATTAATACATTTTATGAATTGAAAGCATGCATGTGGAAGCATTTCATTCCCCCTTCATTTAGGATCACTAAAGAGCAACAAGCTAGGATAGAAAACTTCATTGACATAGGGGATGCTTTCATCCAAAATCTTGCTAAGTTTTCTAGACTAGAAAAAGATTTTAAGCACAATTTGGACTTGCTCTTGAGTGAACAAAGAAAGAGAGCAAAACATAAGAAAGAGCAAGCAAAACTTAAAAAGCTTCGAGAGTATTTAAAGAAGAGAGAAAAAGAAGAGCTTGAGAAGCTTTGTGCTAAAAGAGAACAAAAGGACAAAGAGATAAAAGATAAAAAGAAAAGAGATGAAGAAGAAAAGGCAAAAGAGGATAATATTAGAAAAGCCAAAGAAGAGAATGAGAGAAAAGAATTTGAAGCAAGAGCGAAAATAAAACAAGAGAGTGAGCTTGAACGACAATCAAAAGTGGTAGAGTTAAAGAGTATTTCAAGCCTAAGGGAACTCATTGTTAAGGATTTGGTGTACCATCCTTCACCAATTCCTTCCATGAAGACCCAATTTTCAAAGGGAATTCTCCCATCTTTAAACTCTTCTCACTTTTTTATTAAATCTTTTGTTTTGTTTCATTCTCAACCTTTTTGTTCTCCATCTTATTCACTTATTTCATCCTCCTCCACATATTTTGCCAAAACACACTTTGACTTTAAAATTCATTTCAAAAATCATCTAAGTAAAAGTGTAAGACATTTTTTTTGTGAAGTGGGCCTATTATCAACCTTTTTCCATTTTATAAGCCCATTTTCACAAATTCCACATTCCTGTATGCTGCATGGTCTCCATGATTTTAATGTCATTTTATTTGATGACTATTGTAGATATGTGTTTGATCCTGGTGGAACCTCAAATTTGGTTGCTGTAAGCCTTAAAAAACCCTCTTGATCTGAGGTCAGATCCTCTTCAAGTGGGAGGGGATGATGTGATCCCAACAAGGCTTATAGCTTGGGTCAACGCCTAGGCCCAAATCATGCTCAAGGCCCAATACATGGCCCACATTCACTTTCAAGCCCAAGCCCATCAAGAGGCCCAATAACAAGGAGCGTGCTAAAAAAGATCCAATTAGGCTTCATTCAAGATGGCCTAAACCCACTTGGGCTTCTCACACTCTTCACATTGGCCAAAGAAGATATGAAGATTTGAAGAGGTGTATCAAAGAGCAATAGAATAGCAATAAGATTGGCCCATTGTTTAGGCCTTGCTTTCTAGAATAATAAGTCAAACAATGAGTAGTTCAATTGATAAAATTGGGCTTGACTAAGCCCAATAGGAGATTTGGCCATGAACTATCAAAAGAGCCAAGGTGGACTAAGTGAAAGTCAACACTTCTTCCTACACCTCATGGATCCAAAGCAACCAAGGGTTAGGAATGCTTCCTCCTTTTCCAAGGCATCATCCAATGGCCAAGATCAAGCCTCCTTCTCCAAGCTTGATCTAAGGGCCAAGATCAAGGCCCACTCCATCCAATGGCTCTCCTTTCTCATGTGTAAATGGCTTCATATAAAAGCCAAAATTTCACTCATTTGTAGACACTCTTGAAATTTTATGCAATAGATGCAACTTGAGTTGAGAGCACTTCTCCCTCTATTGCCTTTGAGAGTCACCACTTTCTAGAGATTTCCTCTCTCTACCTCTAGCCACCTTCCTTAGGCTAGCATAGATTAGGAAATCCTATCACCTCTCTTTCACCTTCCATTGCTTGCAAGTGCCTTCCAACTTGCCTCCATTCCTTCATCCATTTCCGCTGCCCATGGAGCTCTTCATGCACCTTTGGAGCTCCACCACTAAGTCAACATAGGGAATCAAAAATAACAAACACAAATGAAATGGATGAAGGATTAGTGAACTTCCTTTCTAAACATGCTTAGTGTTCTGAAGCATGTGTCTTCATCCTTGGTTGGGGTCAATCCTTCATCATCCTCCCCTTCTGGAGAGAATTTGACCACAAATTCTTTAAGCTTTGTAGATGGAGCTTGACTTGATTTGGGGGAGGTTTTGCACCTCCCTTTTATGAGCTCTTGTTCCATCTTTTCTAAGGGTACTACCCATAGCTTTGGTTAGGCCATCCCTCTTTTCTAGACCACTCTTCTTCTCGTGCTTGCGCATTGGGTCTTCCTTTTGAGCCTTGCAAGAGAAGAAAGAATGGTGATGTCCATCTTGCTCTGGAAAGCTTTTTTTAGAGTCAAGTAACACTTTGGAGGTAACTTGCTCTTTTTCTTTTTCATGTTTTCTCTTCTCTTTCACTTTATTTTGGTCCTCATTTGCTTGATTGGGTGATAGAGGTAGGAGTGTGAACTTCTTGCCTTGGAAGGAGAAAGCATAGGTGTTAGCATGACCATCATAAAAGACTTTTCTATCAAATTGCCATGGCCTACCTAACAAAATGAGTTTCTTCCATAGGCACAACATCACATAACACCTCATCTTTAAAATTTCCAATTGAAAAGTTAATGAGGACTTGTTGAGTTACTTTAATGTCTTCTTTCTTAAGCCATGATATCTTGTAGGGCTTGGCATGAGGGATAGTTTTCAAGCCAAGCTTGTCTACAACCCTTGTGCTAGCCACATTTACACAACTTCCATTATCTATGAGGAGGGGACATAGTTTTTTTTTGATATGACACCTTGAATGAAAAAGGTTTTGTCTTTGAGAAGGGTCAAGTTCCTTGGAAACTTGTCTTAGTTGGTGCCTTATCATTAACAATCCACCTTCAAGGGGTTTAATCCTTTAACTTGAAGAAGAAGTGTGGGAAGAAGTACTTTTAGGGTAAGGGGAAGAAAAATGTTCACTCTCTACTTCTTTTTTAAGGTTTAAGGCCATGGTTCTTTTAGTGGGATAATTTGAAGCTATGTGCCCATATCCCAAACACTTAAAACATTTTATAGAACTTGTCCTTGTACCTTGAGAAGAATTAGGAGTTTCATTAGAAGGCCTAGACGAATTAGTCCTAAGAGGTGGGTCTTGGGAACTCTTGAGTGGTGATTTATCATGTTTTCTTTCTTTATCTTTCCAAGTACTAGAATAGTAGTCATTGTATGAACCACTCCTATTGGCCTCTTTTTTATTTTGCAATTGAGTTTCAACTTTGATGGCCAAATGTAAAACTTTGTCAAGAGAGGAGTACTCATATAACTCTACTAAATCTTGTATGTCCCTCCTTAACCCACTCACAAATCTAGCTACCTTTTCCTCTTCACTTTCAAATTGGAGTCCTACTTTTAGAAGCATGGACTCCATTAACTTGTAATATTCATCCACACACATTGACCCTTGTTGAAGCCTTTGGAGCTTCAAAAGAGTCCCCCTCCTATAGTAGGAAGGAACAAATCTAGCGCGCATCAAATTTTTAAGGTCCCTCCAAGAAGTCGCGAGTGACTCTTGGTTAATATTGTCCATACATAATTGATGCCACCAAGTCATGGGATAATCCTCAAACTCTAAGACTACCAAATCTACTTGCTTTTGATGACTAACTACATGAATGGTAAAAATTTGGTCCACTTTTTGTTCCCACTCAATGTAGATGTTTGGGTCATTTTCTCCTTTGAACTTAGGAATCTTTGGAGTTTGCTTCTCTTGTGATGGTTTGCGCCTAGAATGCCCTCTTTTCCTAGCCTCTCTTTCTTGCTCCTTAGCTTCAAGCCTTTGAATGTGCTCTTGGATTCTTAGGTCACTTTGCTCCTTGTCCTTTCTCAATTATTCAAAGGCCTCCTTCCTAGACAACTCCAAATCCCGAAGCAATCTCATCAATGTATTATTTTTGTTTGGTGTAGTTGCATTTGATGAACTTGCCATGATTCCTACAACAAAAACACTCAAATCCGAGACAAAAATAATGGATTAGGGGTTAGACAACATGAAAATCGAGACCAAATCCAACCCAAAATGCAACCCAAGTGTTTAGATCACACTCCCAAAGTAACAAGGCAAGGCTAGCGCTCAAAATCCACCAAAGGAGTGAAGCAAACACTTTTAAAAACTTGTTCAAAACCTTTCAAATGCAATACAAGTGATTTGGCCACAACATCCCAAGAGTTTCAAGAAGAGAAAACTACTAAGACAAAACAAATAACACCTAGTGACAAGCAAGAAAAGCACAAAAACAAGGAAAGCTAAACTCTTAAAAAGAAAAGTTTGAGACAACATTTAACAAGACTAAAACAAGAAAAGCACATTTTAAAGACTCTATGGAAAGCACTTGACAAACATCTTCAAGTCTTAAATCATGCATACACCAAGAAAGATCATAACCAAGTTAAAGCATGGAACTAATTAGCCAATATCACCCAATTCTCAAGTATGAAAACTAGTAGCATAACACCAAGTGAAAAATACACTTTTAGTTCACTAAGGAGCAAGGTTGCTCTCGGTTTTTAGGCAAAAATTGGTGCAAAACTTTCTTCTTTCACAATTAGTTTCATAAAATGGTGAGAAAGAGTTTTAAGTGGCTTGGACACTTAGTTCCTCAAGTTTTACGCCAAAATCAATTTCATGGAGCATACATCAAGCAAGACATAAAGTGAAAGCAAGATTCAAATACTTGGAAAAACAAGAATAAGAAAACTTCAAGCTAACATATGACATATGACTCAAGCAAAAGTTAGGCACATTTAAAGACTCAAACATATAGCTATCATGCATTTAAACTTTTGGAAATGAAGGTCAATGATTAAGCACACAAAGACATGTTATCCAACAACATTTAGGAGTAAGAAGAGTAACAAAAACAGTAGTCAAAACTGCCCAACATAACCTGAAAAACGTTGATTCACGGTGATTTCGGCAACTCTGACCTTTGCTCACTATTTCAATCATAACTCTCTCCACAGAACTCCAAATGCATTGGTTCTTTTTTTGTTAAAAACTAGACTAACAGAGCTTTCTTTGGACATCGGGAACGTAATTTTTGGACCACTGAGAAGGTGCAGTTTAATCTTTTAAAATCGTGAACAGTTTCTGCCAGCATTGTTTTTATGTGGACCATTCAAAAATAGCTACACAAGACAAGGTTAGAACATGAAAACACCATATTCAAGGACAACCAAAGCTCTGGATACCAAATGATGAAGGATTATCTTGTTCCTTTTTAAGATTATTGAATATGGTGTGAGTTGATTAAGAAAGCTAAGTGAAATCCCCACTGGACATTAAGATAGCAAGCTATCTAGATGTGAAGGTTCCTTTCACAAAGCTCAAGAGAAGAAGATGATGGATTGATTCAAAACAAAAAGGAAATGGAAAGCACATAAACAATAGAAAACCAATAGAAACTGAAACAGCAGTAAAATGCAACAAAATAATACTCTCAAAATCAAGTGATGGTAGTGATTCTAGTGTACTTCTTTTGCCACTTTCTTTTGATCTTTTTTTTTTATTCTTTTTGGCACTTGTTTTTCTTTTTGTGCTCTTTTTCTTTCTTTTTATAACTCTTTCAACAGCTAGTTTCCACCACAAAACAGAATCACCACCACACTATGCTTGATCATTTGCATTTTAATGGAAACAAAAAGCACAAAGGAGAAGGAAACTTAAAGGAATCAAAAGAAGATCATGAAACACAATGGAAATTGACTCTAAGACATTGCTAAGATCTAAATAGCAATCTGAACTCAAAAACAGAAATGAAAAAGCACCAAAGCACAATTAATTGAAAGGAAATTTAGTGTGATTTATGGTGATGTACACTAAGATAACTAAGGTTATCTAGATGTGAAGGTTCATTTCCAAGGCTCAAAGAGAGAAGAGAGTGTTAATTTTTAAGGATTCAAAACTGCACTCAAATCTGAAACAAAATTCAGCAGCACATCACCAACAAATTTAAAGAAAATTAAAAGCTAAACAAGGAATTAATGACTTATATGGACTAAATATGACTCTAGACAAAACATATGGATCTTAAAATCAAAATAAACTCAAGAACAAGAGAATGAACTGAACAAAAACAACAAATACTCAATTAAAATTAAAAGTAAACGGTAGAAACTAAATAGAACACCTAAAGCACACAAGGATGGTTCAAGATGAAGCAAATGAAGATGAACCAAAGTAAAAAGACATTAATACTCAAAATAAAATGAACAAAAACAACAAGACAAGTAGAAGAAGTGATGAACAACACAGAATTGAAAGAAAAATGGAGAAGAAGCACTTAACTCATTAAAACCAAGGCTCATGATACCACATGATGGCTTCTTCTTGTCTCCATTGAAGCTTGCATGAAGAATGGAGGCCCCATGGATGGTGTTGGATGCGGAAGCATGAAGGAAAGAAGCTTAAGGTGTTTGGTTTGGTGTAGGTGAAAGGATTCTTAAGAGAGGTGAGGCCAACTCCTAAGGAAGAAGACTAGAGTAAACTAGAGAAGAGTTTACTCTAAGGTGAGCTCAAAAGAGATTTGTGCACAAATTTGGGAAGCAATTCATTACTCAATTTCAAGCTGAAAAATACATCTCCTAAGCTTTCTATTTATAGGATAAAATGAGACCAAGGAGTCTCCAAAAAGTGGAGGGAAAAAGGAGTCTAGAAAGTTGACTTTTAGAGCCAAAAAGGAGCATGTGGGAGGTTTGACTTGCCACCTAAGCAAGTCACACTTGTCTGGCCATGGGAATCTAACTCTCATCCTTGGAGAGCAAGTTTGAGAAGCTTCTAGGCTTTTCTAGAGTAGACACACTACTCTTGGCCCATTTGGCCCAATTCCCTTTTTTGGTCCAAAATTACTTTTAAAGCCCAATTTCTTCTAAGGCCCAATACATGGCCTAAAGAAAACCCTATTCTACTAGGCCAAAATACAAAGCCCAAAATAAAAATCCTAATCTAGTATTTACAAGCAAAGTGTCCTAGGCTAGGTCTTCACATCTTCCTTGGCCCATGTGAAGTTCATCTTGGGCCTTGCATGTGCATTTAAGGCCCATTCCTCTTGTGTTCTCCTAGCCATGGCTCTTGTTGTAGGTCCCTTGGCTCGAGGCATCTCATCAGTGTCATAGGACAATTTTTTAGCAAAAGATTTCAATTTATATTCAGTTAGTATTTCCTATTACTGCAAAATACAATATTTACTTCTTTATTATGACTTCAAATGTTTTTTTAGGAAAATCAATTAAATCTTTTAAGATATTTGAATTCCTCTCATATTCATTTTTAATTATTTTTATTATCAGAATTGAATACTTTTTGTATAAAATAAATATTGAAATAAATATTCTTTTATGAAATTAAAAAAACGTAATACATACGTATAAGATGTATTTTGAAGCATGAAAATAATTAAAATATTAAAGTTGACCATAATTAACTTACGTATAATAGTTATAGATATGGGTTCTACTTATTAGAAGCAACAAAATTAGGATGCATTAAGTCTTACAAACAAAATAGAAAAACCATACATATTATCAAAAGTAAAATGAAAAAAAAGTGCAATACTAAAAACTGAATTCTTTTTTGACATAGACTTTGATTTCTTCTTTGTCATGTTTTTGTCAGCTACAAACACAAGAATATCACCTTCTTTCAACCGATTGAATCTACAAAAGTCCTTCCATCCCTTCTCAATCTTACTTGACTTCTTAGGTGAATTACGCAGCAAAAGCTTACATTGAACAATGAAAGTGTTGTCACATCCCTACAATTCCAACCTCTTGAATCTACGTTTTCGAACGTAAGCTACAAAATCAGTTTGTAGGTCCTAGAAAACGAACTAAATAAGTAACAAAAAAACAACTTATATCAACAAAATAACATATAAAACAACAAAGTTCACCAGATGGCTGGCTTTGCATTGAGATTTTGTCAATTTCACTCTAAAAAGATTTTTTTTTCGCATCCGAATCAGGTTTGAAAGAAACTTCTGCATAGTCGAGATTGTAGACATGTTGGAGAATACAGTAATACGGAAGGTTGAGTTGCCAACATATCTAAATAAAATTTGATGGATATGTTGCAATTTATAAAAAACTCTTAGGCTAGACCAACCATCAGTGAGCAGCGGATTATTCACATCCATATTAAAAGTTAACTAATGTTGATTCCCTTTAATATCTTCCAACTGCCAAACTGGTCGTAATTCTTGCCCAAACATAGCAACAAATATTGGATCAACATGACCGAACTCCTAAAATTTCACCGATCAAAAAATAAAAAGAAGGGTCAAAAACATCAATAAGACAAATATTAAACTGATCATGAAAGCAAAAAGATTTCAACCAAGGAATAAAAACATGCATGGCTGATGTAAGGAAAAAAATCAAGATAGATGAAACATGCAAAAAACAAAAAAAAAAGAGAAAGTCGTAAATTTGAACGATTATTGAAGAAAGTTGACATCTTTAGAAAAAAAATAATAAGTAAGATTTGCAGCGAAGTAAAAATAAAACTTGTCTTATGAAAGCAAAAACATTTCGAGATACATCAAGAATCCAGCACAATCAGAATATGTCGTGGATTTCAAAGATTATTGAAGAAATATGACATTTTGATAACAAAAAAACATAAAAAGTAAGATTTCCAGCAAAATAAAAAAAAAATGCATGGCTGACCAAAGAAAATATAGTTTGACATCCATGAAGCATGCAAAACAAAAAGAAAAGGCCGACATTTGAAAGACTATCGAAGAAAGTTTCAATTTTTAGAAAAAATAGAGAATAAGTAAGATTGTCAACAAAGTAAAAAAAGAAATGCATGGCTTTGAACGAATAAGATGGATTGAGGAGACAATGTGATAAGGATTAAACTTTTGAAAAAAAACAACAGAAATGAATGCACAAAGAACATACTTTTTGATGTTTTTGTAAAGTAAATGTACCTGATTATGAACAAAATGTATGGTAGTGAACCTTCTTAAAGTTTTTCTAGTAACCACACTCACAGAGGAATCCATGGAATCAGGTTTAGGGGAGTGACCCTTTTGTTTCCTTGATGGATAATAAACCAACCACTTGATGAATAATAAGGCAAACAGACGGTTATATAGATATGAAAAGAGTGTTTTTGATTTTAATTAAAATAAAATAGTTTATAAAAAAACAAAAATATATTATTCATAAATATATTTTGAAAATGAAATTTAAGCTATCAAGTAACTTATAAATATCGCTTATTTTGAAATTATAACTATATGATTGTTCATTTCATAATTTTTTTCATAGCAATAAACTATTAAGGAATGCAAATATTTAAGTCATATATATATTTTTTACAAATAAAAATAATAATCAAAAGTTGAAAGAGTAATACAAAATAAAATAATAATTAAAAGTTCAAATAGTAATACAAAATATTCAAAAAACAAATAACTAATTAAATAATGAATAAAAGTGAATATTATATATATATATATATATATATATATATATATATATATATATTTATTGTATTTATAAATAACAAAAATAAACGTTCATTTAAAGTTAGTTAAATTTGAAATTAAATCTTTAAAGATAAGCCCCTTAAAGTAAAAAAAAATAGACAAGTTTAAAAAAAAATATAAGCATAATAATTTTTTATCTGAAAACATTAAGGTATTAAGTTTTTTTGTGAAATTTAAGTAAGCCTTAAGAAAATTAAAATAAAGTTTGATTCTTTAGATGGAAATGAATGTAGGTTTATTGGTTGGTTGATTAAAAACGAAGCCCAGTACATTGGCTACAAAAAAAAAATTCAAATTTTAATAATTTTTGTTTCTGTAGGCAACCCAAAAAAACATATTTGAAAATATATATATTATGAAATTTTTTAAAATTTAAATATGTAACATCCCATTTAATAGTTTTTCACGCTATCAAATAAAACATTATATCATGATTAATCACAGCAGATAGTAACGAAAGCAGCACTGAAGAATATACAGCTGATACAGTCATCCAAAAACATATCCTGTGAATTTGTGATGAAGAACATAGGTATCCAAATACAACTAAAAACATCTCAAAACTACATGGCGTCTAATCCATGAACTCTATCACGGAACTACTCATCGATCACTCAACTCCTGCTAGAGGGAGGGACATCACCATCTGGATTCGGCCCTGCTCACACCAATAGTGGGTGATCATAGCAAGGAGAAACATAAAGAAAGCAGACATGAACAATAAGGGTGAGCAAACTGAGATTTGAGGGGAAAGCATACAATTCATATCGAAAACATCAATCACAAACATATCGCAATTATACATAAAATTCTAGACTCGATATCCGGATTGTGTAAGCGACATTGGAGCTCTTGGTGGCTTGCACCTGTGAAGGTTCCCAAACTCTGCAGAGTTTGAACACAAGGGGTTATCACCCAACCTCTCACAGGGTAAATCCCCTTCGCGTCTAAGGCTTTTTCGAGTCTAAAGACTAGGACCTCCTGCTACTCCTCACGACATAATCCATTCTACTCTACATGAGCATGAATGATTATTGGAGTTTCAGCATGCCAACCAATACGGATTCCTCATGTCCTTACACACACTAACAAACTCTTAGGAATTTCCCTTGAAATTCCATTATAATATAACTTCTCATCTTTCATGGATCATAAATTTTCACTAAGTTTATAGCATATTTCAAGCATACAGGAGAGCATATACACATAATTATAACATTTCATATCCATTCATTCATTAAAACAGAACTCCAAGCTACCCACTGCAGGGACCCTCGCCCAAGCTAGAAAATCGGGCCTAGGCGAGAGACCGTCTCGCTCAAGCGAGTCCACCTCGCCTAGGCGAGACTCTAATAGTGGCGAAAATTAAAAACATGAGCGAACTCTCGCTCAGGCTAGGCTGGTTCGCTTAGACGAGAGCAACTCTCGCTTAAGCGACTCCAGCTCGCCTAGGCGAGACTTCGCGCAAGAACAAGGGTGATTTCCCTGATAGTCTCGCTCAGGTGAGTGTCATTCGCCCAGGCGAAAATATCAGTTTTCAAGCCTGTTCTTACATGCAAGAATGTGGATTCATTCCCAGATCATCAACGACCAATAATCACACAATTAAATCATCAATTGACTAATTATACTTGCAATTCAGACTTATCACAACACAATCTAACTGAATTGGGTAAAAGTTCGTTGACTCCCCTTACCTTTGGAATTTCCACTAGGATTGACTCCTCAACCAAAGAGAATACCTCAAATTCTACTACCATCCAGAATGTTGGAATTACTTAGAATTCGAAAATCAGAATATGAGGGGGATACAAGTTCACTTACGCGTAGGAAAAGGGAGACTCAACTTAGGGGAAGTGACTCTGATCTTGCTTCAGCCCTAAATTCTGTAACAGGGAAGAGGATTAGGCCTACTGCAGCAAATTTTAGGGTGAATTTGGTGGAGAGAAGGCAGAGAAAGAGTAAGGGAAGAAGAAGGTGTTAGGGAGAGGGAGTGGGTTCTGTTTTTGTGAAGTGGTGGCAGAGAGGGTTCTCACATTCTCCCCATCAACAAAAATTTTTGACCCGAAAATTGAGACTTACCAGAGAATAGATGTGGATATGATTCCTTCACGTCCTTTTCAAGTTCCCAAGTGGAACCGCCCGTTTTCTTGTCCCAGATGACCTGAACTAGGCTGATGGTTTTTCCCCTGTGTTGCCTTGTCTGGCTATCCCCTAGACCAACAGGCTGAACCGCAACCGAGAGATCACTCCTGATCTGCAATTCCTCCGCTTCCAGTACATGAGAGGGGTCGGACACATACTTCCGGAGTTGGGAGACGTGAAACACCGAGTGGAGGTTGGCCAACTGAGGAGGTAGGGCGATTTCATAAGCAACTGGTCCAATCCTCCGCAGAATCTGATATGGGCCAATGAATTTGGGGGATAGCTTTCTCGAGCGAAGAGCCCTTCCCACACCAGTGGTCGGGGTAATCTTCAAAAACACATGGTCTCCGGCTGCAAACTCTAACGGTCTTCTCCTCTGATCCGCATAGGATTTTTGTCTACTTTGGGACGTCTTCATCCTCTCTTTTATTAACTTGATCTTCTCTATAGTTTGCCTCAGCAACTCTAGTCCCACTATCACTGCCTCTCCATCATGGTACCAACACAACGGAGTCCTGCATCTCCTGCCATAGAGGGCCTCATAGGGTGCCATGCCGATACTCGCATGGAAACTATTATTGTAAGTAAATTCTACCAAGGGCAGGACCTCGTCCCAAGCACCAAGATGATCAAGTACGCACGTCCGCAAGAGGTCTTCAAGGGACTGAATGGTCCGCTCTGATTGGCCATCCGTCGGGGGGTGATAGGCTGAGCTCATAGTCAGCCTACTACCCAAGGCACTTTGTAAAGTCTGCCAGAAACGAGAGGTGAATCGTGGGTCCCTATCCGAGACTATGCTCGACGGTACTCCATGTAATCTCACGATCTCACTGATATACAACTGCGCCAGCTTCGTCATGGACATCCTCAAATTCACTGCTAGAAAGTGTGCACTCTTAGTCAGACGGTCTACTATAACCCATATGGCATCGTGGTTCTTAACTGTCCGTGGCAAATGGGTCACGAAGTCCATGGCAATGCTATCCCATTTCCACTCCGGGATCTCTAACTGTTGCAGCATCCCTCCAGGTCTCTGATGTTCTGCCTTTGCCTTTTGGCACATCAAGCAAGATGACACATACTGAGCAATATCTGACTTCATCCCTGACCACCAGAATGATTCCTTTAGATCATGATACATTTTAGTCATGCCTGGGTGCATGCTAAAACGACTCTTATGCCCCTCTTCAAGGATCATACCCTTCACTTCCAGGTCTTCTGGTATGCAGACTCTGCCTCTGAACCTCAACACCCCATCACTTCCTAGCATGAAGTCCTTGGCTTTCTCAGTGCCAAGCAACTCCACTGTTCTCCGTAGCTTAGGATCGGATAACTGCCTTTCCTTTATCAGGACTAGGAAATCACTAGATACTGTGAGATGATTGCACTTAATGACATTCTCTTCCAAAGTCACCTGCAACCGCATGTCCCTGAACTGTTCCACCAATTCTAACTCTCTAGCCATCATATAGGATGCGTGGACTGTTTTTCGGCTTAGGGCATCAGCCACCACATTTGCTTTCCCTGGATGGTATAACAACTCGAAGTCAAAGTCCTTTAAGAACTCCATCCAACGTCTCTGCCTCATGTTCAATTCTTTCTAGTCAAACAGATACTTCAGGCTCTTGTGGTCACTGAAAACTTGGAATTGTGCTCCATATAGATAATGCCTCCATATTTTTAGAGCAAACACCACAACGGCTAGCTCTAAGTCGTGTGTGGGGTAGTTCTTTTCATGACCCTTCAGCTGTCTCGAGGCGTAAGCAACCACTTTTCGTTCCTGCATCAGAACACACCCTAACCCCCGGTGTGAGGCATCGCAGTAAACCTCAAAAGGCCTACTGGTGTCAGGAATAACTAACCCGGGCGCACTACTCAGCTTCTGCTTCAACTCTTGGAAACTAACCTCACAACGGTCAGTCCAAGCAAAAGGCTGATCTTTGCGAGTCAGCTGGGTTAAGGGAGCCACGATCTTAGAGAATCCTTCAATGAACCTCCTATAGTAGCCTGCCAGCCCCACAAAACTCCTAATCTCAGTCACTGATTTTGGGCGCTCCCATTTCAACACAGTTTCCACCTTGGATGGATCCACAGATATCCCTGGGCTGAGATCATATGTCCCAAGAATTGGATTGTGGTCATCCAAAACTCGCACTTGGACAATTTTGCATACAGCTGCTTCTCCCTCAAGATGCTTAGAACCGTCCTCAGATGTCTCGCATGTTCTTCCCGAGTTCGGGAGTATATCAGGATGTCATCAATGATAACCACTACAAACTTGTCTAGAAACGGCCTGAATATTCTGTTCATATAGTCCATGAACAAGGCAGGGGCGTTAGTCACGCCGAAGGGCATCACGACGTACTCGTAGTGTCCATACCTGGATCTAAAAGCGGTCTTCTGTACATCATCAGACTTAACTCTAATCTGATGGTACCCCGATCTCAAGTCGATCTTAGAAAACAATGCAACACCATGCAATTGATCCATCAAATCATCTATCCGAGGCAGAGGATATTTGTTCTTCATGGTTAACTTGTTAAGTTGCCTATAATCCACGCAAAGCCTGGAGCTGCCGTCTTTCTTCTTAACCAACAACACCGGTGCTCCCCAGGGTGACACGCTTGGTCTGATAAACTATTTCTCAAGCAACTCTTCAATCTATTGTTTTAACTCTACCAACTCAGCAGGAGCCATTCTGTAAGGTGCCATTGATACTGGTCCTCCTCCAGGCACCAAATCAATGGAGAACTCTACCTCCCTAGAAGGGGGTAAGCCAGGCACATCCTCAGGAAAGACATCTGAAAACTCCCTCACCACCGGCGTCTCGAGATGTCCGTCCCCATTCTCAACGGATAGTTGGGTCAAAATTAGAAAACACTGAGATCCCTCCCTGATGGCTTGATCTACATGTTGTGAGGACATCAGTACATCTCTCTCCTCTAAGCTAGGGAATACCACTTTCTTCTCATTGCAATCAATGAGAATGCGATTAGCAGATAGCCAATCCATTCCCAACAGCCCTTCCAGAGGTAAACAAATAAGGTTTACCCTGTACCTACGTCCCTCAACCTCGATCAAACGCCTAGCACACAAAGTTGAGGTCCTGACCATCCCAGAAGCAGGCGTGGACACCACTAGGTCATACTGAAGTTCCCTCACCGGAAGACCCAACTCTTCCACCACTGACTCCGACACAAAGGAATGTGTCGCTCCCGAATCATATAAAACACACAAACCTCTACCAGCAATCACACAAGATCCAGTGATGAGGTTACCTGATCTGACTGCCTCCGTACCCGTCATGGCGTACACTCAACCAGCTTCTTGAGGTCTTGCACCTCCCCTAGCCTGCTGTGACTGAGACTGTGCCGAAGGCCTAGAAACTGCACCCCTACCGGTGGGGCACTCTCGGATGAAGTGACTCTTCTGACCACACCTGTGACAAGTCCTTTTGCCCACCAATTGAGGGCATGCATTCTTCATGTGGGGCCCTCCACAATGATAACACTACGGCCTGAGAGACTGAGGCTGTTGTGGCTGATGCGGGAATCTCCTAGGCTCTTAGGGGTGAGGCCTGGAGTATGGCCTCCTCCTATCATCCCGTCTGTTCACGGACCCAGATGGTCCTTCCACCTTCTGCTGGGATCGTTGCTGAGTCTCAACTTCAGCTTTCAGCTTCTCCATTACCCTCACCTTCTCCACTAAAGCAGGGAATTCCTGAATAGAGAGAGGGGCTACCATGAGTTTGAGGTCACCCCTCAACCCATTCTCAAATTTCCTACACTGCCAGTCTTTTGCCATCCTCAAGGTATGAAATCTTCCCAAGTGCTTAAATTTTTCTACATATTCAGACACTAACATCTCCCCTTGCATCAGTTGTAAGAACTCGACCTCTTTGGCGTACCTCACACTGTCTGGGAAGTACTCAGCATAAAACGTTTTCTTAAACAACTCCCAGGTGACAGTTTCCCTACTGTCCTCTAGCATCATCTTCATACTCGACCACCAGTGGACAACCTCTCCAGCAAGCAGGTACTCTGTATATGCCAGTCTATTCTCTGTAGGATACCTCTTGGCATCGTAAATCCGCTCCATGTCTCTCATCCACTGGTCTGCTCCATCAGGACTGGTCTTGCCATCGAAGTGGGATGGATGGTGTTGGAGAAAGTCCTCCAAACTCCACTCTTGTACACGTGGTGGTGGAGCTTGGGAAGGTCCAACTGCGGAACGATTTTCTCCCATCTGATGCAGGGCTTCCAAGTGCCTCTGCTGAGTCACCTTTGCTGCTAACCTTGCAGACTCCATCTGCTGCAAGGCCAAGTTATGCTGATTCACCATGTTAGCATTCTGCTGCTGCATGGCTGCTATCATTGCCTCGATGGTTCCCACCAAGTGAGAGTTGTCTGGGTTGGGAATAGGAGGATGGGGAGGTCTGGGCGCCATAACTCTGACCACACAAAGAGATGAACCAACAGTTTAGCTAGCAGATACTACAACTATACTCAAAACGCTTCGAGAAACACACAGCAGAAACCAAGCAAGCTCACACCTACAGACCCCTAGGAACTACTGCTCTGATACCAAAAATGTAACATCCAATTTAATAGTTTTTCACGCTATCAAATAAAACATTATATCATGATTAATCACAGCAGATAGTAACGAAAGCAGCACTGAAGAATATACAGCTGATACAGTCATCCAAAAACATATCCTGTGAATTTGTGATGAAGAACATAGGTATCCAAATACAACTAAAAACATCTCAAAACTACATGGCGTCTAATCCATGAACTCTATCACGGAACTACTCATCGATCACTCAACTCCTGCTAGAGGGAGGGACATCACCATCTGGATTCGGCCCTGCTCACACCAATAGTGGGTGATCATAGCAAGGAGAAACATAAAGAAAGCAGACATGAACAATAAGGGTGAGCAAACTGAGATTTGAGGGGAAAGCATACAATTCATATCGAAAACATCAATCACAAACATATCGCAATTATACATAAAATTCTAGACTCGATATCCGGATTGTGTAAGCGACATTGGAGCTCTTGGTGGCTTGCACTTATGAAGGTTCCCAAACTCTGCAGAGTTTGAACACAAGGGGTTATCACCTAACCTCTCACAGGGTAAATCCCCTTCGCGTCTAAGGCTTTTTCGAGTCCAAAGACTAGGACCTCCTGCTACTCCTCACGACATAATCCATTCTACTCTACATGAGCATGAATGATTATTGGAGTTTCAGGATGCCAACCAATACGGATTCCTCATGTCCTTACACACACTAACAAACTCTTAGGAATTTCCCTTGAAATTCCATTATAATATAACTTCTCATCTTTCATGGATCATAAATTTTCACTAAGTTTATAGCATATTTCAAGCATACAGGAGAGCATATACACATAATTATAACATTTCATATCCATTCATTCATTAAAACAGAACTCCAAGCTACCCACTGCAGGGACCCTCGCCTAAGCTAGAAAATCCGGCCTAGGCGAGAGACCGTCTCGCTCAGGCGAGTCCACCTCGCCTAGGCGAGACTCTAATAGTGGCGAAAATTAAAAACATGAGCGAACTCTCGCTCAGGCTAGGCTGGTTCGCTTAGACGAGGGCAACTCTCGCTTAAGCGACTCCAGCTCTCCTAGGCGAGACTTCGCGCAAGAATAGGGGTGATTTCCCTGATAGTCTCGCTTAGGCAAGTGTCACTCGCCCAGGCGAAAATATAAGTTTTCAAGCCTGTTCTTACATGCAAGAATGTGGATTCATTCCCAGATCATCAACGACCAATAATCACACAATCAAATCATCAATTGACTAATTATACATGCAATTCAGACTTATCACAACACAATCTAACTGAATTGGGTAAAAGTTTGTTGACTCCCCTTACCTTTGGAATATCCACTAGGATTGACTCCTCAACCAAAGAGAATACCTCAACTCCTACCTAAGGCACTGAATTATAATTGCAATTGGTGAGAACAGATTCTACTACCATCCAGAATGTTGGAATTACTTAGAATTCGAAAATCAGAATATGAGGGGGATACAAGTTCACTTACGCGTAGGAAAAGGGAGACTCAACTTAGGGGAAGTGACTCTGATCTTGCTTCAACCCTAAATTCTGCAACAGGGAAGAGGATTAGGCCTACTGCAACAAATTTTAGGGTGAATTTGGTGGAGAGAAGGCAGAGAAGGAGTAAGGGAAGAAGAAGGTGTTAGGGAGAGGGAGTGGGTTTTGTTTTTGTGAAGTGGTGGCAGAGAGGGTTCTCACAAAATAAACATTAAGAGAAGGAATATAAATAATTTTTTATTCTTTAACGGAGTAGTAATATAGTTATTCAAAAATTATAAGCCGGAACTACAATATTCATTGTAAAATGTATTAATCAATCACTCAAAGGAGAATTGGGTAAATATTTGATGAAGGTAGCATGGTTTTGAAGACATTAAATATGTTTTATAGGTTTCGAAACCAATAATGTAGTTGAAAAATCTTCAGATAGAGAAAAAGGTACTCACTTTCATGTAGCTATCATGATAATGTAGTTGACCGAAAAAATAATATCAACACTTCTAGATTCAACTAGCCAAATATATTCAAGTTTAAAAATAAACATAGACAACAAAAGTATATATATTTATAGAAATTTATTTATAGAAATGTACACAAATACTGAAAGGATACAATCTTTTATAACACAATACACAAATAAAAAACCCAAGCAAATGACTATGGTCAACTTACTTCCTTTCATGTAGCTAGCATGTTTATGGTGTTGACAATGTAAAATAATATCAACACACTTTGATTCAGCTAGCAAATTGTGACTGAAAACATAGAGTACAAAATTAAGAATAATAAGCAAGAAATCTTTTTAGAATTGAGCAATATTTAATGTAGTTAATAATTAAATAAAAATATACTTGAAGTCAATGTTTTTAAAATAACAACATAAGAACAACAAAACATATTGGTCATGAGTACATGTAGTTAAAATCAGCAAATGTTTTCCAAAAAAATAACATAACCAACATAAAACACCAAATAAAGTCTATTACAATTTTGAGTTTGAAATAACAGAAATCACTTCTCAATCTTGATATTCTTCTTCAACATCTTCACTGGAATCTTCTTGTTTTCTTGAACCATAGATCGACTCTGTCTTTTAAATGCTGGGACAGGTGGTTGGGTAGCCAAGTCAAGATTGTCCAGATGAGATGATTCTTTGCGGTTGTTCAGCGATTCCTTTGTAGAAACATGACTTGATACTATAATGCTCAAATGATCACTTAGAGTCTCAACATCATTTGATTCTTTAGTGAATTTGATCAGTAAATCTTAAAAGTAAACTTCAAAAAGTTAGCATATACAAAGCTTTACAAAAAAAGTATTGTAGTCTTCAACTACCTCTACAATTTCATGGGAGGTTCTAGACGAATTAGTCCTAGGTGGGTGGTCTTTAGAAGGTGGTTTCTCATCCTTTCTTTCCTTTCCTTTCCAAGTTCTAAAGTAGTATTCATTGTATGAAGTATTCCTCTTGGCTTCTTGTTTCTTTTTCAACTTTTAAGGCCAGGTGTAAAATTTTGTCAAGAGTGGAATACTCATACAACTCAACTACATCTTGAACTTCTCTTCTAAGACCACTCACAAATCTAGCTACCTTTTCTTCTTCACTTTCAAATTGGAGTCCTACTTTGAGAAGCATGGACTCCATCATTTTAAAATATTCATTCACACACATAGACCCTTGTTAAAGCCTTTGGAGCTTCAAAAGAGTCTCCCTCCTATAGTAGGAAGGAACAAATCTAGCTCGCATCAAAGTTTTAATGTCCATCCAAGAGGCCGCGGGTGGCTCTTGGTTAATATTGTCCACACACAATTGATGCCACCATGTCATGGCATAATCTTCAAATTCTAAAACTACTAAATCTACTTGTTCTTGATCACTAACTAAATGAATATTGAAGATTTGGTCCACTTTTTGCTCCCACTCTATGTAGAGGTTTGGATCATTCTCTCCCTTGAACTTTGGAATCTTGATTGGTGGAGGTTGTCTTTGTGGGATTGGATTGCGCCTTCCACCACCATCATAGCCGTGCCTTCTTCTTCTTCCACCATGGCTAGAGTCCTCGGAAGAGGACCTCCTCCTTCTCCTCTCATCTTCCCTAAGCTCAAGTCTTTGGATGTGCTCTTGTAGGAAGATCTCACTTTGCCTCCTATCCGCCCTCAATTGGTCAAAAGTTTCTCTTCTACTCACTTCCATCTCATGTAAGATGTTGGCAAGGGTCATTTGTTCACTTTCTTGGGCCATAGGAGTCACCATGGGAGGGGAATAAGGTGATGACGACTCCTCCTCTTCTTCTACCTCCAAGATTGGATCCATATTCATGTTCCTACACCAAAACTCACCAAAAACCGAGACAAAGAAGAAGTTAGCTAACAAACAATTCCCAACCTGAGACCAAGTGTGGTCTTCTCAAGCACCCAAGTGTTTTTTATCACACTCCCAAAGCACACAAGCAAGGCTAGCACTCACAATCCTTCCAAACAAGTGAAAACACCTTTAAAGAGATGAAAACCTTTCAAAAGCAAGCAAGTGGCTCGGCCACAACACTTTAGAAAAACAAGGAAAAGAAAACAAGTAAGACAAAACAAGGATTACCTAAAGACAAGCAAGCAAAGCTCAAAAACAAGAAAGTTTAACTTCTAAGGAAATTTTGTTTTAAAGATAATACTTGAACAAGACTAAAGCAATGAAAAGCACTTTTAAAGACTCTATGGAAAGTATTCGAACAAGGCAAGATTATACCTCAAATTATGCATACACCAAGAAAGATCATAACCATGTTGAAGCATGGAACTAATTTGCCAATATCACCCAAAATCCAAGTATAAAATTTGGTAGCATAACACCTAGTAAAAATGGCCAAATGGATTCACCAAGCAACACATTACCTCTCGGCCAAACTGTTTTTGGTCATGAAAATAATTTTTCTTTTCAAAACTAGGTACTTAAGATGATGAGAAGGATATTTTAGGGTGTCTTGAACACTTAGTTCCCAAAAAAATTAGGTCAAAATCAATTTCAAGGAGCATACAACAACAACAGCATTTGTGAGAGTTTCCTCCCTTGGGAGTGAATACTATTAAGCCTTATCTTGCATAGCAAGTGGCGGCACACATCCACTCATCTTCAAGGTTGCCATGGCTTCTAGCCTAGCCTTGTAATGGCATGCTTCTCAAATTTTTACCATTTCTTTCCTTTCAATTTTATATTTTCTTCTTCCTTTAATTGGTCTTGGTTTTCTATGATTAATGTGCTTTCCATTTCCTTTCTTTTTTAAATCAATCTATCATCTTCTTCTCTTGAGCTTTGTGAAAGGGACCTTCACATCTAGATAGCTTGCTATCTTACTGTCCAGTGGGGATTTCACTTAGCTTTCTTAATCAACTCACACCATATTCAACAATCTTAAAAAGAAACAATATAATCCTTCATCATTTGGTATCTAGAGCCTAGGTTATCTTGAATATGGTGTTTTTCATGTGATAACCTTGTCTTGTTGTAGCTATCTTGGTATGGTTCAAATCCACTTTGATGACACACAAAAACAGTGCTGGCAGAAAAACGTGACGATTTTAAAACATTAAACTGCACCAGCTCAGCCGTCCAAAAATTACTTTTTTGGTGTCAAATGAAAGCTCTTTGAGTCTAGTTTCCAGAAAAAAAAGAACCAACACATTTGGAGTTCTATGGAGAATGTTATGATCAAAT
The DNA here is from genome assembly GCF_037176805.1 of Vigna unguiculata. NCBI lineage: Eukaryota > Viridiplantae > Streptophyta > Magnoliopsida > Fabales > Fabaceae > Vigna > Vigna unguiculata. The sequence continues at coordinate 14,585,224 of NC_140793.1, read as the reverse complement.
TAGTGAGGAAAGGTCAGATTTTGTTGTGGCAATTTGGCTACGGTTTTTGCACCTCTTTAAGCTTATAAATGTGGTTGGATAACATGTCTTTGGATGCTTAGTCTTTGACCCTTAAATCCATGAGTTTAAATGCATGATAGCTACATGTTTGTATCTTTGTGTATGTCATGTTGAGTCTTTAAATGTGTTTAACTTTTGCTTGAGTCATATGTCATATGCTTCTTTGAGTTTTCTTGTTCTTGTTTCTATGTATTTGAGCTATTGCATGAGATCTATGCCTTTTGTTGTTGCATGCTCCTTGAATTTGATTTTGACCTCATTTTTAAGGAACTAAGTGTTCAAGACACCCTAAAATATCCTTCTCATCATCTTAAGTACCTAGTTTTGAAAAGAAAAATTATTTTCATGACCAAAAACAGTTTGGCCGAGAGCTAATGTGTTGCTTGGTGAATCCATTTGGCCATTTTTACTAGGTGTTATGCTACCAAATTTTATACTTGGATTTTGGGTGATATTGGCAAATTAGTTCCATGCTTTAACTTGGTTATGATCTTTCTGGTGAATGGATAATTTGAGGTATAATCTTTGCTTGTTCAAATGCTTTCCATAGAGTCTTTAAAAGTGTTTTTCATTGCTTTAGTCTTGTTCAGGTTTTGTCTTTAAAACAAAGTTTCCTTAGAAGTTAAACTTTCTTGTTTTTGAGCTTTGCTTGCTTGTCTTTAGGTAATCTTTGTTTTGTCTTAGTTGTTTTCATTTCCTTGTTTTCCTAGAGTGTTGTGGCCGAGCCACTTGTTTTGCATTTGAAAGGTTTTGAACAAGGTTTTAAAATTGTTTGCTTCACTCCTTTGGTGGATTTTGGTCTCGGTTTTCATGTTGTCTAACCTCTAATCCATTTATTTTGTCTCGGATTTGAGTGTTTTTTGTAGGAATCATGGCAAGTTCATCAAATGCACCTACACCAAACAAAAACAATACATTGATGAGATTGTTTCGGGATTTGGAGTTGTCTAGGAAGGAAGCCCTTGAACAATTGGGAAAAGACAAGGAGCAAAGTGACCTAAGAATCCAAGAGCACATTCAAAGGCTTGAATCTAGGGAGCAAGAAAGAGAGGCTAGGAAAAAAGGGCATTCTAGGTGCAACCCATCACAAGGGAAGCAAACTCCAAAGATTCCTAAGTTCTATGGAGGAAGTGATCCCAAAATCTTCCTCTATTGGGAAGCTAAAGTTGATCAAATTTTCAATGAAAATCATGTAAAGGATCAAGCACAAGTCGATCTAGTAGTTTTAGGATTTTTGGAATATGCCAATACTTGGTGGCATAAAGTTTGTAAGAATTATGACCAAGGGCCACCAGCGGCTTCTTGGATGGACATTAAAACTCTTATGCGCGCTAGATTTGTTTCTCCCTCCTATAGGAAGGAACTTCTTTTGAAGCTCCAAAGGCTTCACCAGGTTCTATGAGTGTGAGTGAGTACTTTAAAGAATTAGAGTCTCAAATGCATAGGGTTGAAATAAAAGAAACTAACAAAGAGAAAATAAAAAGACTTATGAGTGGTCTTAGGAGAGACATACAAGACCAAGTAGAGTTGTATGAGTACTCCACTCTTAAAAATGTTTTCACACTTGCCCTTGGGATTGAAATTCAATTGAAAAGAAAAAGAAGGGCAAGGAAGAGTTACTCACCCAACCACTACTTTAGTCACTCATGGAAGGGAAAGGACAAAAAAAACATGATAAGTTCCCTTCTAACTCTCATCAAGAACCACCAAGTAAAAGTAAGTCTCCAAGTGATCACATTCACCATTCCACTTCTTCAAGATCAAGTTCCATTAAATGTTTTAAATGTTTGGGTTATAATCACATTGCTTTAAATTGCACAACCAAGAGGACCATAATCTTAAAGAAGAGCAATGATATTGAAAGTGAACACTCATCTCCCCATTCTCTTTCAAAAGAATTTTCTTTCTCTAGTAAAACTAAAATTTTTGAGAAAGACCCTATGTTATTAAGGCGCATGATAGGTCAAGATCAAAGTGAGCTTGAGCCAACTCAAAGAGAAAACATTTTTCAATCTAGATGCAAAATTAACAAATGGGTTTGCTCTCTAATTATTGATGGAGGAAGTAGTACCAATGTAGCTAGTACAAGGGTTGTGGAAAAGCTTGGCTTGAAAACTATCCCTCATGCCAAGCCCTACAAGCTTTCATGGCTTAAAAAAGAAGACATTAAAGTAACTCAACAAGTCCTCATTAACTTTTAAATTGGAAATTTTAAAGATAAGGTGTTATGTGATGTTGTGCCTATGGAAGCAACACATATTTTGCTAGGTAGGCCATGGCAATTTGATAGAAAAGTATTTTATGATTGCCATGCTAACACCTATGATTTCTCCTTCCAAGGCAGGAAGTTCACACTCCTACCTCTCTCACCCAATCAAGCAAATGAGGACCTAAATAAAGTTACCTCCAAAGTGTTACTTGCCTCCAAAAACAAATTTCCAAAACAAGATAGACATCACCATTCTTCCTTCTCTTGCAAGGCTTAAAAGTAAGACCCAATGCGCAAGCATGAGAGGAAGAAAGGTCTAGAAAAGAGGGATGGCCTAACCAAAGCTAGGGGTAGTACCGTTAGAAAGGATGGAACAAGAGCTCATAAAAGGGAGGCGCAAAACCTCCCCCAAATCAAGTCAAGCTCCATCTACAAAGGCTTAAAGAATTTGTGGTCAAATTCTCTCCAAGAAGGGGAGGATGATGAAGGATTGACCCCAACCAAGGATGGAGGCACATTCTTAAGAAGACTAAGCATGTTTAGAAAGGAAGTTCACTAATCCTTCATCCCTTTCATTTGTGTTTGTTATTTTTCATTCCCTAAGTTGACTTAGTTGAATCAACTTTAGTTCACTTGTTGACCCTTGACTAGGTTTGACTTGTTGACTATAGTTGAGTTGACTTAAGTCAACATGCTAATCTATGTTTATTTGCTTTGTAGGTTAATTAGGAGTAAGAAAGAAATGCTAGGTGGCACATGGTGATTGGGGAGCATAAATGATGTGGATGAGAGAGTAAAGCAAAGGCATAAAACATAAAGCAAAAGGAACAAAACAAGTGTACCTATGTACCTTTGGTCTCCTTTGTTTTTAGCACACTTTGGCCACTTTTTTGGAGACATATGAGTCACATTCTTTGTCTCCTTTTGTGCTAGAACGAAATTAGCCTTGCACACACCATAGTTGGCTCTTTTCTCTCTCATTTTTGTAACCTTATTTGACCTAGTTTCTAGAAGTTAGGGTTAGGTTTTTGTAGAGACATCCTTAGCTATCTTTTATTTGCTTAGAGGCCCCTACACTCTTCTATATAAGGGGTGCTCCTAGATATGTAAAACAGTTGAACTTCCTTGGGAGTGAATACTTTTAAGCCTTATCTTGCATAGCACTCTTGTGTCTCAACCATTTATGAGAGTTTCCTTCCTTGGGAGTGAATACTTTTAAGCCTTATCTTGCATAGCAAGTGGCGGCACACATCCACTCATCTTCAAGGTTGCCATGGCTTCCAGCCTAGCCTTGTAGTGGCGTGCTTCTCACATTTTTACCATTTCTTTCCTTTCCATTTTATGTTTTCTTCTTCTTTTAATTGTTCTTGGTTTTCTATGGTTTATGTGCTTTCCATTTCCTTTTCGTTTTGAATCAATACATCATCTTCTTCTCTTGAGCTTTGTGAAAGGAACCTTGACATCTAGATAGCTTGCTATCTTAATGTCCAGTGGGGATTTGATGAAGGATTGACCCCAATAAAGGATGGAGGCATATGCTTAAGAAGACTAAGTATGTTTAGAAAGGAAGTTCACTAATCCTTCATCCATTTCATTTGTGCTTGTTATTTTTTATTCCCAAAGTTGACTTAGTTGAATCAAGTTTAGTTGACTTGTTGACCTTTGACTAGGTCTGTTTTGTTGACTATAGTTGACTTGATGATATCGCTGTCGTTAGGCGATCAAATTACCACTACTTAGCAACTTCAGTATTGCTAGTTTGTAGTGAAGAAAATAGTTAGGGTTAAGATAACCCTGAGTCGTCTCACAACGAATACGGAATTGATCTCAAATATTTGATTCTCAAAAATGCAATTTAAAACTAGCAACTATAAAAATAGGGGGGTTTTGATATGCAAAGAAAATGACACGGAAGATTGTAAACACAGTAATAGTAAATAGGTCAATTCCACTGCTTTTTCTAAATCAGATTCTTCATTGGTTATCTAGAGATTATTGTTAAATTAATTATTGTTGTTGATTTACAAATAAATCAATGTAAAGACTCAATTCATTTGTTGGCATCCTCACTTTTAATCAAAGTACAGTCTCAATTAAAAGTGAGAATTGTTAGATTATCCATAGTAAATTCAATCAAAGTACAGTCTCAATTAATTTTACTATGCCTAATCATGTCTATTCCTTTGTTCCTTTACCAAATAGAAAACTTAATTAATCAAAGTAAAGTCTTGACTAATTTTAGTTAAAGTAATTACCTCTAATCAAATTAAAGTCTCAATTATTGACAAAAACTTATTTAATCAAATGAAAGTTTCTAAACAAAATCAAAGTAAAGTCTCAATTTAATTTAAAAACCTTTTAACTCATATGATTAGCATGCATGTAGATTTAAAATCATTATTTTCTATTCGATTAAGAAGCAAAGGACATAGATAAACAAAAACCACAACAATAATCAAAATAACAAAACATATAAATTCATCTAACCTCAGAATCCATTTAAGAAATTACAGTGGAATCAACCCTTAAAGCTTAGCCCTCCATGGCTTTGATGGAATACATGATGATATGAAAGAAAGAAAATAAAAGAAGAGAATGAGAGATGTGGTGGAGACTGTATCTGATGAAGGATTGACCTCAATCAAGGATGGAGGCACATGCTTAAGAAGACTAAGCATGTTTAGAAAGGAAGTTCACTAATCCTTCATCCCTTTCATTTATGCTTGTTATTTTTGATTCCCTAAGTTGACTTAGTTGAATCAACTTTAGTTGACTTGTTGACCTTTGACTAGGTTTGACTTGTTAACTATAGTTGACTTGACTTAAGCCAACATGCTAATCTATGTTTATTTGCTTTGTAGGTTAATTAGGAGTAAGAAAGCAATGCTAGGTGGCACATGGTGATTGGGGAGCATAAATGATGTGGAGGAGAGAGTAAAGCAAAGGCATAAAGCATAAAGAAAAAGGCATAAAGCAAGTGTACCTATGTACCTTTGGTCTCCTTTGTTTTTAGCACACTATGGCCACTTTCTAGAGACATATGAGACATATTCTTGGTCTCCTTTTGTCCTAGAACGAAATTAGCCTTGCACACACCATAGTTAGCTCTTTTGTCTCTCATTTTTGTAACCTTATTTGACCTAGTTTCTAGAAGCTAGGGTTAGGTTTTTGTAGAGACATCCTTAGGTATCTTTTATTTGCTTAGAGGCCCCTAAACTCTTCTATATAAGGGGTGCTCCTAGACATGTAAAAGGGTTGAACATTTTGAAGTAAAAACACTCTTGTGTCTCAACCATTTGTGAGAGTTTCCTCCCTTGGGAGTGAATACTTTTAAGCCTTATCTTGCATAGCAAGTGGCGGCACACATCCACTCATCTTCAAGGTTGCCATGGCTTCTAGCCTAGCCTTGTAGTGGCGTGCTTCTCACATTTTTACCATTTCTTTCCTTTCCATTTTATGTTTTCTTCTTCCTTTAATTGTTCTTTGTTTTCTATGGTTTATTTTCATTCCATTTCCTTTTTGTTTTGAATCAATCCATCATCTTCTTCTCTTGAGCTTTGTGAAAGGAACCTTCACATCTAGATAGCTTGCTATCTTAATGTCCAGTGGGGATTTCGCTTAGCTTTCTTAATCAACTCACACCATATTCAATAATATTAAAAAGGAACAACATAATCCTCATCATTTGGTATCTAGAGCCTAGGTTATCTTGAATATGGTGCTTTTCATGTGCTAACCTTGTCTTGTTGTAGCTATCTTGGTATGGTTCAAATCCACTTCCATTACACACAAAAACAGTGCTGGCAGAAAACGTGACGATTTTAAAACAATAAACTGCACCATCTCAGTTGTCCAAAAGTTACGTTCATGGTGTCAAAAGAAAGCTCTTTGTGTCTAGTTTCCAGCAAAAAAAGAACCAACGCATTTGGAGTTCTGTGGAGTGAGTTATGATCAAATGAGTGAGCAAAGGTCAGAGCTGCCGAGAATACGAAAAACAACGTTTTCAGGTTATGTTGTGGCAATTTTGGCTTCGGTTTTGCACCTCTTTAAGCTCCTAAATGTGGTTGGATAACATGTCTTTGGATGCTTAGTCTTTGAGCCTCAAATCCATGAGTTTAAATGCATGATAGCTACATGTTTGTGTCTTTGTGTATGTCATGTTGAGTCTTTAAATGTGTCTAACTTTTGCTTGAGTCTCTTGTCATATGCTTCTTTGAATTTTCTTGTTCTTGTTTCTAAGTTTTTGAACTATTGCATGAGATCTATGCCTTGTGTTGTTGTATGCTCCTTGAAATTGATTTTGACCTAATTTTAAGGAACTAAGTGTTCAAGACACCCTAAAACATCATTCTCATCATTTTAAGTACCTAGTTTTGAAAAGAAAAAGTGTTTTCAAGAACAAAAACAGTTTGGCCGAGAGCTTTTACAATGCTTGGTGAATCCATTTGGCCATTTTTACTAGGTGTTATGCTACCAAATTTTATACTTGGATTTTGGGTGATATTGGCAAATTAGTTCCATGTTTTAACTTGGTTATGATCTTTCTTGGTGTATGCATAATTTGAGGTATAATCTTGGCTTGTTCAAATGCTTTCCATAGAGTCTTTAAAAGTGTTTTTCATTGCTTTAGTCTTATTCAAGTTTTGTCTTTAAAACAAAATTTCCTTAGAAGTTAAACTTTCTTGTTTTTGTGCTTTTCTTGCTTGTCACTAGGTGTTCTTTGTTGTGTCTTAGTAGTTTTCTTTTCTTGAAACTCTTGGGATGTTGTGGCCGAATCACTTGTCTTGCATTTGAAAGGCTTTGAACAAGTTTTTAAAAGTGTTTGCTTCACTCCTTTGGTGGATTTTGAGTGCTAGCCTTGCCTTGTTACTTTGGGAGAGTGATCTAAACACTTGGGTTACAATTTGGGTTGGATTTGGTCTCGGTTTTCATGTTGTCTAACCTCTAATCCATTTATTTTGTCTCGGATTTGAGTGTTTTTGTTGTAGGAATCATGGCAAGTTCATCAAATGCACCTACACCAAACAAAAACAATACATTGATGAGATTGCTTCGGGATTTGGAGTTGTCTAGGAAAGAGGCCTTTGAACAATTAAGAAAAGACAAAGAGCAAAGTGACCTAAGAATCCAAGAGCACATTCAAAGGCTTGAAGCTAAAGAGCAAGAAAGAGAGGCTAGGAAAAGAGGGCATTCTAGGCGCAACCCATCACAAGAGAAGCAAACTCCAAAGATTCCTAAGTTCTATGGAGGAAGTGATCCCAAAGTCTTCCTTGATTGGGAAGCTAAAGTTGATCAAATTTTCAATGAAAATCATGTAAAGGATCAAACACAAGTTGATCTAGTAGTTTTAGGATTTTTGGAGTATGCCAATACTTGGTGGCATAAAGTTTGTAAGAATTATGACCAAGGGCCACCCGCGGCTTCTTGGATGGACATTAAAACTCTTATGCACGCTAGATTTGTTCCTCCCTCCTATAGGAAGGAACTTCTTTTGAAGCTCCAAAGGCTTCACCAAGGTTCTATGAGTGTGAGTGAGTACTTTAAAGAATTAGAGTCTCAAATGCATAGGGTTGAAATAAAAGAAACTAACAAAGAAAAAATAAAAAGATTTGTGAGTGGTCTTAGGAGAGACATACAAGACCAAGTAGAGTTGTATGAGTACTCCACTCTTGAAAATGTTTTCACACTTGCCCTTGGGATTGAAATTCAATTGAAAAGAAAAAGAAGGGCAAGGAAGAGTTACTCACCCAACCACTACTTTAGTCACTCATGGAAGGGAAATGATAAAATGAAACATGATAAGTTCCCTTCTAACTCTCATCAAGAACCACCAAGTAAAAGTAAGTCACCAAGTGATCACATTCACCATTCCACTTCTCAAAGATCAAGTTCCATTAAATGTTTTAAATGTTTGGGTTATAATCACATTGCTTTAAATTGCCCAACCAAAAGGACCATGATCTTAAAGAAGAGGAATAATGTTGAAAGTGAACACTCATCTCCCCATTCTCTTTCAAAAGAATCTTCTTCCTCTAGTAAAACTAAAATTTTTGAGAAAGACCCTATGTTATTAAGGCGCATGGTAGGTCAAGATCAAAGTGAGCTTGAGCCAACTCAAAGAGAAAACATTTTTCAATCTAGATGCAAAATTAACAAATGGGTTTGCTCTCTAATTATTGATGGAGGAAGTAGTACCAATGTAGCTAGCACAAGGTTGGTGGAAAAGCTTAGCTTAGAGACCATTCCTCATGCTAAGCCCTATAAGCTTTCTTGGATAAGTAAAGAGGGAGAAATAGATGTCAATAAACAAGTCCTAATTAACTTCTCTATAGGAAGCTATAAAGATGAGGTGTTATGTGATGTTGTTCCCATGGAAGTCACACATATCTTACTAGGTAGGCCATGGCAATTTGATAAACAAACTTTACATGATGGCTATACCAACCAATACATTTTCTTCAAAAATGGGAAAAAGACAACTTTACAACCTCTAACACCTCAAGAAGTTAATAAGGATAGAAATAAAATAAGAAAAGATAAAGAAGAAAAAGAAAAGGGGCAAGCTTTAACCAAGGTGTTACTTGCCTACAAAAAAATTCTTCCAAAGCAAGATGTGCATCACTTTTCCTTCTCTTCCCAAGCCAAAAAGGAAGGCCCAAAGCATAAGCAAGAGAGGAAGGGTAGTCTAGAAAATAAAGATGGCCTAACCAAAGCTAGGGGTAATACCCTTAGAAAGGATGGAACAAAAGCTCATAAAAGGGAGGCGCAAATCCTCCCCCAAATCAAGTCAAGTTCCATCCACAAAGGCTTAAAGAATTTGTGGTCAAATTCTCTCCAAGAAGGGGAGGATGATGAAGGATTGACCTCAATCAAGGATGGAGGCACATGCTTAAGAAGACTAAGCATGTTTAGAAAGGAAGTTCACTAATCCTTCATCCCTTTCATTTATGCTTGTTATTTTTGATTCCCTAAGTTGACTTAGTTGAATCAACTTTAGTTGACTTGTTGACCTTTGACTAGGTTTGACTTGTTGACTATAGTTGACTTGACTTAAGCCAACATGCTAATCTATGTTTATTTGCTTTGTAGGTTAATTAGGAGTAAGAAAGCAATGCTAGGTGGCACATGGTGATTGGGGAGCATAAATGATGTGGAGGAGAGAGTAAAGCAAAGGCATAAAGCATAAAGAAAAAGGCATAAAGCAAGTGTACCTATGTACCTTTGGTCTCCTTTGTTTTTAGCACACTATGGCCACTTTCTAGAGACATATGAGACATATTCTTGGTCTCCTTTTGTCCTAGAACGAAATTAGCCTTGCACACACCATAGTTAGCTCTTTTGTCTCTCATTTTTGTAACCTTATTTGACCTAGTTTCTAGAAGCTAGGGTTAGGTTTTTGTAGAGACATCCTTAGGTATCTTTTATTTGCTTAGAGGCCCCTAAACTCTTCTATATAAGGGGTGCTCCTAGACATGTAAAAGGGTTGAACATTTTGAAGTAAAAACACTCTTGTGTCTTAACCATTTGTGAGAGTTTCCTCCCTTGGGAGTGAATACTTTTAAGCCTTATCTTGCATAGCAAGTGGCGGCACACATCCACTCATCTTCAAGGTTGCCATGGCTTCTAGCCTAGCCTTGTAGTGGCGTGCTTCTCACATTTTTACCATTTCTTTCCTTTCCATTTTATGTTTTCTTCTTCCTTTAATTGTTCTTTGTTTTCTATGGTTTATTTGCATTCCATTTCCTTTTTGTTTTGAATCAATCCATCATCTTCTTCTCTTGAGCTTTGTGAAAGGAACCTTCACATCTAGATAGCTTGCTATCTTAATGTCCAGTGGGGATTTCGCTTAGCTTTCTTAATCAACTCACACCATATTCAATAATATTAAAAAGGAACAACATAATCCTTCATCAGTATCTGCCAAAACCAAAGAGTTCTAAGTGTCTAAGCTGTCAGCTGTAAAATTGTCAGTCGTCCGTCTGCTCCCTTAAGTCTCTTTATATAGGCTTCCACTGGACTTTGGGCTTTATCTGTCAGTTGCTAAAATCTTTTATTTTTATTTAATTAATTAGTAACTTAATTCCTGCCCAATTTACAATTCTGCCCCTCTCATTTAGCCATATTCGCAGTTTTGACCAGAGTTGACTGCTGACTTTGACCAGTTGACCAGAGTTGACCAGTTGACCAATTTGACTGCCCTATCAGATGCTGACACGTGGCAGTGCAGATTCTCTCTCCAGAAATTAGGGTTTCACTCTCACACTCTTCTCCCTCCCTCGTGACGGCGGCTGCTCCGTTTTCCGGCGAACTCTTCTTCTCCGATCTGGTGCAGTGATGGTGTTTTGCGGTGGTGATTGAACAAGGAAGAAGAAGATGTGCGTTGTTCGCGCTGGCGGTGTGCTCGCGGAGGTTGTTGCTGTTTTGGAGATGGTTCGACGGTGCGTCTGCCATGGCTGGAATGGAGCTTGCGCGATGGCGGCAGCGGGACTCACGGTGGCTAACAGATCTGGTGCGGAGGTCGTGGCTGAACGCTGCTGGTGCAGTGGTGACGGAACTGCGGCGAGAAGCTACGCGCTGTTCTGGTTCGCGTGCGCTGCGAAAAAGATGGAGATGGTGGTGGCGCCGCGCGAGTTGCAGAGATGATGGAGGCTGGTTGCGCGGAGCAGTAGCGGATCTGTTGCAGCGGCGTGGTGGTCGTGGTGGCCGGCGGCGAGATTGGTGGCTAGGGTGGCGGCTGCCATGGTGATGGAAGGAGAGGAGAAAATTAGGGTTAGGGTTTTGGGAGATGAAGATGATGACGTGGCAGAATCTGATTGGTTAATTTGGTGAGGTGGGGATTATGACACGTGGCGGCTTATGGTTGGCTAATCTTAAAAGGTGGGGATTGCCACATGGCATAATCTGGTTGAGTGGAGTTTATGTGGTAGGAGGGGTGCAACTTAGTGAAAACTGGGGGTGCAGAACAGGTTTTTGTGGTCCACTTTAAAAGGAGTGTGCAAGTAAAAACTGGGGGTGCATTTAGCTCCTGATTTATTCTTTTTCAGAATTTCTTGATTTTGGACTTATTTTGTAACTTTGAATATTTTAAAATCACACTATTAATTGACCAAAAATAAATTCCAGCTGCATTAACAAACGTTAGAATATCCAATAATATTTTATGCAACTAAAATCAATTTTTACGCCACTTTTACCAAACTTACTCAATAAATCCAATAATCACAAATCCTAATTAAATCAATCTTTAAGCACAGAAAGTTCAATTAAATCCCCAAATTTAAATATTAAATGAGGGCAAAAATTTGAACTCATCACTTGACTTAAGCCAACATGCTAATCTATGTTTATTTGCTTTGTAGGTTAATTAGGAGTAAGAAAGCAATGCTAGGTGGCGCATGGTGATTGGAGAACACAAATGATGTGGATGAGAGAGTAAAGCAAAGGCATAAAGCATAAAGTAAAAGGCATGAAGCAAGTGTACCTATGTACCTTTGGTCTCCTTTGTTTTTAGCACACTTTGGCCACTTTTTGGACACATATGAGACACATTCTTTGTCTCCTTTTGTGCTAGAACGAAATTAGCCTTGCACACACCATAGTTGGTTCTTTTGTCTCTCATTTTCGTAACCTTATTTGACCTAGTTTCTAGAAGCTAGGGTTAGGTTTTTGTAGAGACATCCTTAGGTATCTTTTATTTGCTTAGAGGCCCCTAAACTCTTCTTATTAAGGGGTGCTCCTAGACATTTAAAAGGGTTGAACATTTTGAAGTAAAAACACTCTTGTGTCTCAACCATTTATGAGAGTTTCCTCCCTTGGGAGTGAATACTTTAAAGCCTTATCTTGCATAGCAAGTGGCGGTACACATCCTCTCTTCTTCAAGGTTGCCATGGCTTCTAGCCTAGCCTTGTAATGGCGTTCTTCTCTCATTTTTACGATTTCTTTCCTTTCCATTTTATGTGTTCTTCTTCCTTTAATTATTCTTGGTTTTCTATGGTTTATTTGCTTTCCATTTCCTTTTTGTTTTGAATCAATCCATCATCTTCTTCTCTTGAGCTTTGTGAAAGGAACCTTCACATCTAGATAGCTTGCTATCTTAATGTCCAGTGGGTATTTCACTTAGCCTTGTTAATCCACTCACACCATATTCAATAATCTTAAAAAGGAACAAGATAATCCTTCATCATTTGGTATCTAGAGCCTTGGTTATCTTGAATATGGTGTTTTTCATGTGCTAACCTTGTCTTGTTGTAGCTATCTTTGTGTGGTTCAAATCCACTTCTATTACACACAAAATATAGTGCTGGCAAAAAACTTGACAATTTTAAAACATTAAACTGCACCAGCTCAGCGGTCCAAAAATTACGTTTGTGGTGTCCAAAGAAAGCTCTTTGAGTCTAGTTTCTAGAAAAAAAGGAACCAACGCATTTGGAGTTCGGTGGAGAAAGTTATGATCAAATTAGTGAGCAAAGGTCAGATCTAAGGTCAGATCTGCCAAGAATACGTGAATCAGCGTTTTCAGGTTTTGTTGTGGCAGTTTGGCTACGGTTTTTTCACCTCTTTAAGCTCCTAAATGTGGTTGGATAACATGTCTTTGGATGCTTTGTCTTTGAGCCTCAAATCCATGATTTTAAATGCATGATAGCTACATGTTTGTGTCTTTGTGTATGTCATGTTGAGTCTTTAAATGTGCCTAACTTTTTCTTGAGTCATATGTCATATGTTAATTTGAAGTTTTCTTATTCTTGTTTTTCCAACTATTTGAATCTTGCTTTCACTTTATGTCTTGCTTGATGTATGCTCCATGAAATTGATTTTGGCCTAAAACTTGAGAAACTGAGTGTCCAAGCCACCTAAAACTCTTTCTCACCATTTTATGAAGCTAGTTGTGAAAAGAAGAAAATTTTTACACCAAAATTTGTCAAAAAACCGAGAGCAAACTTGCTCATTGGTGAATTAAAAGTGTGTTTTTCACTAGGTGATATGCTACTAGCACCAGTGCAGTAAGGACTTTTGACCCCGGTTGTTTTTGTTATTCTGCCTCGGTTTTAGAACTGAGGCATATTAAGGTGAGGCCAAAAGGTATGACTTTTGGCCTCAGGTGTTAACCAGAGCCATAAAGCGCTTTTTCTGCCTCGGCTAACGTAAGAACGAGGCCATAGGGGACATTTTTTTGGAACACCACTGCAGTTGTTGTAAGTCGTTCGATTACGGTTGAAGTGCACTTTCATTCTTCGTTTCAGGGTTATGGTTTGATGAACTTGTTGATTCATACATCTCAAGAGCATCAACAACAACTGAAGATGCATCCTCAGTTGAACTAGTCCCTTTTGATTTTGGAAGAACCCCTCTATGGTATCATCCTCATTACCATCCACATCTGAAAGTTCATCTAAGTCATCAAAATTATCACAACTCGTTGAAACTTTGTAGGGAAGTATGAATGTGAAGGTAGAACCGCAATGTTCTTTGCTAGAAACTGTTAAACGACCCCCGATTAGTTCAACCTGTTCCAAGTGCATCCGTGAGAAGGAAAGACAGTCGCGTGTTGGTCTAGCACCATCTTCATTCCAGATCTGGTTTCAGCCCCTCTTCCACTTTGAATTCCAGCCCTCCTTTTCAACAAACCCTAAAAACTACATATAAAATTTAATCAAGGAATCAGGAAATGGAGGTGGAGGAAATGGAGGTGCAACGAACCAGCGACGACAGCAAACCAGCGGCGATAGTGAACCAGCAATGGTAGCGAACCAGCGGCGGCAGCGAACCAGCGACGGTAGCGAACCAGCGGCGGCAGCGATTGTGGAGGGGTAGGTTGCGGGGAGAGAGAAGAGAGAAATGGAGTTGTTGAGAGAAACACATATGATTGTGTACTGATAATTTATTATCAGTCATTTTTTTTTCATATAAATATCAAACTTTTTTTTTTCTTTGCAAATGCAAAGTTTAGTTCAATTATTTTTTATAACACAATAGTAGTTTTAGTATGACAAATTATTTTATAATTATTTTCATACAAACACTTAAAATATATACATGATATAGAACATCTTTATCAATGGTAAGAATAGACAATATTAAATTATAAATTAATATAACAACATAAGCATGAGCTATAGACATCACACGAAAAAAAATATTCAATGAGCATGAATTTTATTTATCCATAATTTCATTTATTGTTACCAATAGAAATAACAATAACTTAGTTTTCTCTCTAAGAATGTTAGAAAATGATTACTCAAATAAAATTAATAATAATAAAAATATGAAATAATATAATAATAATTATTAAATCAATAATAATACTAAGACAAATATATAAAACAAAGAATATTAATCAGAGATCAACAATTATAATAATAATAAATAATAAAAGATAAAAAGTAAGGAGTAGAAATATCCTGGGTTGAGGCACGCATAGCACTATCCTTAGAGAGAAAATGCCCCCACTGCACAGGGCTAAACAAATATATCAATACACAATCATATGTGTTTCTTATCATATGCGTTTATTATCAATACACAATCATATGTGTTTCTTATCATATGCGCTTCTCTCCCAAGATACAACAACCCGTCAGATCGATCGAGTGCAACGAAGGATCTCCGAACCTTATGAACATCATTGTCTTAAAGATAATATAGAGAAGAAAGAATAACATTTCAGAGTAAAACTCTAGAGTTTGTTGTCTCTGTTATTGTTTTGTTGTTGTCTTTCCCCATGCACCTAGGTGGTATTTATAGGTAGAAAAGGGAGACAAAGAAGTAAATAGTAATAAGAATATAGTTGTTAGTCATTAAAAACATTAACCCATAAATTAAAGGTCTATAAAAACATGAGTAACAGTAGAATTTTTATTTTAATTATTTATTTTTTAAATTATAATAAAATATTTCTAACACATGTTTTAGCTAAAAGTGGCAAAAATCAGATCTGGATTTGAAATGGCCAATGTTTTGTGATAAAACAAATACAGAAAGTGTGCAGACAGATAGAAACTGAAACAATAGTAAAATGCGACAGAATAATGCTTCAAACTCAAGTGATAGTAATGATTCTAGTGTACTTCTTTTGCCACTTTCTTTTGATCTTTTCTTTTGATTATTTTTGGCACTTGCTTGTACTCTTTTTGTCCTCTTTTTCGTTTTTTTATAGCTCTTACAGCAGCTAGTTTCCACCACAAATCAGAATCACCACCACACTATGCTTGATCATTTGCATTTTAATAGAAACAAAAGAGAAGGAAACTTAAAGGAATCAAAGAAGATTATGAAACTCAAGGAAACAAAATGGAAATTAACTCTAAAGAACTTGCCAAGAACTAATTAACAAGTATGAACTCAAATGCGAAAATTAAAAGCACACAAAACACACTAGAAACAAAAATCAAACTTAGGTGATTAAGCAAGCACAAGGAAAATTGCCACTGGACATTAAGTTAACAAAGGTTATCTAGATGTGAAGGTTCATTTCCAAGGCTCCAAGGGAGAAGAGAAGGTGTATTTATGAACCAAAAACAACAGCAAAATAGCAGCAAAAATAGATTGTAAACACACAAAATAAAAAGCTAAACAAAGGAATTTAAGACATAATTGAACTACACATTACTCTAGACAAAACATATGGATGAGAAAATTAAAATGACTGAAATAGATGAAATAGAAAATGAACATGACTCAAATGAAAATGTAAAAGGCATACAAATTCACCATGGTTGAGCTCTTAGGTACAATGGCTGAATGGTTCCAAAGGAACAATGATAAGAACCATATAACCAATAAGGTGAAAAGAAGAAAAACAACAAGACAATCAAAGGAAGTAATGAACAATACATAAATTGAAAGAAAATCCACAAGGAAGATGAACTTATCTCTTGACGTCAAGCTTGATCAACCAAGGCTCTAGATACCACATGATGAGTCCATCTTCAAGAGTAAGGAAGCCAAGGAGAAGCCATGCATAATTGATGAGGCTTCCAATGAGAAGGATGAAGGTGCGAAAGATAGAAGATGAGAGGAGAAGTGATGCGAAAGTGGTGTTTGCAGAAGCTCTCAAGTGAGGTTGGGCCAACACTCAAGGAAATGGGATAGAGGAAACGAAGAAGGAGAACTCTAGCCTAAGTTGATTCACAAAAAGAGAGGAGTCTAAAGTCATCTCAACAGAGTTTCTCTACTATATTCATGAATGAAAATAAAAGGGTCCTAAGCTCTCTATTTATAGTAGAAAAGGACTGCCAAGTGGTCTAGAAAAATGGAGGGAAAAAGAATCTAGAATGTGGTATTTGGAGCCAAAAAGAGAGCATGAGGCAAGTGTGACTTGCCACCTAAGCAAGTCACAAGGAATTTGCTTCTATGCGCATAAGAGAAGCTTGGTGACCAAGCTTTGAGCAAGAAGGATCTAGATCCTCTTGAAATGCACTCTCCCTCTTGTTGGGCCAATTTCAAGCCCAACTATTCTTTGGTCCAATTCTGTTGAAGGCCCAATACATGGCCCAAACCAAACCCTATTCTACAAAGCCCAAAATACAAGGCCCAAAAATAAACCCTATTCTAATATTTACAAATAAAGAGTCCTAGGCTAGGTCTTCACATCTTACTTGGCCCATGTAAAGTTCATCTTGGGCCTTGTATGTGCATTGGAGGCCCATTCCTCTTGCATCCTCCTAGCCATTGCTCTTGTTGTAGGTCCCTTGGTTAGAGGCATATCATCAGCAATGGTATCAGATGAGATTTCATTTGTTAGCTGATTTACTTTGCTTTCTTCTTCATTTGCAGAGTGTAGATCCTAAAAAAGATTTCCAATTACAATAAGATTACAAATAAAGAAACCTATATGATAAGAAGTCAAAAAATAAAAATAAGATCTTACCAAAGACTTAACTTCAACATCAGTAAAGCTTTCAATGACTTTTTCATCTATGCACACTTTTTTAACTTTGAATAATTGTTCAAATTTTCTATTATAATCATTCTTGCACTCAACTTTGAACAGATAGGTCTTATCAATTAGGACACCCTGCACAAACAGTTTCATAAATCACATAATAAAATCATATTGAAACTTAAAAAAAACTTAAAAAATTAGGAAAAGTAGGAAAATAGCTGGAGTTTATAATATGAGGAGGATACCTCTTTGTCTTGAAGAACAATTTCCATGGAAAATGGAGTTTTTCCTTTTGTGTAATCTTCAACAAACCATAACCTTACCACTCTTGCAACGATATTACAGCTTTCCTTCTCCGAGTTGAGTTCTTGTAATGAATGGGTGTGTTTTTGGAAAACAGACATGGTGTAAGGAATGAGGAAAATTAGACAATAATGAAAGAAGGAAGGTCTAGAGACATGTATTTGTACAGAACAAAAAACACATAAGAATGCTTTGATTTTAATTTTAATTTTAAATTAAATTTAAATTTAAATTGGAAGATCATACATTAAAAATAACACCATACACATGCACTGGTTTTGGTTTCACAAATTTAGTAAAACTCGGGAAAAGTGATTGTTAAACATATGAATAGCACAGAAGAAAGCAAAAGCACTTTTTTGACAAGAGCAAAGATATTTACTAAAACCATACACATATTATGGTTTTGGTTAACCAAATGGAGTAAAAATTGAGAAAAGTGATTGTCAAACATATGAAAACCACAGAAGAAACCAAAAGCTCTATTTCACATGGCTCAATGTTGTGCAAGAAGAGGAAAAATGGCAGAGAGCAAAAGAAAAAGACAACCTAGAACAAGTTTAATTGTTGCAAAAGGTTGAAAAATAATCGGAAAAAGGAAATAAAGATATGATTTCAAATAAAGATGTCATTTGAACATTTGAAAAAAAAAGGAAATTATGAAAACAACATAAAGAAGAAAAAGGAAAGAACTCACCTAATGGAAATAGTAACATAAATGTTGTAACGTAGATGAAAAAGAAAATAAAGACCTGGTTTCAAATAAATATCTGGTTTGAACTTTTGAAGAAAAGGAAAGTGTGAAGAGAATAGAAAGAAGAAAAAGGAAAGAACTGACTTGATGTTATCTTGTACATTTTTTAACATTTTAGCTAACTGAGGAGTCCAACTGTTTGCATATCAAAAGAGAAAAATAAGATATAAGAAAACCTACATAAAATAAAATAAACATAAGGTTAAAAATCGTGCAAAGGTACGTCATTTTATAATTTTAAAAAAATATAAATAAGAAAATCATTTCGAAAAACATCATGTCAAGAAATAATTAATTACAAAATAATTATTTAAATTTAATAAACATATTATATTTATAACATAAATGATAGAGATAGTACAAAGATAATACCTATTAAGATTGTATATAGTAAATGTATGTTGATTTTTATCGTTATAGAAAAAGTTATACAAAAAGATATAAGATATATGAAGAAGTGATATTTACTATTATTGACATATGATATTTACTATTATTGAACAATGTAAGTGTAGTCCAAAGGCAAATGATACCATGGACATATTTTGTCTAATTCAATCTAAAACAAATACATATTATTAATTCTCATATCCAATCCCATCGAGAACTTTTGTTCTTGCTTTGAGCTTCTGAAGCATGAGAATGAGCATAGCAGTTGGCCATCTTTTTTGAATAAAATTGCTTCCTTTTTTCTGGACTTCCAACACTGGCTAAGACAACATTGCCACCTTGGGTTGAAATCAACAAATCTGACTATGTCCGGTAAAAAAAATCAGAATTGAGTAAACCACCAAAATAACATATATAAAAAAAATATCTGGATTTAAGTGCATAACCTAGATTTAAGTGTAGTAGCTTTGAACAAATATCAAGACAATTTTAATCCAATACTAAAAGATGTTTATTTTTATGTTTCTTACCAATCGAATTGCCAAATGTTTCCTCTCTTCATCAGAAGTCAACTTTGTAATGAAGGGAAAGTAATAGCAACTATATAAACTCCATAACAATGTAATCAGTGTTTAATGTATAACAACAATCGAGCATAGATGGTTTGCCTTATGTGATTTCAGGTCTGCAAGTGTGATTCTTGTAGGTTGTGGTTCTAGATTTTTGTGTGAGTCAAAAATCTTGTGTGTTTTGTGTTCAAAAGTGTAATCTTGGTTTGTGATTTGTAAAACTTTTGAATATAGTGGAAACCAGGCTCAGGTTGTCCTGGTAAACTTGATGTAGCTCTGTGATTGAGTGAACCAGTATAAAAATAGTTGTGCAATCTTCTTTCCCTCATCTTTCTCTCTTTGAAATTCTTTAAAAATTCAAGAAAACCAAGCAATTTGATCCTTGGTGTGATTTAATGTGTTCTTGTGTAATCCGAGGCTTTATACTTGTTATAAATACTGATTGAAACATGTCTTATATGTAAAAGATTATTGTTTGAGTTGAATTCGCAAATTCTGCATTCTGCATAATTCTCCAATATTTTAGCCGACTGAATTGCATTTTTAATCGACTGTTTCATAGCATCAAGATCAATTTAGTCTGTTGTTTTATATTTTAATCAACTGAAAGTGTACTGGTCTGCTGCATTTACATCCAAACTTTCCAGTCCATTAGATTCAATTGAAAAGAGGTTTAAGCTGTCGAAAAAGTTTTATAAAGCCAATTCAACCCCCTCCCTTCTTGGCTAAACTCACCATTTCAAAACTAACAATTGGTATCTAGAGCAAGGTTCTTGAAAGGTATTCAAGTTTAATCAAAAATCTTTTGAAATGGCTAAAAGTAAACTCCATTTTGCTGAAGGTGCCTCTATTCATAGACCACCTATGTTTTGTGGCCTAAACTATCAGTTTTGGAAAATAAGGATGCAAATTTTCATTGAATCTATAGACAAGGGAATTTGGGATGCAATAGTTAATGGACCATATACTCCTAAATGTGTTGTTGATAATAAGTAGGTAGACAAGCCTTGGAGTGAATGGAATGATGAAGAAAGGAGAAGAGCTCAATATGATTGCAATGCTAAGAACATCATCAGTTCATGTTTGAGTATGAATGAATTTTTTAGGGTCTCCCAATGTTTGAATGAAAAGGAACAAGTGAAGTGAAGAGAGCAAGGAAGCATGCCTTGATTCAAGAGTATGAGCTTTTCAAGATGCAAAAAGGAGAGTCCATAGCTGAAGTGCAACCATCTCATAGGTCTAGGCAAAGAATTTGACAAAGAGGAGCTAAACATCAAAGTGCTTAAGTGTTTTGATAGAAATTGGCAACCAAAGGTGACTGTCATATCTAAATCTAAGGATTTAAGCATCATTACAACAGCTGCATTGTTTGGTGAGCTTAGAGAGCATGAGATTCAAATGCAAAGGCTAAGTGGGCTTGAAACAAGTGAGAAAAAGGTAAAACCCATAGCCTTGAAGGCTAGCTCTAAGAAGAGTGATGAAACTGAGGAAAAGGTTGTTGAATCTAATGACAATGAGAACTTGAATCTACTAGTCAAGAAGTTTGGGAAGTATCTCAAGAAGAAAGGCAACAAAGGTAATCAAAGGAGGTACAATTCCAAAACAAAATGATTCAAGTAATTCTTCTAAATTCTCATGTTATAATTGTGGAAAGCAAGGACATATCAAGATTGAATGTCCTAATGTTAACAAAGAGAAGGAGAAGGTTTATGATAGGAAAAAGTAGAAACAGGGCAAGGAAAGACGTGCCTACATAGCTTGGGAAGACAATGATGATTCAACAAGCACTTCATCTCAAGAAGGAAGTGAGGAAGAAAATCTATGTCTCATGGCCGGATATGAATCATCGTCATCAAGCCAAATAAGTTTCTTGCCATCCAAAGATAAGAATGACTATTACCAATTGTTGCATGACTTTGAAGAGTTGCATAGTGAGGCAAACAAAATTGTTGTCATGAACAATCGGCTAAAAGGATTAAATAACTGGCTAGAAAACAGAGTTAGCCAACTAGAATCAGAAACAGTTGACTTAAAAACTGATTTTGAACATTTGGAAATGATTTACAGTAATTCAGTCGATTGTTCTGAAAAACAACTGGCTATAAAACCTTGTGAAAACTACACTACTTTGAAAAATCAAGTGAAATACCTTTTGAAAACATGTGCAAAGTTCACAAGAGCAAAAGCAAACTTGGAAGCTGTTCTTGGCTCTCAAAAATGTGTTTTTGGAAAGGCTGGACTTGGTTAGACACCTATCTATGAAAAGAAAGCCAAGAAGTTCTCTAGTTTCTTTTCCAAGAGTGAGCCAAATGTTATGCCCTTCATTTCTTGCAACTACTGTATGAAGAAAGGTCATTGTAATGTTAGAAAGTATGATGTACCTAAGGGAATTATGAAATGGATCCCAAAAGGATCTAGAAAGGCATAACCATGTTGGACCCAAACTATCAAAGGGTACCATGTAATACTATGTTGTTTTGTAGGTCATAAAACAGGAAAAGAAGGATCTATTGTACCTAGATAGTGGTTGCTCAAGGCATATGACAGGAGATAAGACCAAATTTGCAAAGTTGGAATTGAAAGAAGAAGGATTTGTAACCTATAGAGACAACAACAAAGGAAGAATCATTGGAAATGGAGTAATAGGCAATGGATCTTCTTTCAACATTAAGAATGTGCTGCTGGTAAAAGGGCTCAAACATAATTTGATAAGTATAAGTCAATTATGTGACAAAGGCTTTAAAGTGATGTTTGAACCAAATAATTGCTTGATATATGATGCACATGGTAGTATTGTTTTGATAGGAAAGAGAGTCAACAGTATATATCTACTTGATCTGCATCATGCATCATTCAACATCCATTGTTTGCTCACAAAAGAGGATGACACTTGGTTATGGCATAGGAGACTTTATCGCATACATATGCAGCATTTTAATCGGCTAAACAGAAAACAATTGGTTGAAGGACTACCAGAACTCAAGTTTGAGAAGGATAGAATGTGTGAAGCATGTCAAAAAGGAAAATAGACCAAGGTCTCTTTCAAACCTAAACATGTTTTTTCAACTGAAAGACCTTTAGAGATGCTTCACATGGATCTATTTGGTCCATCTCGAACCATGAGCCTTGGTAGCAATCTTTATGCATTAGTCATAGTTGATGACTTCTCTAGGTACATATGGACTTTGTTCTTAGTTGTCAAAAATGACAGTTTTCATGCTTTTAAAAGACTTGTTAAGGTGCTTGAAAATGAAAAGAGTTCCAAGATAGTGTCTATTCGAAGTGATCATGGTGGGGAATTTCAAAATGAAAGGTTTGAACACTTTTGTGGAAAACATGGCATTAAACATAATTTTTCTGCACCAAGAACCCCACAACAAAATGATGTTGTTGAAAGGAAAAACATATCACCTGAGGAACTAGTTAAAACTATATTAAATGAGAATTCACTACCTAAGTACTTTTGGGCTGATGTAGTCAACATTGCTTGCTATGTTTTACATAGAGTGTTGATTAGGCCAATTTTGAAGAAAACACCCTATGAGCTTTTCAAAGGGAGGAGGCATGTTTTAAGCCACCTAAAAGTATTTGGATGTAAGTGTTTCATTTTAAACAATGGCAAAGAAAATCTTGGCAAGTTTGATGCAAAAGCGGATAAAGGTGTTTTTCTGGGCTATGCTACACAAAGTCATACATATAGAGTCTATAATAAGAGATTAATGATTGTTGAAGAGTTTATGCATGTTGTATTTGATGAAACTAACCCAAAATTGCAAGATCATAGGAAAGAGCATAGGAAAAGAAATCTATTGTAGAATTGGAAACTACTGCAGGAAATCAGTCAGCTGAAAAGGAAATTCAGTAGACTGAAAAAGCTGCAGACAACAACTTACCCCAAGGAGTGGATTGAACCCAAAGGACTATCAAAGGACAAGATAATTGGTGATATAGAACAGGGAGTATCCACTAGACGCAAGCTTGCATTCTTTCAACATGTTGCATTTGTTTCTCAAATTGAACCTAAGAATGTGAATGATGCATTGTGTGATAGTAATTGGGTTGTTGCTATACAAGATAAACTTAATCAATTCACTAGAAATGATGTGTGGTCTCTTGTTCCTAAAATTGATGCAATGAATGTGATTGGTACTAAATGGGTGTTTAGGAATAAAATGGATGAAAATGGTAATATAGTTAGGAATAAGGCTAGGCTAGTTGCTGAAGGTTATAATCAAGAGGAAGGCATTGATTTTGATGAAACATATGCACTTGTAGCTAGGCTAGAAGCTGTGAGGTTATTGTTAGCATATGCATGCATGTGTAATTTCAAACTTTCTCAAATGGATGTGAAAAGTGCATTCTTGAATGGTTTCTTAAATGAAGAAGTGTATGTATCACAACCCCCTGGATTTGAAGATCACCTCTATCCTAATCATGTTTTCAAATTGAAAAAGGCTTTATATGGTTTGAAACAAGCACCACGACAATGGTATGAGAGGTTAAGCAACCTTCTTTTATCTAAAAGATATGCTAGAGGTGTTGTTGATAAAACACTTTTCATTAGAAAGCATGCAAGTGATGTAATACTTGTTCAAGTATATGTAGATGATATAATCTTTGGATCAAATAATAACTCCATGTGTGAAGAGTTTGTTGCAGCTATGGAGGGAGAATTTGAGATGTCTATGATGGGAGAGCTAACCTACTTTCTAAGGCTGCAAGTGAAGCTACTCAAGCATGGGACATTTTTAAGCCAGTCAAAATACTGTTTTGACCTACTGAAAAAGTTCAAAATGGAGGATTGCAAAGAGGATGCCACTCCAATTGCTACAAACTGCCTTATGGATGCAGATGAAGCTGGAAACCATGTTGATTCAACCAAATATAGAGGGTTAATTGGTTCCTTGCTATATCTAACTACTAGTAGGCCGGATATACAATTTAGTGGATATACAATGCAGGGTGCAAATTGGATAGGAAAAGCACAAGTGGCACATGCCATCTACTTGGATCAAGCCTAATCTCATGGAATAGCAAGAAGCAAGCTTGTGTAGCACTCTCTAAAGCTGAGGCTGAGTACATAGCAGCTGGACATGCATGTGCTCAAAGCATATGGTTGAAGCATCAACTTATGGATTATGGTGTAAAACTAGAGAATGTACCTCTTTATTGTGATAATACAAGTGAAATCAACCTAACTAAGAATCCAATCCAACATTCTAAAACTAAACACATTGAAATCATGCATCATTTCATAAGAGATCATATTAAAAAAGGTGATATTGAAATCATGTTTGTGAAAACTGAAAATCAATTGGCGGATCTATTCACTAAACCACTTACACGTGATAGATTTAATAAGCTTAGAACTGAATTAGGTGTTCTTGACATGAAGAATATATGTTGATATCTGTTTGGCTTGTTAATCTTATTAGATCATGTGTGTGCTGCATTTAAAATGACAAAAATCTGCATAATTTGAAAACTGCTAGAATTTTAGTTAGCTAAATTGGCAAATTTAACACATAGATTTCACTTAAAACTGCCACTGCACCAAAAATCAGTTTTCTGGTACAATTTTAGTCGACTAACTCTGTATTTTTATGTGTTAAAATCACTTATGCTGATGTGGAATTGCTTGAATTTATTTTAATTGATTGACCCAGTCAAAGTATGCATCACATGACTGTTTTTGGACTATAGCAGTAGCATATAACAACTATTATATCAGCTAAAATCAACTTTTCAGATTGCATTGACCATAAAGTGCTTTAATTACATGATTTCCAATGTGCATGCATTAGATATGAACTGATTTAGATTCCCTCACATTTAATTGCTTTGAATTTCTGTACTGCATTGAAACCAGATATTCTGCAAAATTTAATTGACTGATTTTGAAAATCAACTTGCTGATTCTATAAATACTTGCATAAGCATCATGCATTGGCATTCTCATTTGCTAGTAAGAGCCAAACCTACATTTCACCATGCCTAGAAGATCACGAGCTACCCTCTCAGCTGATGAAAGCTCCATTCCACCTACTCCATCCTCTCCAAATGCTATGAATCAAGGAAGACTTGAGATATGGTTTGAAGGTCATGAGGATAGAATTCAAACCTTCTTGATTGAGATCAATAGGAAGCAAATCATTCTTCCTAAGGTGATTTGTATGTCATGGCTAAGGGCAGAAAAGTTTGGCAACCTTGAGTAACATCTCAAAGCTCAAAAATTGAAGACTTTCCTTGAGCTTTCAGGTAAGGTGTATCCGGATTTGGTGAAGGTGTTCTATGCCAACCTTATGTTCAGCAATGGTGTTCTCAAATCAAGTGTCAAAGGTGTGGAGATGGAAATCACTAGGCAAGCATGGAAGGATGTGGCTGGCTTAAGGCAAAGAGGTTTGCAAGTCCGAAAAGGAGAAACTAGTGCAGTGGAAAAATTCAACAAGGTGCAATACTTCAACCAATGTGTGAGAAATCAAGGTGAGCAAGCTAGAAATTTCCATGTGGGAAGGCTTCGTGTGGAGGAAAGGTTGCTAGTCATGGTGGTGACCAAAATCATCATGCCTAGGGGGAGCAACCATGCTACCTTGAATGAAGGTGATCTTGTGGTGATGTATCCAAAAGGGTGTGATGGTGGACTGGACATACACCATCTGTGACCACATGATAAAGGCAAAAAGGCTCACGGATTTCAAGTTTCCATATGGTGCTCATCTCCAAGTTCATTGAGCATTTTCGTGTAGATGTGGAAGGAGAGCTTGAGGAGTCAACTGGACTTCTAAATCATGTTTCTACACTTAATATGCACAAGATAGGATTCACCAAGGTAGGCAACACTTGGATAGTTGAAGGAGATCAAGGTGCAAACATTGAAAGGTGGAGCAAATGATCATGAAGCGGGAACAAGTGGAAGAAACCAAGAGGAAGATTGATGAAGGATTATCTTATTTCCTTTTAGAGTTATGAATATGGTGAAGTTGTTTAAGAAAGCTTTTTGAAAATTTCCACTAGACATTAAGATAGCATGCTATCTAGATGTGAAGGTTCATTTCTCAAGCTCATGAAAGGAAGAAGAGAGTTGGATTCAAGCTTAAACACACACGGCAATAACAACACTAAAGAGCAAAATGAAAGAAGAAACAATAAAAATGGAAAGCATAGAAGATGAAGAATGGAAGAAGCACGCCACTCATAGGGGGGGATCTAAGCCAACCAAGCCCTAGAGATGAGTGATGGTGCCGCCACTTGCAAGCAAGATAAGGCAAAGGTGAGTTCACTTCTAGGAAGGAGAGCTCACGAAAATTTAAAGGTTGAAACACAATAGTTTAGAAACAAAATGATCAACCCTTTTACAAGACAAGGAGCACCCTTTAAATAGGAGTTCATAAGGGTCCTTTAGCAAATACAAAAACATGAAAAAGGATTAACTAGCAAACCCTAAAACTAATGTGAGAGTGAGTCTTGGCCAAGTGAAGGGAGATGATTGGTGGAGGCATTCCCATGAGGATTCTAGGCCAAAAGAGGAAGGAGACCAAGTGACCTTCTAAGGCATAAACCACAAAGGCAAAAGGAGACAAGGTACATGTCTACTTTTGCTTTTGCTTTATGCTTTTTTGCTTTCCTCTCTCTTCCACTTCATCCAAGTGCTCCAATCACCAAGTGCCACCTAGCCATGCTCTACTTTCTCTTAATTACCTACAAAACAAGACAAACAAGGATTAGCATGTTGGTTTAAGTTAATCTAATCTTGGTCAAAGGTCAACTTTGGATCAAAGTCAACAAGTCAACCAAAATAAATCAACTAGAAACCAACTTAGGGAATTCAAACTAAAGTAATGCAAAACAAAGATAAAGATGATGGAATAGAAGACTCCCCTCTAGACATGCTTCTAGTGATCCTTCTTGATGGAGCTTCTAAGGAGGTGGTCATGCCTTCATCAAAGATGAACCTCAGCCAATGGCAATTGAGCTGTACAATCCACTTGAGAATACTGAACATACATACTCCCAATTTGAGAGAATGGTTCTCAACCAACTTCAAGACCTCAACATGGCTCAAAATGCACATCACATGCATTGCACAACAAGGTTTCAAGACTTGGATGACCAACTCCATAATGTTCATGACCTCACCTCCAATGTCTAAAATAGAGACAACCCTAGGAATGAGTGAAGGGGATGGCTCATAGGTGATGTAGGATTATCATGTTCCTTTTATAAGATTAATGAATATGGTGATGATTGATTAAGAAAACCAAGGAAATCCCCACTAGACATTAAGATAGCAAGCTATCTAGATGTGAAGGTTCCTTTCCAAGGTTTTAAAGAGGATGAGGATGGATTGATAGAGAGTAAGAAACCAAAAGGAAAAACATATAATAGAAACAATATAAACCAAGAAGAGTAAAGAAACATAAAATGAAAAGCAAGGGAAAAGGGAGGAATGGAGGATTCACACCACTACAAGGCTAGGCTAGAAGAAGCCATGGCAACCTTGAAGATAAGTGGTGTATGCCGCCACTTGCCAAGGCAAGATAAGGCTTGAAAGAACTCCACTCCTTAAGGAGAAATACTGTCACAAAAGTTTGAAAAACAAAGTGTATAAATTCTCCAAAATGTTCAACCCCTCTACAAGTGTTAGAGGTCCCCTTAAATAGACAAGTCTAGGGGCCCTTAGCAAAACAACAAAGTAGAAGGTTATAAAAGAAACCTATCATGTTCTAGAAAGTAGGTCAACATAGGGTGCACATGGGAGAAATTTCGTCCAAGCCTCCTAGGTGGCAAGTCTTCATGGCCAAGGCTCCCAAAGGAGGGTTCTAGAACATTCTAGAAGACTTGGTGTCCAAGACATGTGGGCCTCTCCTTTCTAGATGCTTCTAGAAAGTCTTGTTCCTTCTCTCTCTTCCTTAAGACGCCAAGTGTCTCCCATGTAGTCCTCCTCCTTTCTTATTCCTACAAAAGTAAATTAAGGAATTTATTAGCATATTGGTTTAAGGTTAAGCTAATCTTGGGTCACAAAGTCCACCCTTAAATCAAGGTCAACAAGTCAACTCAAAATAGTCAACCACAACCAACTTCAAGAAATTGAAACTAAAGAAATGAAAAATAAAGATTGAGAGGATAATGTCTTCCCTTTTGTCATGCTCCTAGTGATCCTCCTAGGGTTGGCTTCCTTGGAACTTGATGAGGTGGTCACATCTTTATCTTTAAAGTCAGCTCCTAAACCTATCGAATAAACTCGATCGTAAATTTTTCTGGTAAACACGAACCCTAGAATCGCCATATACATTCGACCATAAACGAAAACCGAAAAAACGACCCAAAAAATCGACATTAAATTCGACCTCGTAAAATATGTGTCACAATCACGACCCAGAAACCTGATACATAAATTTGACTAACCTATTCGACCTGCAAATATGATTCATAAACCTGATACGTAAACTCGGTTCGAAAATACGAAATGAAACTGAACTAGTAAACAAGAGCCATAAAAGAAGATCAGTGAACTCGGTCGATAGATCATACCCGTAAACTCGGCTTGAAACTTGACCATAAACACGACCCGAACAATAAACTCGATCATAAACTTGTCTCATAAACACGACCCGAACAATAAACCAGAAAACTCAGCCTGTAAACTTGACCCGTAAATTTGCCCCAAAAGTTTTACTCGTAAACCTATCGAATAAACTCGATTATAAACTTGTCTGCTAAACACGAACCCTACAATTGACATGTAAATTTGACCATAAACGCAGACCAAAAACACGACCCAGAAAATCGACATAAAATTTGACCTCGTAAAATATGAGTCATAATCACGACCCATAAACCCGACACATAAATTTGACTAAACTATTCGACCTATAAACATGATTCGTAAACCTGAAATGTAAACTCGGCTCGAAAAGACGAAATGAAACTGAACTTTTAAATTTGACCCGTAAAAGAAGATCAGTGAACTTGGTCGATACACTGTACTTGTAAACTTGGCCTGAAACTTGACCGTAAACTCAAGCAGTAAACTTGTCTAATAAACTTGATCATAAACTTGTCCCGTAAACACTACCACAATAACATACCCGAAAATTCGGCCTGAAAACTTGATCCATAAACTCGGCCCGTAAACCTGTCCAATACAGTCAATCATAAACTTGGCCCGTAAACACGACCCCAACAATCAATCTTAGCGAAAAGACAATGCACAAAATCGACATAAATTCGACCTCATAAGATATGAAGCATAATTAAAACCCATAAACTTGACTAACCTAGTCAACCTGTAAAAACAAGATTTGTAAACTCGACTCAAAAAGTTTATACGAAACTCAATTTGTAAACTCGACCCTTATACCTGACCAATTAACTCATCCAGAAAACTCGGCCCATAAACCTAACCCGTAAACCTGGCTCGATAATTCAGGCTTTAAAGTTAGCTCCTAAACCTATCGAATAAACTCGATCGTAAAGTTGTCCAGTAAACATGAACCCTACAATCGCTATTTAAATTCCACCATAATCGCAAACCAAAAACACGACCTGGAAATCGAAATAAAATTCGACCTCGTAAAAGATGAGTCACAATCACGAACCATAAACCCGACACGTAAATTTGACTAACCTTTTCGACCTATAAACATGATTCATAAACTTGATACGTAAACATGGCTCGAAAATTTGAAATGAAAATTAACGAAAATTTGGCCTGAAATCTTGACCCATTAAGTCGACCCGTAAACCTATCCAATAAAGTCAATCGTAAAGTGGTCCCGTAAACACAACCCCAACAACAAATCGCTAAATTTGACCATAAACTCGAACCAAAAACCTGACGCACAAAATAGACATAAATTTGACACCATAAGATGTGAAGCATAATTAGAACCCATAAACTTGACTAACCTAGTCGACCTGTAAAACAAGATTTGTAAACGCGATCCGTAAACTCGAGACAAAAAGTTGAAACGAAACTCAATTTGTAAATTCAACCCTTAAACCTGACTCATTAACTCATGCCGAAAACTTGGCCCGTAAACTTGGCCCGATAATTTGGCCCTTAAACGCGGCCCGTAAACCAATTGAATAAACTCGATCGTAAACTGTTCTGATAAACACGAACCCTAGTATCACCATGTCATTTGACCATAAACGCAAACCGAAAACACGACGCAAAAAATTGATATAAAATTCGACCTCGTAAAATATGAGTCACAATCACGACCCAGGAACGGTACGTAAATTTGACTAACCTTTTCGACTTGTAAACATGATTCATAAACTTGGTACGTAAACTTGGCTCGAAAAGACGAAATGAAACTGAACTAGTAAACTAGAGCCACAAAAGAACATCAGTGAACTTAGTCGATAGACCGTACCCGTACTCTCGACTTGAAACTTGACCATAAATTCAGCCCGTAAACTTATCCAATAAACTTGATCATAAACTTGTCTCATAAACATGACCCGAACAATAAACCCGAAAATTCGGCCCGAAAACTTGATGCATAAACTAGGCCCGTGAACCTATCCAATAAAGTCGATCGTAAACTTGTCGCGTAAACACAACTCCACAATAAATCCCTGAATTTGACCGTAAACACAAACTGAAAACATGAACCATAATATCGACATAAAATTCGACCTTGTAAGATGTGAGGCATAATTAGGAACCGAAAATTAGGCAAAAAAAGTTGAAACGAAACTCAAATAGTAAACTCGACTCTTGAACCTGACACGTAAACTCATCCCGAAAACTGAGCCCGTAAACTTGACCTGTAAATTTGGCCCAAAAATCGGCCGTTAAACTCGGCCTGTAAACCTATCGAATAAACTTGATCGTAAACTTGTCCGGTAAAAATGAACCCTACAATCGCCATGTAAATTGACCACAAATGCAAACCAAAATCATGACCCAGAAAATCGACATAAAATTTGACCTCGTAAAATATGTGTCATAATCACGACCCAGAAACACAACACGCAAATTTGACAAATCTATTCGACCTGTAAACATGAGATGTAAACTTGGCTCGAAAAGTCGAAATGAAACTAAGATAGTAAACTAGACCCGCAAAAGAAGATCAGTGAACTCGGTCGATACACCGTAACGGTAAACTCGACCTGAAACTTGACCGTAAACTCAGCCTATAAACATATCTAATAAACTCAATCATAAACACAACATATACACTTCACACGTAAATTCGAACTTAAACTCGAACCGAAAAAATCACCATGTTATAAACAACTATTTCTTGGCTTTCTAAATCATTATGAATTTACGGTTGAAATCACGGGCGTCACACAAAATCATGTTTTTTTTTAATTTACGGTTGAATTTACAAATCTATTGTAGAGGTTGTGTTTATAAGACCAGTTTATGATCCACTTTATTGGATAGGTTTATGGGCCGAGTTTACGGGTCAAGTTTTCTGTAGAGCCCACTTTTATTGACTCCCCTAATGCTAAAGGCTGCCTCACTGATGGCTTTTTCTTGTCTCCATTGAAGCTTGCATGAAGAATGGAGGCTCCATGGATGGTGTCTGATGCGGAACCATGAAGGAAAGAAGCTTAAAGTGTTTGGTTTGGTGTAGGTGAAAGGATTCATAAGAGAGGTGAGGCCAGCTCCTAAGGAAGAAGACTAGAGTAAACTAGAGAAGAGTTTACTCTAAGGTGAGCTCAAAAGAGATTTGTGCACAAATTTGGGCAGCAATTCATTACTCAATTTCAAGCTGAAAAATACATCTCCTAAGCCTTCTATTTATAGGCTAAAATGAGACCAAGGAGTCTCCAAAAAGTGGAGGGAAAAAGGAGTCTAAAAAGTCGAATTTTGGAGCCAAAAAGGAGCATGTGGGAGGTGTGACTTGCCACCTAAGCAAGTCACACTTGTCTTGCCATGGGAAGTTAACTCTCATCCTTGGAGAGCAAGTTTGATAAGCTTCTAGGCTTTTCTAGAGTAGACACACTACTCTTGGCACATTTCGCCCAATTCCCTTTTTTGGTCCAAAATTACTTCTAAAGCCCAATTTCTTATAAGGCCCATGGCCTAAAGAAAACCCTATTCTATTGGGCCAAAATACAAAGCCCAAAATAAAATCCTAATCTAGCATTTACAAGAAAAATGTCCTAGGCTAGGTCTTCACATCTTCCTTGGCCCAAGCGAAGTTCATCTTGGGCCTTGCATGCGCATTTAAGGCCCATTCCTCTTATATTTTCCTAGCCATGGCTCTTGTTGTAGGTCCCTTGGCTCGAGGCATCTCATCACTCACTATTGGTGATGAGGCTCCTCCGTCACGGTACTCGCCAGAAAAGCTCTCCAATCAGCGTTCCACCGATTGAATCTCGCGGAGAGCGAGAGAAATGTAGAGGAATTGTTCGTGTATGGTGTTTAACACTCAGATTGCTCTCGTATCTCACTTGTTTGGAAACCCTAGGAGGAGAAATCCTCATCCCAAGGGAAAGGGGAGCTAAGACGAACGGTGGGAGTGATCTCAACCGGACTAACATTCATCAAAGCTACCATACATGTGGTTGGCCTGCCTTTATATAGGTGGAAAGGCAGCCGAGAAGCAAAGACAAAGAGGAAGCCAACTAACAGATTCCTAACAGCAAAAAAAGGTGAAACGGGATAAGCATTCCTATCTAAAGGGACAGAACCCTAAAATGGCACAACCCTCTCAAGAACCCTAGCAGCTGGTGATGTAGAAACCTAGCTACGGCGTGGGTGTACTTTAGGCGAAAGGAATGAATTCACGAGCCAAAACCGTGATTACAGAATGTTATTGGGCTGCACGGGTGAAAGGAAATTGTATGCGTGAAGGCTGGAAGAAAGTTTGGCGAGCAAGAACCCTAGCTGCATCTATCTTCAATATGGATGCATTGGAGAATTGGCTGGAAGCGGTGAGTGTTGGACCCGTTGATGCAGATTGGGCTTAAGCCCAATAACGTTGATTCATGAGCAATGGCTGGTGTGATAACGTGAGGTGCGTTGCCGTGTTGCAAAGTGGTGGTTTACGCACAATAATTGGGCTGATGTATGATTAGTCTTGGCCCAACAAATGGAGAAGAGAATGTTGACGAAGCGTGGCTGCATATCCTTGATCTGTGTGATGTGCTGGAAAAAATTTAGATGACGCGTGGACTGCTTGTGTTCGGCCACTAAAACATATGGAATGAACGACTTCACAATGGTTCTTGGCACAACAAAGACACGTACTTCTCATGCCACTTTCAGAAAAAAAAAATGTTGTTCACATTGGTGTGGTGAATTGGGTCGTAGGCCCAATATCAATTGGCAGCTTGAAAAGTGGGCTGCATTTAGCAAAAACAAACCAATTAGAACAAATTTATTTAATTAAAAATAAAAGAAATTAAAAGGATTAGGCCTAGGCGTTGGCCCAATGCTATAAGCCTTATTGGGATCACATCATCCCCTCCCTCTTGAAGAGGATCTGTCCTCAGATCTAGAGGTTTATTAAAGGCCCAAAGCAACGAAAGTTAAAGTTCCACCAGAATCAAAAACAAATCTGCACTAGTCATCAAATAAAATTATAATGAAATCATAATGACCATGCAGTAAAATTGAATGGAAAACTTTTGAAAATGGGCCTTTGAAAATTAAAAAAGATGATATTAAGCCCACTTCACAAAAAGAGTGTTTCACACTTTGACTAAAATGATTTTTGAAAAGAATTTTAGAGTCAAAGTGTGTTTTGACACAAGATATGGAAGAGGATGAAATAAGGGAATGAGATGGGGAACAAAATGTTTGAGAGGGAAACAAAACAAAAGATTTAATGACAAAGTAAATAAATCCTTAACAATTAGTTCCCCTTTTGCTTTTGAAACAATCTTTAACTCTACCATTGATGATTGTATTTCAATCTCACTCTTTTTGTCGTATTTTGTCTCTTTCCTCTAATTCTTTTCTCTCATTCTCTTCTTTTGCTTTTCTTAGACTCTCTTCTTTAGCCTTTTCTTCCTCATCTCTTTTCTTTCTCTCTATTATCTCTTTTTCCTCTTGTTCTCTTTGAGCACAAAGCTTCTCAAACTCTTCTTTTTCACGCTTCTTTTCAAACTCTCGAAGCTTTTGATGTTTAGCTTGCTCTCTCTTGTAGTTTCCTCTATTTCTTTGTTCACTCAAGAGCAAGTCTAAATTGTGCTTAAAATCTTTTTCTAGTCTAGAAAACTTAGCAATGTTTTGGATGAATTGATGAAGGATTGACCCCAACCAAGGATGGAGGCACATGCTTAAGAAGACTAAGCATGATGAAGGATTGATTCCCTATGTTGACTTAGTTGAATCAACTTTAGTTGACTTGTTAACCTTTGACTAGGTTTGACTTGTTGACTATAGTTGACTTGACTTAAGCCAACATGCTAATATATGTTTATTTGCTTTGTAGGTTAATTAGGAGTAACAAAGCAATGCTAGGTGCCGCATGGTGATTGGGGAGCATAAATGATGTGGAGGAGAGAGTAAAGCAAAGGCATAAAGCATAAAATAAAAGGCATGAAGCAAGTGTACCTATGTACCTTTGGTCTCCTTTGTTTTTAGCACACTTTGGCCACTTTTTGGAGACATATGAGACACATTCTTTGTCTCCTTTTGTGTTAGAACGAAATTAGCCTTGCACACACCATAGTTAGGTCTTTTGTCTATCATTTTTGTAACCTTATTTGACCTAGATTCTAGAAGCTAGGGTTAAGTTTTTGTAGAGACATCCTTAGGTATCTTTTATTTGCTTAGAGGCCCCTAAACTCTTCTATATAAGGGGTGCTCCTAGACATGTAAAAGGGTTGTACATTTTGAAGTAAAAACACTCTTGTGTCTCAACCATTTGTGAGAGTTTCCTCCCTTAGGAGTGAATACTTTTAAGCCTTATCTTGCATAGCAAGTGGCGGCACACATCTACTCATCTTCAAGGTTGCCATGGCTTCTAGCCTAGCCTTGTAGTGGCGTGCTTCTTACATTTTTACCATTTCTTTCCTTTCCATTTTATGTTTTCTTCTTCCTTTAATTGTTCTTGGTTTTCTATGGTTTATGTGCTTTCCTTTTCCTTTTTGTTTTGAATCAATCCATCATCTTCTTCTCTTGAGCTTTGTGAAAGGAACCTTCACATCTAGATAGCTTGCTATCTTAATGTCCAGTGGGGATTTTACTTAGCTTTGTTAATCAACTCACACCATATTCAATTATCTTAAAAAGAAACAAGATAATCCTTCATCACACATACAAACTGATCACGAAATGCAATTGGACAAACAATGCAAGAATGCAGCACAAATTCAACATGAAATAGTGAAAAATGTACTGCAAGAAATTGCTATTCATCTAGTAGCAATAGGTGAACTCCACAATACACCAAAACAGAAACTAAGCATGTGATAGACCAAACATGTACTGAAACAGAGACAAAAACAGGGACAATACACAAATTAGGCACGCATCTATGGAATCATTGACACAGAAAATGAACTAACAAAACCTAAGACAAAAACACGAGATTATAAAATTTAAAGCTAGGTAATCAAAACTGAAATTAAAACATAACAAACATGCATTAAGCGGCAGATTGAGAGAGCTAAACATTTCAACAGCACAGTTACTGATTCAAGGCAATCTGAACAATAGTAAAGAATCAATTTTAGCACGAAAACACATCAAGAGCACAAGATCAACACTAGAGAAGCAAAAATGACTCAAACGAGTATAGAACACGACATAATCGAACAGATAAAGAGAAAAACAATAGAGAGAGTGCTCGAATACTTAGCTTTGAAGACATCCGAGAACCGAGTGGCTCTAAATACCACTTGATGAGGCTCCTCCATTGCGGTACTCGCCAGAAAAGCTCTCCAATCGCCAGGAAGCCAACTAACAGATTCCTAATGACAAAAAAAAGGAGAAACGGGACGGACATTCCTATCTAACGGGACAGAACCCTCAAGGGGCACAACCCTCTTAAGAACCCTAGCGGTTGGTGATGTAGAAACCTAGCTGCGACGTGGGTGTACTTTAGGCGAAAGGAATGGATTCACGAGCCAGAACCGTGCTGCACGGGTGAAAGGAAATTGGATGCGTGAAGGCTGGAAGAAAGTTGGGCGAGCAAGAACCCTAGCCGCACCTATCTTCAATATGGATGCATTGGAGAATTGGCGAGAAGTGGTGATTGTTGGACCTGTTGATGCAGATTGGGCTTAAGCTCAATAACATTGATTCATGAGCAACGGTTGGTGTGATAATGGGAGGTGCGTTATCGTGTTGCAAAGTGGTGGTTTACGCACAATAATTGGGCTGATGTATGATTAGTCTCGGCCCAACAAATGGAGAAGAGAATGTTGATGAAGCGTGGAATGAACGTCTTCACAATGGTTCTTGGCCTAGCAAAGACACGTACTGATCTTGCCACTTTCAAAAAAAAAATGTTGTTCACATTGGTGTGGTGAATTGGGCCGTAGGCCCAATATCAATTGGCAGCTTGAAGAGTGGGCTGCATTTAGCAAAAACAAAACCAATTAGAGCAAATTTATTTAATTAAAAATAAAGAAAAATAAAAGAAATTAAAAGGAATAGGCCTAGGCGTTGGCCCAATGCTATAAGCCTTATTGGGATCACATCAGTTAGGCCTAAAGGGCTGGCCCATAGGGTGCCAAGGCCCCTAAAGTAGCCAAGGTCCCTCAATTGCAAGTCATTCAGAAAAATCAGTGCCCTAACTTACCCATTTTTTCTCCACAAAACCTCTGCTAGGGTTTCGAAGTATGCTGAGATTCGCGCTCAACTTGACCATGGTTCGACTCACTTTTGGAGGTCTAGTTCTAGAGCTGCTGTGCTTCGTGGTTCAATGTCAAACGTATAACCCCTTTCCAGGTAAGGGAAGCTAGGGTTTGCTGGTTTCTTTCGATTTGTTACTTGCTTTGATTCTGTTTCATGATGGCATGACTTGATTGATTATTCTAATTGATTGGAAACATGTTTAAACATTGTTTGGCCTGAATGTTTATTTGTTGCACGCGAGAAAAGTGGTAAGTATTGTCTTTCTCGCCCAAGCGAGCGTGTCTCGCCTAGGCGAGACTAATAGAGGCTCGCCCAGGATCTTCTGCTTGAACTGTCGCTCAGGAAACGAGTTTGCATTTTTTTAGCGATGGTGATCTCGCTGAGGCGAGAAGGGACTCGCTTGAGTGAGAGATCGCAGAAGCTGCTGTCCCACTTCTTGAACCCTCGCCTAGGCGAGAAGGGGCTTACCTAAGCGAGAGGATCTCCCTCGCCTGAGCGAGACCTTTTAGCCTGAGCGAGACTGGAGGCAAGTTTTGGTACTATTGTTGAGTGATTCACTGATGTGTTGCTTGCTTGTTCGATCTAAATGCTTTATTGGAAGGGTTGAGGGATGATACCATGGTTATAGTATGAGGTTGAGATGGAAATAAGATGTTGCTTTATTGTGTGTGAATTGGGAACTGTGATTTGTATGATTGGCTGTTTATATACATATGCATGTCAACATGATATTAGTATTTATGGGAACTCTCTGATTGGTTGGTGAGACATATACATAGTCTGAGAAGGACGTAATTCCATGACTCTTGTAGTGAGAGTTTTTAGTGGTGCCTCACCTAATGGACGTAATCCCATGGGCCTTCATATTGGGAGTCCCTGGTGGTGCCTCATCTAATGGACTTAAAGGAGACCAAAGGTACATAGGTACACTTGTTTTATGCCTTTTACTTTATGCTTTATGCCTTTGCTTTACTCTCTTTTCCATATCATTTATGCTCCCCAATCACCATGTGCCACCTAGTATTGCTTTCTTACTCCTAGTTAACTTACAAAGCAAATAAACATAGATTAACATGTTGGCTTAAGTCAAGTCAACTATAGTCAACAAGTCAAACCTAGTCAAAGGTCAACAAGTCAACTAAAGTTGATTCAACTAAGTCAACTTAGGGAATCAAAATAACAAACACAAATGAAAGGGATGAAGGATTAGTGAACTTCCTTTCTCAACATGCTTAGTCCTCTTAAGCATGTGCCTGCATCCTTGGTTGGGGTCAATCCTTCATCATCCTGCCATTCTAGGAGAGAATTTGACCACAAATTCTTTAAGCCTTTGTAAATGGAGCTTGACTTGTTTTGGGGGAGGTTTTGTGCGTCCCTTTTATCAGCTCTTGTTGCATCCTTTCTAAGGGTACTACACCTAGCTTTGGTTAGGCCATCCCTTTTTTCTAGACTACTTTTCCTCTCATGCTTGCGCATTGGTTCTTCCTTTTGAGCCTTGCAAGAGAAGGAAGAATGGTGATGTCCATCTTGCTTTGGAAATCCTTTTTTGGAGGCAAGTAACACTTTGGAGGTAACTTGCTCTTTTTCTTTTTCATCTTTTCTCTTATCTTTCACTTTATTTTGGTCCTCATTTGTTTGATTGGGTGAGAGAGGTAGGAGTGTGAACTTCTTGCCTTGGAAGGAGAAAGCATAGGTGTTAGCATGGCCATCATAAATGACTTTTCTACCAAATTGTCATGGCTTACCTGGCAAAATACGAGCTGCTTCCATAGGCACAACATCACATAACACCTCATCTTTAAAATTTCCAATTGAAAAGTTAATGAGGACTTGTTGAGTTACCTTAATGTCTTCTTCCTTAAGCCATGATAACTTGTAGGGCTTGGCATGAGGGATAGTTTTCAAGCCAAGCTTGTCCACAACCCTTGTGCTAGCCACATTTACACTACTTCCATTATCTATGAGAAGGGGACATAGTTTGTCATTGATATGGCACCTTGAATGAAAAATGTTTTGTCTTTGAGAAGGGTGAAGTTCCTTGGAAACTTGTCTTAGTTGGTGCCTTATCATTAACAATCCAACTTCAAGGGGTTTAATCCTTTCACTTCAAGAAGAAGTGTGGGCAGAAGTACTTTTGGGGGAAGGGGGAAAAGAATGTTCACTCTCTACATTTTTAAGGTTTAAGGCCATGGTTCTTTTGGTAGGACAATTTGAAGCTATGTTCCCATATCCCAAACACTTAAAACATTTTATAGAACTTGTCCTTGTACCTTGAGAAGAATTAGGAGTTTCATTAGAAGGCCTAAACGAATTAGTCCTAGGAGGTGGGTATTGGGAACTCTTGGGTGGTGATTTATCATGTTTTCTTTCTTTATCTTTCCAAGTACTAGAATAATAGTCATTGTATGAACCACTCCTCTTGGCCTCTTTTTCCTTTTGCAATTGAGTTTCCACTTTGGTGGCCAAATGTATAACTTTGTCAAGAGAGGAAGTCATGGCATAATCCTCAAACTCTAAGACTACCAAATCTACTTGCTTTTGATCACTAACAACATGAATGGTAAAAATTTGGTCCACTTTTTGTTCCCACTCAATGTAGATGTTTGGGTCATTTTCTCCTTTGAACTTAGGAATCTTTGGAGTTTGCTTCTCTTGTGATGGGTTGTGCCTAGAATGCCCTCTTTTCCTTGCCTCTCTTTCTTGATCCCTAGCTTCAAGCCTTTGAATTTTATCTTGGATTCTTAGGTCACTTTGCTCCTTGTCCTTTCTCAATTGTTCAAAGAACTCCTTCCTATACAACTTCAAATCCCGAAGCAATCTCACCAATGTATTGTTTTTGTTTGGAGTAGGTGCATTTGATGAACTTGCCATGATTCCTACAACAAAACACTCAAAGCCAAGACAAAATAAATCAATTAGGGGTTAGACAACATGAAAACCAAGACCAATTCCAACCCAAAATGCAACCTAAGTGTTTAGATCACACTCCCAAAGTAACAAGGCAAGGCTAACACTCAAAATCCATCAAAGGATTGAAGAAAATACTTTTAAAAACTTGTGCAAAACCTTTCAAATGCAAGACAAGTGATTTGGCCACAACACCCCAAGAGTTTCAAGAAAAGAAAACTAGTAAGACAAAACAAAGAACACCTAGTGACAAGCAAGAAAAGCACAAAAACAAGGAAAGCTAAACTCTAAAGAAGAAAAGTTTGAGACAAAACTTTTAACAAGACTAAAACAACAAAAACACATTTTAAAGACTATGGAAAATACTTGACAAGCATCTTCAAGTCTTAAATCATGCATGCACCAAGAAAGATCATAACTAAGTTAAAATATGGAACTAATTAGCCAATATCACCCAATTCTCAATTATGAAAACTAGTGGCATAACATCTAGTGAAAAACACACTTTTAGTTCACAAAGGAGTAAGGTTGCTCTCGGTTTTTAGGCAAAAATTGGTGCAAAATTTT
Source organism: Vigna unguiculata (assembly GCF_037176805.1). Lineage (NCBI taxonomy): Eukaryota > Viridiplantae > Streptophyta > Magnoliopsida > Fabales > Fabaceae > Vigna > Vigna unguiculata. Next base: position 14,544,799 of record NC_140793.1, on the reverse strand, counting down.
CTTCTTTCACAACTAGTTTCATAAAATGGTGAGAAAGAGTTTTAGGTGGCTTGGACACTTAGTTCCTTAAGTTTTAGGCCAAAATCAATTTCATGGAGCTTACATCAAGCAAGACATAAAGTGAAAGCAAAATTCAAATACTTGGAAAAACAAGAATAAGAAAACTTCAAGTTAACATATGACATATAACTCAAGCAAAAGTTACGCACCTTTAAAGACTCAACATGACATACACAAAGACACAAACTTGTAGCTATCAAGCATTTAAACTCATGGATTTGAGGCTTAAAGACTAAGCATCCAAAGACATGTTATCCAACCACATTTAGGAGCTTAAAGAGGTGCAAAAACCGTAACCAAACTGCCACAACAGAACCTGAAAACATTGATTCACGTATTCTTGGCAGATTTGTCCTTTGCTTACTAATTTGATCATAACTTTCTCCATAGAACTCCAAATGCGTTGGTTCTTTTTTTTCCTGGAAACTAGCCTCAAAGAGCTTTCTTTTGACACAAAAAACTTAATTTTTTACCGCTAAGTTGGTGCAGTTGAATGTTTTAAAATCGTCACGTTATCTTTCAGCACTATTTTTATGTGTAATGAAAGTGGATTTGAACCATACAAAGATAGCTACAATAAGACAACGTTAGCACATGAAAAACACCATATTCAAGATAACCTAGGCTCTAGATATAAAATGATGATGGAGTTGATTATTGAGTATGGTGTGAGTTGATTAAGAAAGCTAAGTGAAATCCCCACTGGACATTAAGATAGCAAGCTATCTAGATGTGAAGGTACCTTTCACAAAGGTCAAGAGAAGAAAATGACGGATTGATTCAAATGAAAACGAAATGGAAAACACATAAACCATAAAAAACCGAGAACAATTAAAGAAATAAGAAAACATAAAATGGAAAGGAAAGAAATGGTAAAAATATGAGAAGCACGCCACTACAAGGCTAGGCTAGAAACCATGGCAACCTTGAAGATGAGTGGATGTGTGCCGCCACTTGCTATCCAAGATAAGGCTTAAAAGTATTCACTCCTAAGGGAGGAAACTCTCACAAATGGTTGAGACACAAGAGTGTTTTTACTTCAAAATGTTCAACCCCTTTTACATGTCTTGGAGCACCCCTTATATAGAAGAGTTTAGGGGCCTCTAAGCAAATAAAAGATACCTAAGGATGTCTCTACAAAAACCTAACCCTAGCTTCTTGATGAAGGATTATCTTGTTCCTTTTTAAGATTATTGAATATGGTGTGAGTTGATTAAGAAAGCTAAGTGAAATCCCCACTGGACATTAAGATAGCAAGCTATCTAGATGTGAAGGTTCCTTTCACAAAGCTCAAGAGAAGAAGATGATGGATTGATTCAAAACAAAAAGGAAATGGAAAGCACATAAACCATAGAAAACCAAGAACAATTAAAGGAAGAAGAAAACATAAAATTGAAAGGAAAGAAATGGTAAAAATGTGAGAAGCACGCCACTACAAGGCTAGGCTAGAAGCCATGGCAACCTTGAAGATGAGTGGATGTGTGCCACCACTTGCTATGCAAGATAAGGCTTAAAAGTATTCACTCCCAAGGGAGGAAACTCTCACAAATGGTTGAGACACAAGAGTGTTTTTACTTCAAAATGTTCAACCCTACTCACTCACACTCATAGAACCTTGGTGAAGCCTTTGGAGCTTCAAAAGAAGTTCCTTCCTATAGGAGGGAGGAACAAATCTAGCGCGCATAAGAGTTTTAATGTCCATCCAAGAAGCCGCGAGTGGCCCTTGGTCATAATTCTTACAAACTTTATGCCACCAAGTATTGGCATACTCCAAAAATCCTAAAACTACTAGATCAACTTGTGTTTGATCCTTTACATGATTTTCATTGAAAATTTGATCAACTTTAGCTTCCCAATCAAGGAAGACTTTGGGATCACTTCCTCCATAGAACTTAGGAATCTTTGGAGTTTGCTTCTCTTGTGATGGGTTGCGCCTAGAATGCCCTCTTTTCCTAGCCTCTCTTTCTTGCTCTTTAGCTTCAAGCCTTTGAATGTGCTCTTGGATTCTTAGGTCACTTTGCTCCTTGTCTTTTCTTAATTGTTCAAAGGCCTCCTTCCTAGACAACTCCAAATCCCAAAGCAATCTCATCAATGTATTGTTTTTGTTTAGTGTAGGTGCATTTGATGAACTTGCCATGATTCCTACAACAAAAACACTTAAATCCGAGACAAAATAAATGGATTAGAGGTTAGACAACATGAAAACCGAGACCAAATCCAACCCAAAATGTAACCCAAGTGTTTAGATCACTCTCCCAAAGTAACAAGGCAAGACTAGCACTCAAAATCCACCAAAGGAGTGAAGCAAACACTTTTAAAAACTTGTTCAAAACCTTTCAAATGCAAGACAAGTGATTCGGCCACAACATCCCAAGAGTTTCAAGAAAAGAAAACTACTAAGACAAAACAAAGAACACCTAGTGACAAGCAAGAAAAGCACAAAAACAAGGAAAGCTAAACTCTAAAGAAGAAAAGTTTGAGACAAAACTTTTAACAAGACTAAAACAAGAAAAGCACATTTTAAAGACTCTATGGAAAGCACTTGACAAGCATCTTCAAGTCTTAAATCATGCATACACCAAGAAAGATCATAACCAAGTTAAAGCATGGAACTAATTTGCCAATATCACCCACTTCTCAAGCATGAAACTAGTTGCATAACACTTAGTGAAAAACACACTTTTAGTTCACCAATGAGCAAGATTGCTCTCGGTTTTTAGACAATATTTGGTGCAAAAATTTTATTCTTTTCACAACTAGTTTCATAAAATGGTGAGAAAGAGTTTTAGGTGGCTTGAACACTTAATTCCTCAAGTTTTAGGCCAAAATCAATTTCATGGAGCATACATCAAGCAAGACATAAAGTGAAAGCAAGATTCAAATACTTGGAAAAACAAGAATAAGAAAACTTCAAGCTAACATATGACATATGACTCAAGCAAAAGTTAGGCGCATTTAAAGACTCAAACATGTAGCTATCATGCATTTAAACTTTTGGAAATGAAGGTCAATGATTAAGCACACAAAGACATGTTATCTAACAACATTTAGGAGTAAGAAGAGTAACAAAAACAGTAGCCAAAACTGCCCAACATAACCTGAAAAATGTTGATTCGCGGTGATCTCGGCAGCTCTGACCTTTGCTCACTATTTCAATCATAACTCTCTCCACAGAACTCCAAATGCATTGGTTCTTTTTTTGTTAAAAACTAGACTAACAGAGCTTTCGTCGGACATCAAGAACATAATTTTTGGACCACTGAGCAGGTGCAGTTTAATCTTTTAAAATCGTGAACAGTTTCTGCCAGCATTGTTTTTATGTGGACCATTCAAAGATAGCTACACAAGACAAGGTTAGAACATGAAAACACCATATTCAAGGACAACCAAAGCTCTAGATACCAAATGATGAAGGATTATCTTGTTCCTTTTTAAGATTATTGAATATGGTGTGATTTGATTAAGAAAGCTAAGTGAAATCCCCACTGGACATTAAGATAGCAAGCTATCTAGATGTGAAGGTTCCTTTCACAAAGCTCAAGAGAAGAAGATGATGGATTGATTCAAAACAAAAAGGAAATGGAAAGCACATAAACCATAGAAAACCAAGAACAATTAAAGGAAGAAGAAAACATAAAATGGAAAGGAAAGAAATGGTAAAAATGTGAGAAGCACGCCACTACAAGGCTAGGCTAGAAGCCATGGCAACCTTGAAGATGAGTGGATGTGTGCCGCCAGTTGCTATGCAAGATAAAGCTTAAAGGTATTCACTCCCAAGGGAGGAAACTCTCACAAATGGTTGAGACATAAGAGTGTTTTTACTTCAAAATGTTCACCCCTTTTACATGTCTAGGAGCACCCCTTATATAGAAGAGTTTAGGGGCCTCTAAGCAAATAAAAGATACCTAAGGATGTCTCTACAAAAACCTAACCTTAGCTTCTAGAAACTATGTCAAATAAGGTTACAAAAATGAGAAATAAAAGAGACTAACAAAGAGAAAATAAAAAGATTTGTGAGTGGTCTTAGGAGATACATACAAGACCAAGTAGAGTTGTATGAGTACTCCACTCTTGAAAATGTTTTCACACTTGCCCTTGGGATTGAAATTCAATTGAAAAGAAAAAGAAGGGCAAGGAAGAGTTACTCACCCAACCACTACTTTAGTCACTCATGGAAGGGAAAGGATAAAAAGAAACATGATAAGTTCCCTTCTAACTCTCATCAAGAGCCACCAAGTAAAAGTAAGTCACCAAGTGATCACATTCACCATTCCACTTCTCAAAGATCAAGTTCCATTAAATGTTTTAAATGTTTGGGTTATAATCACATTGCTTTAAATTGTCCAACCAAAAGGACCATGATCTTAAAGAAGAGTAATGATGTTGAAAGTGAACACTCATCTCCCCATTCTCTTTCAAAAGAATCTTCTTCCTCTAGTAAAACTAAAATTTTTGAGAAAGACCCTATGTTATTAAGGCGCATGATAGGTCAAGATCAAAGTGAGCTTGAGCCAACTCAAAGAGAAAACATTTTTCAATCTAGGTGCAAAATTAACAAATGGGTTTGCTCTCTAATTATTGATGGAGGAAGTAGTACCAATGTAGCTAGCACAAGGTTGGTGGAAAAGCTTAGCTTAGAGACCATTCCTCATGCTAAACCCTACAAGCTTGCTTGGATAAGTAAAAAGGGAGAAATAGATGTCAATAAACAAGTCCTAATTAACTTCTTTATAGGAAGCTACAAAGATGAGGTGCTATGTGATGTTGTTCCCATGGAAGTCACACATATCTTACTAGGTAGGCCATGGCAATTTGATAAACAAACTTTACATGATGGCTATACCAACCAATACATTTTCTTCAAAAATGGGAAAAAGACAACTTTACTACCTCTATCACCTCAAGAAGTTAATAAGGATAGAAATATAATAAGAAAAGATAAAGAAGAAAAAGAAAAGGGGCAAGCTTTCACCAAGGTTTTACTTGCCTACAAAAAAATTCTTCCAAAGCAAGATGTGCATCACTCTTCCTTCTCTTCCCAAGCCAAAAAGGAAGGCCCAAAGCAGAAGCAAGAGAGGAAGAGTAGTCTAGAAAATAAAGATGGCCTAACCAAAGCTAGGGGTAATACCCTTACAAAGGATGGAACAAAAGCTCATAAAAGGGAGGCGCAAATCCTCCCCCAAATCAAGTCAAGTTCCATCCACAAAGGCTTCAAGAATTTGTAATTAAATTCTCTCCAAGAACGGGAGGATGATGAAGGATTGACCCCAACCAAGGATGAAGGCACATGCTTAAGAAGACTAAGCATGTTTAGAAAGGAAGTTCACTAATCCTTCATCCCTTTCATTTGTGTTTGTTATTTTTGATTCCCTAAGTTGACTTAGTTGAATCAACTTTAGTTGACTTGTTGACCTTTGACTAGGTTTGACTTGTTGACTATAGTTGACTTGACTTAAGCCAACATGCTAATCTATGTTTATTTGCTTTGTAGGTTAATTAGGAGTAAGAAAGCAATGCTAGGTGGCGCATGGTGATTGGGGAGCATAAATGATGTGGATGAGAGAGTAAAGCAAAGGCATAAAGCATAAAGTAAAAGGCATAAAACAAGTGTACCTATGTACCTTTGGTCTCCTTTGTTTTTAGCACACTTTGGCCACTTTTTGGAGACATATGAGACACATTCTTTGTCTCCTTTTGTGCTAGAACGAAATTAGCCTTGCACACACCATAGTTAGCTCTTTTGTCTCTCATTTTTGTAACCTTATTTGACCTAGTTTCTAGAAGCTAAGGTTAGGTTTTTGTAGAGACATCCTTAGGTATCTTTTATTTGCTTAGAGGCCCCTAAACTCTTTTATATAAGGGGTGCTCCTAGACATGTAAAAGGGTTGAACATTTTGAAGTAAAAACACTCTTGTGTCTCAACCATTTGTGAGAGTTTCCGCCCTTGGGAGTGAATACTTTTAAGCCTTATCTTGCATAGCAACTGGCGGCACACATCCACTCATCTTCAAGGTTGTCATGGCTTCTAGCCTAGCCTTGTAGTGGCGTGCTTCTCACATTTTTACCATTTCTTTCCTTTCCATTTTATGTTTTCTTCTTCCTTTAATTGTTCTTAGTTTTCTATGGTTTATGTGCTTTCAATTTCCTTTTTGTTTTGAATCAATCCATCATCTTCTTCTCTTGAGCTTTGTGAAAGGAACCTTCACATCTAGATAGCTTGCTATCTTAATGTCCAATGGGGATTTCACTTAGCTTTCTTAATCAAATCACACAATATTCAATAATCTTAAAAAGGAACAAGATAATCCTTCATCACTTCTAGAAACTAGGTCAAATAAGGTTACAAAAATGAGAGACAAAAGAGTCAACTATGGTGTGTGCAAGGCTAACTTCGTTCTAGTACAAAAGGAGACAAAATGTGTCTCATATGTCTTCAAAATGGCCTACACTTGTTTTATGCCTTTTACTTCATGCTTTATGCCTTTGCTTTACTCTCTCATCCACAACATTTATGCTCCCCAATCACCATGTGCCACCTAGCATTGCTTTCTTACTCCTAATTAACCTACAAAGCAAATAAACATAAATTAACATGTTGGGTTAAGTCAAGTCAACTATAGTCAACAAGTCAAACCTAGTCAAAGGTCAACAAGTCAACTAAAGTTGATTCAACTAAGTCAACTTAGGGAATCAAAAATAACAAACACAAATGAAAGGGATGAAGGGTTAGTGAACTTCCTTTCTAAACATGCTTAGTCTTCTTAAGCATGTGCCTCCATTCTTAGTTGGGGTCAATCCTTCATCACGGTCCTATTTTATAGGTCAAATTTGATGGTCGAGTTTACTAGTCGAATTTACAAGACAAGTTTAAACATTGAGGTGGTAGTTCGTCATTAGGGTCGTTTGATAGAGGGTCGAATTTTACCGGTGAGTTTACGGGTCTCGTTTAATTGTTGAGTTTTGTTTTACTTTTCAAACCGATTTTACGGATAGGATTTACGAATCGTATTTTACAACTCAAATAGGTTAGTCAAGTTTACGGGTCAAGTTGATAGGTTGTGATTTTGGCGATCGAATTATATTTTACGCGATCGAATTTTATGTCGATTTTACAAGTGATTTTTTCGGTTCGAGTTTATGGTCAAATTTACAAGTCAAATGTATGTGTTGTGTTTGTGGGTCGAGTTTATGGATTTTACGAGGTTGAATTTTATGTCGATTTTACATATTGATTTTTGGTTTGAGTTTTCCGTGTAATATATGGATAAATTATACGTGTTGTGTTTATGGGACCGAGTTTGCAATTCAAGTTTTCAGGTCGAGTTTACGGATCAATTGTACGAGTCAAGTTTACTGGTCATTTTTTCGAGTTTGGTTTGCAGATCCAGTTCACAAGTCGATTTTATCGAAAAGTGTACGGGTCTAGTTTATGGACGATATGAGTTGGGTTTACAAATCGAGATTACGGGTCTTGTTTTATAGGTAAAAATTTGATGGTCGAGTTTACTAGTCGGCCTGAAATCTTGATACAGGGTCGAATTTTAACGTTTATTAAATGACCCATGTTTTCTTTTTGACTTTACAGTTGAATTTACAGGTCTGTTATAGGAGTTATGTTTATAAGACAAGTTTACGATCGACTTTATTAGATAGGTTTACGGGCCAAGTTTACGCGTCAAGATTTCAGGCCGAGTTTACGGGTCAAGTTTATAGGCAGACTTTACTTATCCTGTTTACTAGTCGCATTTAATTGTTGAGTTTCATTTTACTTTTCGAACCGAGCTTACAGATCGAGTTTACGAATCGTGTTTTATAGGTCAAATAGGCTTGTCAAGTTTACGATTTGAGTTTAGGGGTTGTGATTATGCTCGAATTTATGGGTGAAATGTATGTGCTATGTTTGTGGGTCGAGTTTATGAAATATGTTTACGAGCCGAGTTTACGGGTGTTATTTCAGCAAACATTTTACGAGGTTGAATTTTATGTCGATTTTATGGGTTGTGTTTTTGTTTTGAGTTTTCAGTCTAATATATGGATAGATTATACGTGTTGTGTTTATGGGTTTAGTTTATGGGATAGGTTTTGATGAGTCCATCTTCAAGAGTAAGGAAGCCAAGGAGAAGCCATGCGGAATTGATGAAGCTTCCATGGAGAAGGAAGAAGGTGCGGTAGTTAGAAAATGAGAGGAGAAGTGGTGCAGCAAGTGTGTTTGGAGAAGCTCTTAGGCTAGGTCTTCACATCTTCCTTGGCCCATGTAAAGTTCATCTTGGGCCTTATATGTGCATTGGAGGCCCATTCCCCTTGTATCCTCCTAACCATTGCTCTTGTTGTAGGTCCCTTGGTTAGAGGCATCTCATCATCCCCTCCCTCTTGAGAAGGATTTGTCCTCAAATCTAAAATTTCTGCCTCATCATCTGTACCACCTGCAAAAGGTATTAAGTCAGCAACATTAAAGGTGGCATGTGCATCATATTCTTCAGGAAACTCTAGCCTATATGCATTATCATTGACCCTTTTCAACACTTTAAAGGGATCATCACCTCGAGGGCTAAGTTTAGACTTCCTTTTCTTAGGAAATCTATCTTTTCTAAGGTGTAGCCACACCCAATCCCCTTCTTCAAAAATCATTTCCCTCTTCCCCTTATCGTTGTACTTAGCATACCTTTCGGTTTGTTGCTAGATTTGTCTTTTAATCCTCTCATGCATTTTCTTAACAAAATCAGATTTTGCCACCCCTTCTTTATGAATGAAATCAAAAGATGTAGGAAGTGGTAACAAATCCATAGGAGTGAGAAGATTCAAGCCATAAACAACTTCAAATGGAGAGATCTTAGTAGTCCTATGAACTACTCTATTGTAGGCAAACTCAATATGGGGAAGGTATTCATCCCAAGATTTATGGTTTCCTTTCAAAATTGCCCTTAGCATAGTAGACAGAGATTTGTTAACAACTTCAGTTTGCCCATCATTTTGTGGGTGACCTGAAGTAGAGAAATTAAGTTTAGTTCCTAGCCTTGACAAAAGAGTGTTCCAAAAATGGCTAAGGAACTTAGTATCTATATTAGAAACTATGGTGCATGGTATACCATGAAGCTTGACCACATCTCTAAAGAAAAGCCGAGCAATGTTGCTAGCATCATCCACTTTGTGGCAGGGTATAAAATGTGTCATTTTGCTAAAACGATCTACCACCACAAAAACGGAATCAAAACCCCTTTGTGTTCTTATGAGTCCTAAGACAAAATCCATACTTATATCTTCCCAAGGGGCTGAAGTAACAGGCAAAGGGGTGTATAATCCATGAGGCATTGTTTTAGACTTAGATTGTAAGCATGAAATACATCTATTACAATGCCTTTGGACATCCTTCCTCGTATGGGGCCAAAAGAATTTCTCTTTTAAAAGACCTAGGGTTTTTTCTACCCCAAAATGACCCATTAATCACCCTTCATGTGTTTCTTGAACAAGGAGTTTTCTCTATGAACCTTGGGGAATACAAATTTTTCCTTCTTTAAACAAATAACCCTCATTCACATAGAAACCTCCTTAAGGTCTTTCCATACATTCAACATAAGTAGAGGAAAACTCAGAATCTTGATTATACATTTCTGGAATGTGATCAAATCCAAGAATTTGGGCTCCCAATTTTGTAAACAAAGTGTGCCTTCTAGACAAGGCATCAACAACCACATTACTTTTTCCCTTCTTGTACTTTATCACATAAGGAAATTGTTCCAAGAATTCCATCCACTTAGCATGTCTTTTATTCAGCTTGTGTTGGCCCTTCAAATATTTTAGCGACTCATGTCACTATGAATGACAAACTCTTTGGACACAAGGTAGTGTTCCCAAGTTTGAAGGGCCCTTAACTAAGGCATACAATTCCTTATCATAGGTGGGATAGTTGAGGGAGGCACCATGAAGTTTTTCACTGAAATAAGCAATTGGGTGCCTTCCTTGCAACAATACAACACATATTCCTACACCGGATGCATCACACTCTAGCTCAAAGGTTTTTGAAAAGTTTGGTAAAGCTAGAATGGTGCATTGGTGAGCTTTTCCTTGAGTTGCTGAAAAGCAGACTCTTATTTTTCACTCCAATTAAAAGATATATCTTTCTTGACAAGTTCATTGAGGGGTGAAGCCAAAGTAGAGAAGTTAGGAACAAACCTCCTATAAAACCTTGCCAAACCATGGCAGCTCCTAACCTCTCCAACATTTTTAGGAGTAGGCCATTCTTGGATGGCCTTTATTTTTGTAAGGTCAACATGCACCCCATTTTTATTTACTACAAAACCTAAGAAAATAACACTATCTACACAAAAAGTGCATTTCTCTTTATTTGCAAACAAACTATTTACCGTAAGGATGGTAAGGACAGACCTCAGATAGTCTTTGTGCTCATGTAAGCTCTTGTTATAGATCAAAATGTCATCAAAGTAGACAACCATAAACTTTCCTATGCACTCTCTAAGATCGTGATTCATTAGCCTCATGAATGTGCTAGCTGCATTAGTAAGCCCAAAGGTCATCACCAACTACTCATATAATCCAAATTTGGTCTTAAAAGCGATTTTCCACTCATAACCTTCTTTGATTCTGATTTGGCTCTACAATCACAACACATTCTCCATTTCCCATCCTTTTTAGGTACTAACAAAACAGGCACAACACAAGGGCTAAAGCTCTTTTGAACCCAACCCTTCTCCAACAACTCTTAGACTTGAGACTCTATCTCCTTTGTTTCTTGAGGATTTGTCCTATAGGCTGTTCTATTTGGTAGACTAGCCCCAAGCACTAAATCTATTTGATGTTCAATTCCTCTAAAGGGAGGAAGCCCATCAGGCCAGTCCTTAGGGAATATATCCTCAAACTCTTTTAAAAGATTTTCAATTTTAGGAGGTAGATTCTTAAGCTCAAGAGCTTTGGCAGTACATGTGAGTGTTCCTTTACACAGCAGGAGGCATGAAGGTTGTTGAACATTGAGAACTTGATTTAAAGATTTAATGGTTAAAATATTCTCATTTTGAATGACCTTGGGAGAAGGAACACTAATCTCTCTCGCCTCAGATTCATCTTTATTTAGCTTTTGGACTTTTGGAGGACTTTTTTGTTGTCCTCATCTTTGTCTTGAAGTTGATCCTCGGCCACTTGTGATGGAAAAAGAGGATGAAGAACAAACTTTTTAGCCTTGTGAGTAAAGGTAATCTCGTTGGTGAGACCATTGTGCATGGTTTTTTTATCAAATTGCCAAGGTCTACCCAATAAGATATGACAAGCTTCCATAGGTACTACATCACATAACACATTATCTTCATATTTCCCTATGGAAAACTTGACCTTTACTTGATGATTAACTGCTGAATCCCCATCTTAATTAAGCCAATGAAGTTTGTAAGGTTTTGGATGAGGTAAGACAGTCAAAGACAGCTTGTCAACCAACCTAGTATTACAACAGTTACAACACAAGCCACTATCCACAATTAGAGAACAAGTGTTTTCCAAAATTTTACACCTTGTGTGAAATATGTTCTCTCTTTGTGTAAGTGCTTGTGGACTAGGTTGATTGTTGAGGATCCTTCTAACCATTAAAAGGTCCCTATCACAAGGGTGAGCATCTTCTATATTAGACTCATTGGATTCCTCACTTTCATTTTCATCTTGGCTGCTATATCTATCAACACCCAAAAGAATCATGCTTTTTTGGTAGGGCATTGAGATACTATGTGACCTCTACCAAGACATTTGAAACATTTGATTTCAATTGTGCGAGTGTGTGATGAAACATTTGAAACATTTGTCTTTACCTTTTCCTAGATTCCTAGGTGGCTATTCCTTTTTCTCTTCTTTCTTAAAATCCTTCTTAACATAAGAGTTAGTTTGAGCTTGATTTCTTTTTGAAAAAGATTTTCTCAAATTTTGTTGTTTTACCTAAATGCATATTTGCACTAAATCATTCAAATCTTGGTAAGGTAGAAGCTCAACACTATATCTTATATCAAGGTTTAAGACACTTAAGAATCTAGAAATGGTAATTGAATCTTCCTCAATTATTCCCGCCCTCATCATAAGTAACTCCATTTTCTTTCTATATTCTTCCACAGACATATTTCTTTGTTTGAGTCTTTGGAGCTTGTTCATGAGCTCTCTATTGTAGTAAGAGGGAATGTGTCTCCTCCTAAGGGCTGACTTAAGATCATTCCAATATTCAATTGAAGGTCTATTACTTCTTAGCCTCTCTTGGACTATAGAAGTGAGGAGACACATTCAATTGAATGTGTCTCCTCACTTCCACTCTCACTTTCAGTTTCATCTTGGTTGCTATATCTATCAACACCCCTAAGATTTATGGTCTTTTTGGTGGGGCATTGAGATGCTATGTGACCTCTACTAAGACATTTGAAACATTTGATTTCACTTGTGCGAGTGTGTGATGATGCACTCTCCTCTTTACCTTTTCCTAGATTCCTAGGTGGCTCTTCCTTTTTCTCTTCTTTCTTAAAATCTTTCTTAAAGTAAGAGTTAGTTTGAGCTTAATTTCTTTTTGAAAAAGATTTTCTCAAATTTCGTTGTTCTACCTTAATGCATATTTGTACCAAATCATTCAAATCTTGGTAAGGTAGAAGCTCAACTCTATTTCTTATATCAAGGTTTAAGCCACTTAAGAATCTAGAAATGGTTATGTGATGAAGGATTATCTTGTTTTCTTTTAGAGTTATGAATATGGTGAAGTTGTTTAAGAAAACTTTTTGAAAATTCCCACTGGACATTAAGATAGCAAGCTATCTAGATGTGAAGGTTCATTTCTCAATCTCATGAAAGGAAGAAGAGAGTTGGATTCAAGCTTAAACTTACACGGCATTAATAACACTTAAAGAACCAAAATGAAAGAAGAAACATTAAAAATGGAAAGCATAGAAGATGAAGCATGGAAGAAGCACGCCACTCATAGGGGGGATCTAAGCCAACCAAGCCCTAGAGATGAGTGATGGTGTCGCCACTTGCAAGCAAGATAAGGCAAAGGTGAGTTCACTTCTAGGGAGGAGAGCTCACGAAAATTTAATGGTTGAAACACAATAGTTTAGAAACAAAATGATCAACCCTTTTACAAGACAAGGAGCACCCTTTAAATAGGAGTTCATACGAGTCCTTTAGCAAATACAAAAACATGAAAAAGGATTAACTAGCAAACCCTAAACCTAATATGCGAGTGAGTCTTGGCCAAGTGAAGGGAGATGATTGGTGGAGGCATTCCCATGAGGATTCTAGGCCAAAAGAGGAAGGAGACCAAGTGACCTTCTAAGGCATAAACCGCAAAGGCAAAAGGAGACAAGGTACATGTCTACTTCTGCTTTTGCTTTATGCTTTTTGCTTTCCTCTCTCTTCCACTTCATCCAAGTGCTCCAATCACCAAGTGCCACCTAGCCATGCTCTACTTTCTCTTAATTACCTACAAAACAAGACAAACAAGGATTAGCATGTTAGTTTATGTTAATCTAATCTTGGTCAAAGGTCAACTTTGGGTCAAAGTCAACAAGTCAACCAAAATAAGTCAACTAGAAACCAACTTAGGGAATTCAAACTAAAGTAATGCAAAACAAAGATAAAGGTGATGGAATAGAAGACTCCCCTCTAGACATGCTTCTAGTGATCTTTCATGAGGGAGCTTCTATGGAGGTGGTCACGCCTTCATCATCCTCCCCTTCTTTGAGAGAATTCGACCACGAATTCTTAAACCCTAAATCAAAAGGAGAAAGGTCACAAACATTGAATGAGTTACTTATGTTGTAGCTTGGGGGTAAGTCTAACTCATAAGCATTGTTGTTAATTCTCCTAATGACTTGAAAGGGGCCATCCCCTCTAGGGAGGAGCTTAGACTTCCTTTGAGTAGGGAATCTCTCCTTTCTCAAGTGAAGCCAAACCCAATCTCCCTCTTGGAAGATGACTTCCTTTCTTCCCTTATTACCATCCTCTTGTTGTTTCTTAACTCTTCTCTCAATGGTTTCCTTGACTTGTGAATGCAAGTCTTGGATGTACCTGGCTTTAGCCTCACCATCTTGCCAAGTCCATGCCTCATGAGTGGGAAGGGGAAGGAGGTCTAAGGGAGTTAGGGTATTGAACCCATACACAACCTCAAAAGGGGAATGAGAAGTAGTGGAATGCACAATCCTATTGTAGGCAAACTCTATGTGGGGAAAAAGTTCCTCGCACTCTCTAATGTTTTGCACTATCATACATCTTAGCATTTACCCTAGGGTTCTATTAACCACCTCGGTTTTGCCATCACTTTGGTTATGGCAAGTGGTGGAGAAAAGAAGCTTGGTGCCAAGTTTACCCCACAAGATTCTCCAAAAATGGCTTAGGAACTTGGAGTCCCTATCACTTACAATGGACCTAGGTAGGCCATGTAGTCTTACCACTTCCTTGAAAAAAAAGATTTGCAATATAAGTTGCATCATCAATCTTATGGCAAGGAATGAAATGGGCCATCTTAAAGAACCTATCCACCACTACAAAAATGGAATCCCTACCTTTTTTGGTCCTTGGGAGGCCTAAGACAAAATCCATAGATGTGTCAACCTAAGGCTTGTTAGGGATAGGCAAGGGAGTGTAAAGACCATGGGGTTGGACTCTAGACTTGGCTTTCATGCATGCTATGCAACTTTTGCAATGCCTATCAACATGCTTCCTTATGTGAGGCCAATAGAAGTGTTCTTTCAGGACTTCCAAAGTCTTGTTTGGCCCAAAATGCCCCATTAATCCTCCCTCATGTGCCTCTCTAATGAGTGGGGCTCTTAAGGAATCTTGGGGAATGCAAAGTCTCTTACCTTTGAAAAGATATTGATTGAGAAGGTAAAAGTCTTTGTAAGCCCATTGGTGGCACTCACTAAGAATGGAGGAGAAATCAACATCCCTTGGATACAATTCCTTAATATGATCAAAACTAAGAAATTTAGTTTCAAGAATTGAAAGTAGGGAATGCCTTCTTGAAAGAGCATCCGCCACAATGTTAGCCTTTCCTTGCTTATGTTTGATCACATATAGGAATTGCTCTAAGAAATCTACCCACCTAGCATGCCTCTTATTTAACTTGCCTTAGGTTTTCAAAAATTTGAGTGACTCATGGTCACTATGTATCACAAACTCCTTTGAAAGAAGATAGTGTTCCCAAGTTTGCAAAGTTCTCACAAGAGCATAAAGCTCTTTGTCATAGGTGGAGTAGTTGATGTGACTCCCCTTGAGTTTCTCACTAAAATAGGCTTTGGGGTGCCCTTCTTGGAGAAGCACGACCCCAATGCCTACATTGGATGCATCACACTCAATTACAAAAGTTTTGGAGAAGTTAGGGAGGGCTAAGAGTGGTGCATTGATCAATTTTTGTTTTAAAGTTTCAAAAGCCTTTTCTTGATCTTTGCCCCACTTATAGATCACACCTTTCTTGACCAATTCATTGAGAGGGGCGGCTATGGTGCTAAAGTTTGGCACAAACCTCCTATAAAAACTAGCCAACCCATGGAAAGACCTAAGTTCACTTACATTCTTTGGGGGAGGCCAATCCTTAATGGCCATTACTTTTTCTTGGTCCACATGGACCGTATGTTGAATTATTTTGAAACCTAGGAAGATCACATGATCCATCCCAAACATACATTTCTCCATGTTAGCATACAAAGATGCCTTCCTTAAGGTCTCTAACACATGATGCAAGTGGTCATCTTGAGACATACTATAAATGAGAATGTCATCAAAGTACACCACAACAAACTTCCCTAAGAACTCTCTAAGAACATGGTGCATGAGTCTCATGAATGTACTAGGTGCATTGGTCAAGCCAAAAGGCATGACTAACCACTCATATAATCCAAACTTAGTCTTGAAAGAGGTTTCCCATTCATCACCTTCTTTGATTCTAATTTGATTGTACCCACTCTTCAAGTCTATTTTGGAAAATATGGTTGCACCATGTAACTCATCAATTAAATCATCTAATCTAGGAATAGGATGCCTATACTTGATGGTTATGTTGTTGATAGCCCTACAATCTATGCACATTCTCCATGTTCCATCCTTTTTGGGGACAAGAATCATGGGCATTGCACAAGGACTCATGCTATGTTGCACCCACCCCTTTTCTAACAAATCATTCACTTGTTTTTGAATTTCCTTAGCCTCATCGGGACTAGTCCTATAGGTTGGCCTATTAGGCAAAGATGAGCCTTGTATGAAATCAATTTGGTGTTCTATACCTATTAGGGGTGGGAGACCCTTTGGAGGTTTTTGAAAAACATCTTTGAACTCATCTAAGACTAATGACAAGTCTAAGGGATATCTAGAGTGAGGGTTTTGGAAGGAGGGGGAAGATTCACTAGGATAAGCTAGGAAGATGGGTTTTTGGGCAAGCATTGCCTTCTTCACCCCTTTGAGGGTGATCATGCTCTTCTTGGACTCATTGCCATGCCCTTGCGCCTTCTTTTGCGCCTTCTCTTCTTTTCTTTTCTTTATCTTTTGCAATTGGTCCTCATTGACTTCTCTTAGTGAAATAGGTAGTAATGTGATCTTTTTGCCTTGGAAGCTAAAGGTAAATTTGTTGGCATGGCCATCATGAAAAGCTTTCCTATCAAATTGCCATGGCCTTCGTAATAAAATGTGGGTTGCTTCCATGGGCACTAAGTCACATAATACCTCATCTTTGTAGTTTCCAATGGAGAAGTTAATAAGGACTTGTTTGTCCACTTTAATCTCACCTTCCTCACTAAGCCAAGAAAGCTTATAGGGCTTGGCATGAGGGATGGTTTTCAAGCCAAGCTTGTCTACAACCCTTGTGCTAGCCACATTAACACAACTTCCACTATCAATTATGAGGGAGGAAGTTTTGTTGTTGATTTGGCACCTTGAGTGAAAAATATTTTCTCTTTGGTTTTCAACTTCTTTAGGCACTTGGCCTAGCATGCGCCTAACCACCAACAAACCTCCTTTATTAGGTTTGATTTCATCCTCACTTGAAGATTGGGAAGAAGTGTAGGAGGAAGAACTTTTAGGGGAGGGGGAAGAAGAATGTTCACTTTCAACCTCTCCTTTAGGGTTCAAGATCATGTTCCTCTTTGTTGGGCAATTTGAAGCAATGTGACCATAGCCCAATTATAACGTTGTCATTGACGCGTTCAAATTAATACTACTTATCTATAACAACTTTAGTATTGTTAAGAAAGTAGTCAATAAAATAGAAAGGGTAAAGTAACCCAAAGTCGTCTCCCAACGAACACGGAATTGATTTTTAACAAGTTAGTTCTTATAAAATCTATACAAAACGGTTAGTCAAATAAAATAATAAAAATATGAGGGATAAAGATAAAAAGATAAAATAAGATATAAACAATAGTAAAGAAAATAGATTGATTCCATTGCTTTTTCAAAATAGATTCATCATCGGTTATCTAAAGATTATTGCTCAATTAACTATTGTAATAGATTTAAAAATTAATCAATGTAAAGTCTCAATTAATTTGTTGGCGTTCTCACTTTTAACCAAAGTACAGTCTCAATTAAAAGTGAGAACTTTTAGATTATCCACAATAAATTCAACCAAAGTACAGTCTCAATCAAATTTACTATGCCTAATCATGTCTATTCTTTTATCTCCTTACCAAATAAAAAGCTTAATTAATCAAAGTAAAGTCTCAATTAATTGTAGTTAGAGTAAATACCTTTAACCAAAGTAAAGTCTCAATTATTGGTGAAAACTCATTTAATCATATGAAAGTTTCTAAATAAAATCAATGCAAAGTCTCAATTCAATTTAAAAACCCTTGAACTCATATGATCAACATGCATATAGATTTTAAATCATTACTTTTTACGTGATTCAAAGATAAAAGACATAGATGAATTAAAACCTCAACAATAATAAAAAGAACAAAGAAATTAATTCATTCTAACCTCAAAATCCATAATGAAACTACAATGGAATCAACCCAAGAAATTTTGCAATCCATGGAATACAAAAGAAGAATAAAGAGAAGGAAAGAAATTAGGCCCCCCTAAGGGTTCCTAAATTCCGAAGTGTCGAGCTTGTCTTTCTGCTTCTTCCTTGGTCTCTTTATATAGGAATTGGACTGGGCTTTTCTGTTGCTAAAACCTCTCACTTATCTTTTAAAATAAAGATAAAGATAAATATTCAAAGATATTTGGAGAGATATAAACTATTTGACAAATATAATTGGTTGATAATATCAATATCTAATATAATTAAATTAATTAATTAATTAAAGATATATGATAAATTATCACCAATTAATATTTGTATTAATTTTCCAAATCAACCCTTTGCAATCTCCTTAAATTATCTTCTAAATAATCCAATATCTTCAAGATATATTTGTTTGTTGTGAAACTAAAAAGATTCAAGAAGATCTTGTCATATTTAAAAAGATTCGGTAGTTATTATCTTTTAATATTTTATGATATAATTAAATAAGATAATTATTTAAAAATATCAAATAAAATATCTAAAGATATATTTTCCCAAATTATCTTCTATCATAAAGATAAAGAAAACCGCAAGATCCAATTTTTCTTTCCTCTCTTCTTGGTTTAGCCAAGCTTCTTCACTTTTTTAAGCTTTTCTTGCCGTCTTCATGCAATGCTTGGCTTTGATTTTTGTGCTTTTGATAATTTCTTATTCTTGGATTTATCTTTAAGGTGTCATGAAGATTTAATCAATTTATTTCCACACCTCCATGAGCTCAACTTAGCTGCAGCTGCACTAACACACCTCAAAATATCCAAAGAACATTTATGCAACTAAAAAGTTTACGGATCAGATTTATGAATTGTGTTTTAAAGTTCAAATAGTTTAGTCAAGTTTACGGGTCGAGTTTACGGGTCGTGATTTTTGCTCATATTTTACGGGGTGAAATATTTTGTCGATATAACCGGTGATTATTTCGGTTCGGGTTTATGCTCGAATTTAGAGGTGAAATTTGTGTGATGTGTTAATGGGTGAAGTTTATGGAATATGCTTACAGCCGAGTTTACGAATGTTATTTTGGCAAACATTTTATGAGGTCAAATTTTATGTCGATTTTAGAGGTTGTGTGTGTGGTTTGAGTTTTCAGTCTAATATATGGATAGATTATACATGTTGTGTTTATGGGTTGAGTTTTTGGGATAGGTTGACGGGCCGAGTTTGCGACCCAAGTTTTCAGACCGAGTTTACAGATCAAGTGTACGAGTGTAGTTTACTGCTCATTTTTTTCGGGTTGACTTTGCAGATCCAATTCATAGGTCAAATTTACAAATGAGTTTACAGGTCTAACTTATGGACATATGAGGTGGGTTTACAAATCGAGATTTCGGGTCCTGTTTTTTAGGTCAAATTTGATGGTCGACTTTACTAGTCAGATTTACAGGACGAGTTTTAAAATCGAAATTACAGTTCGTGATTAGGATCGTGTTATACATGGTCAAATTTTAAGGTTTCTTTTACACCTCATGTTTACTTTTTGAGTTGATGGTTGAATTTACAAGTCAACTATAGGGGTTGTGTTCATAAGAGAAGTTTACGATCAACTTTATTGGATAAGTTTATGGGCTGTAGTAATGGGTCAAGTTTTCATGCCGAGTTTACGGGTCAGGTTTATAGTGAGACTTTACAAATACTATTTACGGGTCTCTTTTATCTGTGTTGGTTCGTTTTACATTTCAAACAAAGCTTACGAATCAGATTTACAATTGTATTATACAATTTAAATAGTTTAATCAAGTTACGGGTCGAGTTTATGGGTCGTGAGTTTTGCTCATATTTTACGGGGTGAAATTTTATTTCGATTTAACCGGTGATTATTTCGGTTCGGGTTTATGCTCGAATTTACAGGTGAAATTTGTGTGATGTCTGAAAGGTTGAAGTTTATGGAATATGCTTATAGCCGAGTTTATGATGAAGGATTATCTTGTTTCCTTTTAGAGTTATGAATATGGTGAAGTTGTTTAAGAAAGCTTTTTTTAAAATTCCCACTGGACATTAAGATAGCATGTTATCTAGATGTGAAGGTTCATTTCTCAAGCTCATGAAGGAAGAAGAGAGTTGGATTCAAGCTTAAACACACACGGCAATAACAACACTAAAGAGCAAAATGAAAGAAGAAACAATAAAAATGGAAAGCATAGAAGATGAAGAATGGAAGAAGCACGCCACTCATAGGGGGGGATCTAAGCCAACCAAGCCCTAGAGATGAGTGATGGTGCCGCCACTTGCAAGCAAGATAAGGCAAAGGTGAGTTCACTTCTAGGAAGGAGAGCTCACGAATATTGGTGGTTGAATGCATCAAGTTTATAACAAAATGATCAACCCTTTTACAAGACAAGGAACACCCTTTAAATAGGAGTTCATAGGGGTCCTTTAGCAAATACAAAAACATGAAAAAGGATTAACTAGCAAACCCTAAACCTAATGTGAGAGTAAGTCTTGGCCAAATGAAGGGAGATGATTGGTGGAGGCATTCCCATGAGGATTCTAGGCCAAAAGAGGAAGGAGACCAAGTGACCTTCTAAGGCATAAACCACAAAGGCAAAAGGAGACAAGGTACATGGCTACTTTTGCTTTTGCTTTATGCTTTTTGCTTTCCTCTCTCTTCCACTTCATCCAAGTGCTCCAATCACCAAGTGCCACCTAGCCATGCTCTACTTTCTCTTAATTACCTACAAAACAAGACAAACAAGGATTAGCATGTTGGTTTAAGTTAATCTAATCTTGGTCAAAGGTCAACTTTGGATCAAAGTCAACAAGTCAACCAAAATAAATCAATTAGAAACCAACTTAGGGAATTCAAACTAAAGTAATGCAAAACAAAGATAAAGGTGATGGAATAAAAGACTCCCCTCTAGACATGCTTTTAGTGATCCTTCTTGAGGGAGCTTCTAAGGAGGTGGTCATGCCTTCATCATCCTCCCCTTCTTGGAGAGAATTCGACCATGAATTCTTAAACCATACATCAAAAGGAGAAAGGTCACAAACATTGAATGAGTTACTTATGTTGTAGCTTGGGGGTAAGTCTAACTCATAAGCATTGTTGTTAATTCTCCTAATGATTAGAAAGGGGCTATCCCCTCTAGGGAGGAGCTTAGACTTCCTTTGAGTAGGGAATCTCTCCTTTCTCAAGTGAAGCCAAACCCAATCTCCCTCTTGGAAGATGACTTTCTTTCTTCCCTTATTACCATCCTCTTGTTGTTTCTTAACTCTCCTCTCAATGGTTTCCTTGACTTGTGAATTCAAGTCTTGGATGTACTTGGCTTTGGCCTCACCATCTTGGCAAGTCCATGCCTCATGAGTGGGTAGGGGAAGGAGGTCTAAGGGAGTTAGGGGATTGAACCCATACACAACCTCAAAAGGGGAATGAGAAGTAGTGGAATGCACAACCCTATTGTAGGCAAACTCTATGTGGGGAAGAAGTTCCTCCCACTCTCTAATGTTTTACACTATCACACATCTTAGCATATTCCCTAGGGTTCTATTAACCACCTCGGTTTGGCCATCACTTTGGGGATGACAAGTGGTGGAGAAAAGAAGCTTGGTGCCAAGTTTACCCCACAAGATTCTCCAAAAATGGCTTAGGAACTTGGAGTCCCTATCACTTACAATGGACCTAGCTAGGCCATGTAGTCTTACCACTTCCTTGAAGAAAAGATTTGCAATAAGACAAAATCAATCTTATGGCAACGAATGAAATGGGCCATCTTAAAGAACCTATCCACCACTACAAAAATGGAATCCCTACCTTTTTTGGTCCTTGGGAGGCCTAAGACAAAATCCATAGAAATGTCAACCCAAGGCTTGGAAGGGATAGACAAGGGGGTGTAAAGACCATGGGGTTGGACTCTAGACTTGGCTTTCATGCATGCTATGCAACCTTTGCAATGCCTATCTACATGCTTCCTCATGTGAGGCCAATAGAAGTGTTCTTTCAAGACTTCCAAAGTCTTGTTTGGCCCAAAATGCCCCATTAATCCTCCCTTATGTGCCTCTCTAATGAGTGAGGCTTTTAAGGAACCTTGGGGAATGCAAAGTCTCTTACCTTTGAAAAGATATTGATTGAGAATGTAAAAGTCTTTGTAAGCCCCTTGGTGGCACTCACTAAGAATGGGGGAGAAATCAACATCCTTTGGATACAATTCCTTAATATGATCAAAACTAAGAAATTTAGTTTCAAGAATGGAAAGGAGGGAATGCCTTCTTGGAAGTGCATCTGCCACAATGTTTGCCTTTCCTTGCTTATGTTTGATCACATATGGGAATTGTTCTAAGAACTCTACCCACCTAGCATGTCTCTTGTTTAACTTGCCTTGGCTTTTCAGAAATTTGAGTGACTCATGGTCACTATGTATCACAAACTCCTTTGAAAGAAGATAGTGTTGCCAAGTTTGCAAAGTTCTCACAAGAGCATAAAGCTCTTTGTCATAGGTGGAGTAGTTGTTGTGACTCCCCTTGAGTTTCTCACTAAAATAAGCTGTGGGGTGCCCTTCTTGGAGAAGCACGACCCAATGCCTACATTGGATGGATCACACTCAATTTCAAAAGTTTTGGAGAAGTTAGGGAGGGCTAAGAGTGGTGCATTGATCAATTTTTGTTTTAAAGTTTCAAAAGCCTTTTCTTGATCTTTGCCCCACTTATAGGCCACACCTTTCTTGACCAATTCATTGAGAGGGGCGGCTATGGTGCTAAAGTTTGGCACAAACCTCCTCTAGAAACTAGCTAACCCATGGAAAGACCTAAGCTCACTTACATTCTTTGGGGGAGGCCAATCCTTGATGGCCATCACTTTTTCTTGGTCCACATGGACCCTATGTTGATTTATTTTGAAACCTAGGAAGATCACATGATCCATCCCAAACACACATTTCTCCATGTTAGCATACAAGGATGCATTCCTTAAGGTTTCTAACACACTCCTTAAATGATACTAGTGGTCATCTTGAGACATACTATAAATGAGAATGTCATCAAAGTACACCACAACAAACTTCCCTAAGAACTCTCTAAGAACATGGTGCATGAGTCTCATGAATGTACTAGGTGCATTGGTCAAGCCAAAAGGCATGACCAACCACTCATATAATCCAAACTTAGTCTTGAAAGAGGTTTTCCATTCGTCACCTTCTTTGATTCTAATTTGATTGTACCCACTCTTCAAGTCTATTTTGGAAAATATGGTTGCACCATGTAACTCATGAATCAAATCATCTAATCTAGGAATAGGATGCCTATACTTGATGGTTATGTTGTTGATAGCCCTACAATCTATGCACATTCTCCATGTTCCATCCTTTTTGGGGACAAGAATCATGGCACCTTGAGTGAAAAATATTTTCTCTTTGGTTTTCAAATTCTTTAGGCACTTGGCCTAGCATATGCCTAACCACCAACAAACCTCCTTCATTAGGTTTGATTTCATCCTCACTTGAAGATTGGGAAGAAGTGTGGGAGGAAGAACCTTTAGGGGAGGGGGGAGAAGAATGTTCACTTTCAACCTCTCCTTTAGGGTTCAAGATCATGTTCCTCTTTGTTGGGCAATTTGAAGCAATGTGACCATAGCCCAAACACTTAAAACATTTGATGGAACTAGTTCTTGAACTTTGAGAAGAGTTTGCACTTTCATAGGAGGTTCTAGACGAATTAGTCCTAGGTGGGTGGTCTTTGGAAGGTGGTTTCTCATCCTTTCTTTCTTTTCCTTTCCAAGTTCTAGAGTAGTATTCATTGTATGAAGTAATCCTCTTGGCCTCTTGTTTCTTTTTCAATTGACTTTCAACTTTTAAGGCCAAGTGTAAAATTTTGTCAAGAGTGGAATACTCATACAACTCAACTACATCTTGAACTTATCTTCTAAGACCACTCACAAATCTAGCTACCTTTTCTTCTTCACTTTCAAATTGGAGTCCTACTTTGAGAAGCATGGACTCCATCATTTTAAAATATTCATTCACACACATAGATTCTTGTTGAAGCCTTTGGAGCTTCAAAAGAGTCTCCCTCCTATAGTAGGAAGGAACAAATCTAGCGCGCATCAAAGTCTTAATGTCTATCCAAGAGGCCGCGGGTGGCTCGTGGTTAATATTGTCCATACACAATTGATGCCACCATGTCATGGCATAATCTTCAAATTCTAAAACTACTAAATCTAGTTGTTCTTGATCACCAACTAAATGAATGTTGAAGATTTGGTCCACATTTTGCTCCCACTCTATGTAGAGATTTGGGTCATTCTCCCCCTTGAACTTTGGAATCTTGATTGGTGGAGGTTGTCTTTGTGGGAGTTGATTGCGCCTTCCACCACCATCATAGTCGTGCCTTCTTCTTCTTCCACCATGGCTAGAGTCCTCGGAAGAGGACCTCTTCCTTCTCCTCTCATCTTCCCTAAGCTCAAGTCTTTGGATGTGCTCTTATAGGAAGATCTCACTTTGCTTCCTATCCGCCCTCAATTGGTCAAAAGTTTCTCTCCTACTCACTTCCATCTCACGTAAGATGTTGGCAAGGGTCATTTGTTCACTTTCTTGGGCCATAGGAGTCACCATGGGAGGGGAATAAGCTGAGACCGACTCCTCCTCTTATTCTACCTCCAAGATTGGATCCATATTCATGTTCCTACACCAAATACTCACCAAAAATCGAGACAATGAAGAGGTTAGCTAACAAAAAATTCCAAACCCGAGACCAACTGTGGTCTTCTCAAGCACCTAAGTGTTTTTGATCACACTCCCAAAGCACATAAGCAAGGCTAGCACTCAAAAACTTTCCAAACAAGTGAAAATACCTTTAAAGAGATGAAAACCTTTTCAAAGCTCAAACAAGTGGCTCGGCCACAACACTCTAGGAAGACAAGGAAAAGAAAACTACTAAGACAAAACAAAGATTACCTAAAGACAAGCAAGCAAAGCTCAAAAAACAAGAAAGTTTAACTTCTAAGGAAACTTATTTTTAAAGAAAAAACTTGAACAAGACTAAAGCAATGAAAAGCACTTTCAAAGACTCTATGGAAAGCATTTGAACAAGCCAAGATTATACCTCAAATTATGCATACACCAAGAAAGATCATAACCAAGTTAAAGCATGGAACTAATTTGCCAATATCACCCAAAATCCAATTATAAAATTTGGTAGCATAACACCTAGTAAAAATGGCCAAATGGATTCACCAAGCAACACATTCGCTCTCGGCCAAACTGTTTTTGGTCAAAAAAATAATTTTTCTTTTCAAAACTAGGTACTTAAGATGATGAGAAGGATATTTTAGGGTGTCTTGAACACTTAGTTCCCAAAAAAATTAGGTCAAAATCAATTTCAAGGAGAATACAACAACACAAGGCATAGATCTCATGCAATAGCTCAAATACTTAGAAACAAGAACAAGAAAACTCAAAGAAGCATATGACAAGAGACTCAAGCATCCAAAGACATGTTATCCAACCACATTTAGGAGCAAAAGAGTCACAAAACCGAAGCCAAAATTGCCACAACATAACCTGAAAACGTTGTTTTTCGTATTCTCGGCAGCTCTAACCTTTTCTCACTCATTTGATCATAACTCTCTCCACAGAACTACAAATGCGTTAATTCTTTTTTTTTTTTGGAAACTAGACTCACAAAGCTTTCTTTTGATATAAAGAACGTTACTTTTGGACCACTGAGCTAGCTGCAGTATTTTTTTCAAAAACGCAAACGTTGTTGCCAACACTGTTTTTATGTGGACCATTCAAAAATAGCTACACAAGACAAGGTTAGAACATGAAAACACCATATTCAAGGACAACAAAACCTCTAGATACCAAATGATGAAGGACTATCTTGTTTCCTTTTAGAGTTATGAATATGGTGAAGTTGTTTAAGAAAGCTTTTTGAAAATTCCCACTGGACATTAAGATAGCATGCTATCTAGATGTGAAGGTTCATTTCTCAAGCTCATGATAGGAAGAAGAGAGTTGGATTCAAGCTTAAAAACACACGACAATAACAACACTAAAGAGCAAAATGAAAGAAGAAACAATAAAAATGGAAAGCATAGAAGATGAAGAATGGAAGAAGCACGCCACTCATAGGGGGGGATCTAAGCCAACCAAGCCCTAGAGATGAGTGATGGTGCCGCCACTTGTAAGCAAGATAAGGCAAAGGTGACTTCACTTCTAGGAAGGAGAGCTCACGAAAATTGGTGGTTGAATGCACAAAGTTTATAACAAAATGATCAACCCTTTTACAAGACAATGAGCACCCTTTAAATAGGAGTTCATAGGGGTCTTTTAGCAAATACAAAAACATGAAAAAGGATTAACTAGCAAACCCTAAACCTAATGTGAGAGTGAGTCTTGGCCAAGTGAAGGGAGATGATTGGTGGAGGCATTCCCATGAGGATTCTAGGCCAAAAGAGGTAGGAGACCAAGTGACCTTCTAAGGCATAAACCACAAAGGCAAAAGGAGACAAGGTACATGTCTACTTTTGCTTTTGCTTTATGCTTTTTGCTTTCCTCTCTCTTCCACTTCATCCAAGTGCTCCAATCACCAAGTGCCACCTAGCCATGCTCTACTTTCTCTTAATTACCTACAAAACAAGACAAACAAGGATTAGCATGTTGGTTTAAGTTAATCTAATCTTGGTCAAAGGTCAACTTTGGATCAAAGTCAACAAGTCAACCAAAATAAATCAACTAGAAACCAACTTAGGGAATTCAAACTAAAGTAATGCAAAACAAAGATAAAGGTGATGGAATAGAAGACTCCACTCTAGACATGCTTATAGTGATCCTTCTTGAGGGAGCTTCTAAGGAGGTGGTCATGCCTTCATCAGTTTACGAGTGTTATCTCAACACATATTTTACGAGGTCGAATTTTATGTTGATTTTCGAGGTTGTGTTTTTGGTTTGAGTTTTCAGTCTAATGTATGGATAGATTATACATGTTTTGTTTATGGGTTGAGTTTATGCGATAGGTTTAAGGGTCGAGTTTGCGATCCGTGTTTTCAGACCGAGTTTACGGATCAAGTGTACGAGTGTAGTTCACTAGTCATTTTTTCGGGTTGACTTTGCAGATCCAGTTCACTGGTCAATTTTACAAATGACTTTAGGGTCTAACTTATGGACATATGAGGTGGGTTTATAAATTGAGATTACGAGTGTTGTTTTATTAGTCAAATTTGATGGTCAAGTTTACTAGTAAGATTTACAAGACGAGTTTTAAAATCGAGATTGTAGTTCGTGATAGGATCGTGTTATACAAGGTCAAATTTTAAGGTTTGTTTTACGCCTCATGTTTTCTATTTGACTTGATTGTTGAATTTACAAGTCTACTATAGGGGTTGTGTTCATAAGAGAAGTTTACTATCGAGTTTATTGGATAAGTTTATGGGCCGTGTTAACGGGTCAAGTTTTCATGCCGAGTTTACGGGTCAGGTTTATAGGCAGACTATACTGGTACTATTTACGGGTCTCGTTTATCTGTTGTGCTTCGTTTTACTTTTTTAACCAAGTTTACGGATCGAATTTACGAATCGTGTTTTACAGTTCAAATGGTTTAATCAAGTTTACGAGTCGAGTTTATGGGTTGTGATTTTAGCTCATATTTTACGGGGTGAAATTTTATTTCGATTTAACCGTTGATTATTTCGGTTCGGGTTTATACTCGAATTTACAGGTGAAATTTGTGTGATGGCTTAATGGTTGAAGTTTATGGAATATGCTTACAGCCGAGTTTACGGGTGTTATTTCAACACATGTTACGAGGTTGAATTTTATGTCAATTTTTGAGGTTGTGTTTTTGCTATGAGTTTTCAATCTAATGTATGGATAGATTATACATGTTTTGTTTATGAGTTCAGTTTATGCGATAGGTTTACGGGCCGAGTTTGCGATACGCGTTTTCAGATCGAGTTTACGGATGAAGTGTACGAGTGTGGTTTAATAGTCATTTTTTCGGGTTGACATTGCAGATCCAGTTCACGGGTCAAATTACTAGTGAGTTTAGGGTCGAACTTATGGACATATGAGGTGGGTTTACAAAATTGAAATTACGGGTCTTGTTTTATAAGTCAAATTTGATGGTCGAGTTTACTAGTCAGATTTACAGGACGAGTTTTAAAATCGAGATTGCAGTTCGTGATTAGGAATGTGTTATACAAGGTCAAATTTTAAGGTTTGTTTAACGCCTCATGTTTTCTTTTTGACTTTATGGTTGAATTTACAAGTCTACTATAGGGGTTGTGTTCATAAGAGAAGTTTACGATCGACTTTATTGGATAAGTTTATGGGCCGTGTTAACGGGTCAAGTTTTCATGCCGAGTTTACGGGTAAGGTATAAAGGTAGACTTTACTGTACTATTTATGGGTCTCGTTTATTTGTTGTGCTTCGTCTTACTTTTTTAACCAAGTTTACGGATCAGATTTACGAATCGTGTTTTACAGTGCAAATAGTTTAATCTAGTTTTCGGGTCGAGTTTATGGGTCGTGATTTTTACTCATATTTTACGGGGTGAAATTTTATTTCGATTTAACGGGAGATTATTTCGGTTCGGGTTTATGCTCGAATTTACAGGTGAAATTTGTGTGATGTCTGAATGGTTGAAGTTTATGGAATATGCTTATAGCCGAGTTTACGGGTGTTATTATAACACATTTTACGAGGTCGAATTTTATGTCAATTTTCGAGGTTGTGTTTTTGGTTTGAGTTTTCAGTCTAATGTATGGATAGATTATACATGTTTTGTTTATGGGTTGAGTTTATGCGATAGGTTTACGGGCTGAGTTTGTGATCCGGAGTTTTAGACCGAGTTTACGGATCGAGTGTACGAGTGTAGTTTATTAGTCATTTAATCCGGTTGACTTTGCAGATCCAGTTCACGGGTCAAATTACTAGTGAGTTTAGAGTCAAACTTATGGACATATGAGGTGGGTTTACAAAATTGAAATTGCGGGTCTTGTTTTATAAGTCAAATTTGATGGTCGAGTTTACTTGTCAGATTTACAGGACGAGTTTTAAATCGAGATTGCAGTTCGTGATTAGGAATGTGTTATACAAGGTCAAATTTTAAGGTTTGTTTAACGCCTCATGTTTTCTTTTTGACTTTATGGTTGAATTTACAAGTCTACTATAGGGGTTGTGTTCATAAGAGAAGTTTACGATCGACTTTATTGGATAAGGTTATGGGCCGTGTTAACGGGTCAAGTTTTCATGCCGAGTTTACGGGTAAGGTATAAAGGCAGACTTTACTGGTACTATTTACGGGTCTCGTTTATTTGTTGTGCTTCGTTTTAGTTTTTTAACCAAGTTTACGAATCGGATTTACGAATCGTGTTTTACAGTGCAAATAGTTTAATCTAGTTTTCGGGTCGAGTTTATACGTCGTGATTTTTGCTCATATTTTACGGGGTGAAATTTTATTTCGATATAACGGGTGATTATTTCAGTTCGGGTTTATGCTCGAATTTACAGGTGAAATTTGTGTGATGTCTGAATGGTTGAAGTTTATGGAATATGCTTGTAGCCGAGTTTACGGGTGTTATTTTAGCACATTTTACGAGGTCGAATTTTATGTCGATTTTCGAGGTTGCGTTTTTGGTTTGAGTTTATGGGTTGAGTTTTGTTATAACCGGTGATTATTTCGGTTCAGGTTTATGCTCGAATTTACAGGTGAAATTTGTGTGATTTCTTAACGGGTGAAGTTTATGGAATTTGCTTACACCCGAGTTTACGGATGTTATTTCGCCAAACATTTTACAAGGTCGAATTTGATGTCGATTTTAGAGGTTGTGTTTTTGGTTTGAGTTTATGGGTTGAGTTTTGTTATACCCGGTGATTATTTCGGTTCAGGTTTATGCTCGAATTTACAGGTGAAATTTGTGTGATTTCTTAGTGGGTGAAGTTTATGGAATTTGCTTACAGCCGAGTTTACGGATGTTATTTCGCCAAACATTTTACAAGGTCGAATTTTATGTCGATTTTAGAGGTTGGGTTTTGGGTTTGAGTTTTCAGTCTAATGTATGGATAGATTATACATGTTTTGTTTATGGGTTGAGTTTATGCGATAGGTTTACGGGCCGAGTTTGCGATCCGAGTTTTCAGACAGAGTTTACGGATCAAGTGTATGAGTGTGGTTTAATGGTCATTTTTTCGGGTTGACTTTGCAGATCCAGTTCACGGGTCCCTTTTACTACTGCGTTCAGAGTCTAAATTATGGACATATGAGGTGGGTTGACATATCGAGATTACGGGTCCTGTTTTTTAGGTCGAATTTGATGACCGAGTTTACTAGTCAAATTTACAGGATGTGTTTTAGAATCGAGATTGCAGTTCGTGATTAGGATCGTCTTATACAAGGTCAAATTTTAAGGTTTGTTTAACGCCTCATGTTTTCTTTTTGACTTTGTGGTTGAATTTACAAGTCTACTATAGGGGTTGTGTTAATAAGAGAAGTTTACGATCGACTTTATTGGATAAGTTTATGGGTCGTGTTAACGGGTCAAGTTTTCATGCCGAGTTTACGGGTAAGGTATAAAGGCAGACTTTACTGGTACTATTTACGGGTCTCGTTTATTTGTTGTGCTTCGTTTTACTTTTTTAACCAAGTTTACGGATCAGATTTACGAATCGTGTTTTACAGTGCAAATAGCTTAATCTAGTTTTTGGGTCGAGTTTATGGGTCGTGATTTTTACTCATATTTTACGGGGTGAAATTTTATTTCGATTTAACGGGTGATTATTTCAGCTCGAGTTTATGCTCGAATTTACAGGTGAAATTTGTGTGATGTTTGAATGGTTGAAGTTTATTGAATATGCTTATAGCCGAGTTTACGGGTGTTATTTCAACACATATTACGAGGTCGAATTTTATGTCGATTTTTGAGGTTGTGTTTTTGGTTTGAGTTTTCAGTCTAATGTATGGATAGATTATACATGTTTTGTTTATGGGTTCAGTTTATGCGATAGGTTTACGGGCTGAGTTTGTGATCTGGAGTTTTAGACCGAGTTTACGGATCGAGTGTGTGAGGGTAGTTTATTGGTCATTTAATCCGGTTGACTTTGCAGATCCATTTCACGGGTCAAATTACTAGTGAGTTTAGGGTCGAACTTATGGACATATGAGGTGGGTATACAAAATTGAAATTCTGGGTCTTCTTTTATAAGTCAAATTCGATGGTCGAGTTTACTTGTCAGATTTACAAGACGAGTTTTAAAATCGAGATTGCAGTTCGTGATTAGGATCGTGTTATACAAGGTCAAATTTTAAGGTTAGTTTTACGCCTCATATTTTCGTTTTGACTTTATGGTTGAATTTACAAGTCTACTATAGGGGTTGTGTTCATAAGAGAAGTTTACGATCGACTTTATTGGATAAGTTTATGGGCCGTGTTAACGAGTCAAGTTTTCGTGCCGAGTTTACGGGTCAGTTTTATTGGCAGACTTTACTGATACTATTTACGGGTCTCGTTTATTTGTTGTGCTTTGTTTTAGTTTTTTAACCAAGTTTACGAATCGGATTTACGAATCGTGTTTTACAGTGCAAATAGTTTAATCTAGTTTTCGGGTCGAGTTTATGGGTCGTGATTTTTACTCATATTTTACGGGGTGAAATTTTATTTCGATTTAACGGGAGATTATTTCGGTTCGGGTTTATGCTCGAATTTACAGGTGAAATTTGTGTGATGTCTGAATGGTTGAAGTTTATGGAATATGCTTATAGCCGAGTTTACGGGTGTTATTATAACACATTTTACGAGGTCGAATTTTATGTCGATTTTCGAGGTTGTGTTTTTGGTTTGAGTTTTCAGTCTAATGTATGGATAGATTATACATGTTTTGTTTATGGGTTGAGTTTATGCGATAGGTTTACGGGCTGAGTTTGTGATCCGGAGTTTTAGACCGAGTTTACGGATCGAGTGTACGAGTGTAGTTTATTAGTCATTTAATCCGGTTGACTTTGCAGATCCAGTTCACGGGTCAAATTACTAGTGAGTTTAGAGTCAAACTTATGGACATATGAGGTGGGTTTACAAAATTGAAATTGCGGGTCTTGTTTTATAAGTCAAATTTGATGGTCGAGTTTACTTGTCAGATTTACAGGACGAGTTTTAAATCGAGATTGCAGTTCGTGATTAGGAATGTGTTATACAAGGTCAAATTTTAAGGTTTGTTTAACGCCTCATGTTTTCTTTTTGACTTTATGGTTGAATTTACAAGTCTACTATAGGGGTTGTGTTCATAAGAGAAGTTTACGATCGACTTTATTGGATAAGGTTATGGGCCGTGTTAACGGGTCAAGTTTTCATGCCGAGTTTACGGGTAAGGTATAAAGGCAGACTTTACTGGTACTATTTACGGGTC
The DNA here is from genome assembly GCF_037176805.1 of Vigna unguiculata. Classification (NCBI taxonomy): domain Eukaryota; kingdom Viridiplantae; phylum Streptophyta; class Magnoliopsida; order Fabales; family Fabaceae; genus Vigna; species Vigna unguiculata. The sequence goes on along the minus strand of NC_140793.1, from coordinate 14,512,386 downwards.
TCGTTTATTTGTTGTGCTTCGTTTTAGTTTTTTAACCAAGTTTACGAATCGGATTTACGAATCGTGTTTTACAGTGCAAATAGTTTAATCTAGTTTTCGGGTCGAGTTTATACGTCGTGATTTTTGCTCATATTTTACGGGGTGAAATTTTATTTCGATATAACGGGTGATTATTTCAGTTCGGGTTTATGCTCGAATTTACAGGTGAAATTTGTGTGATGTCTGAATGGTTGAAGTTTATGGAATATGCTTGTAGCCGAGTTTACGGGTGTTATTTTAGCACATTTTACGAGGTCGAATTTTATGTCGATTTTCGAGGTTGCGTTTTTGGTTTGAGTTTATGGGTTGAGTTTTGTTATAACCGGTGATTATTTCGGTTCAGGTTTATGCTCGAATTTACAGGTGAAATTTGTGTGATTTCTTAACGGGTGAAGTTTATGGAATTTGCTTACACCCGAGTTTACGGATGTTATTTCGCCAAACATTTTACAAGGTCGAATTTGATGTCGATTTTAGAGGTTGTGTTTTTGGTTTGAGTTTATGGGTTGAGTTTTGTTATACCCGGTGATTATTTCGGTTCAGGTTTATGCTCGAATTTACAGGTGAAATTTGTGTGATTTCTTAGTGGGTGAAGTTTATGGAATTTGCTTACAGCCGAGTTTACGGATGTTATTTCGCCAAACATTTTACAAGGTCGAATTTTATGTCGATTTTAGAGGTTGGGTTTTGGGTTTGAGTTTTCAGTCTAATGTATGGATAGATTATACATGTTTTGTTTATGGGTTGAGTTTATGCGATAGGTTTACGGGCCGAGTTTGCGATCCGAGTTTTCAGACTGAGTTTACGGATCAAGTGTATGAGTGTGGTTTAATGGTCATTTTTTCGGGTTGACTTTGCAGATCCAGTTCACGGGTCCCTTTTACTACTGCGTTCAGAGTCTAAATTATGGACATATGAGGTGGGTTGACATATCGAGATTACAGGTCCTGTTTTTTAGGTCGAATTTGATGACCGAGTTTACTAGTCAAATTTACAGGATGTGTTTTAGAATCGAGATTGCAGTTCGTGATTAGGATCGTCTTATACAAGGTCAAATTTTAAGGTTTGTTTAACGCCTCATGTTTTCTTTTTGACTTTGTGGTTGAATTTACAAGTCTACTATAGGGGTTGTGTTAATAAGAGAAGTTTACGATCGACTTTATTGGATAAGTTTATGGGTCGTGTTAACGGGTCAAGTTTTCATGCCGAGTTTACGGGTAAGGTATAAAGGCAGACTTTACTGGTACTATTTACGGGTCTCGTTTATTTGTTGTGCTTCGTTTTACTTTTTTAACCAAGTTTACGGATCAGATTTACGAATCGTGTTTTACAGTGCAAATAGTTTAATCTAGTTTTTGGGTCGAGTTTATGGGTCGTGATTTTTACTCATATTTTACGGGGTGAAATTTTATTTCGATTTAACGGGTGATTATTTCAGCTCGAGTTTATGCTCGAATTTACAGGTGAAATTTGTGTGATGTTTGAATGGTTGAAGTTTATTGAATATGCTTATAGCCGAGTTTACGGGTGTTATTTCAACACATATTACGAGGTCGAATTTTATGTCGATTTTTGAGGTTGTGTTTTTGGTTTGAGTTTTCAGTCTAATGTATGGATAGATTATACATGTTTTGTTTATGGGTTCAGTTTATGCGATAGGTTTACGGGCTGAGTTTGTGATCTGGAGTTTTAGACCGAGTTTACGGATCGAGTGTGTGAGGGTAGTTTATTGGTCATTTAATCCGGTTGACTTTGCAGATCCATTTCACGGGTCAAATTACTAGTGAGTTTAGGGTCGAACTTATGGACATATGAGGTGGGTATACAAAATTGAAATTCTGGGTCTTCTTTTATAAGTCAAATTCGATGGTCGAGTTTACTTGTCAGATTTACAAGACGAGTTTTAAAATCGAGATTGCAGTTCGTGATTAGGATCGTGTTATACAAGGTCAAATTTTAAGGTTAGTTTTACGCCTCATATTTTCGTTTTGACTTTATGGTTGAATTTACAAGTCTACTATAGGGGTTGTGTTCATAAGAGAAGTTTACGATCGACTTTATTGGATAAGTTTATGGGCCGTGTTAACGAGTCAAGTTTTCGTGCCGAGTTTACGGGTTAGTTTTATTGGCAGACTTTACTGATACTATTTACGGGTCTCGTTTATTTGTTGTGCTTTGTTTTAGTTTTTTAACCAAGTTTACGAATCGGATTTACGAATCGTGTTTTACAGTGCAAATAGTTTAATCTAGTTTACGGGTCGAGTTTATGGGTCGTGATTTTTGCTCATATTTTACGGGGTGAAATTTTATTTCGATTTCACTAGTGATTACATCGGTTCGTGTTTATGCTCGAATTTACAGGTGAAATTTGTGTGATGTCTGAATGGTTGAAGTTTATGGAATATGCTTATAGCCGAGTTTACGGGTGTTATTTCAACACATTTTACGAGGTCAAATTTTATGTCGATTTTCGAAGTTGTGTTTTTGGTTTGAGTTGTCAGTCTAATGTATTGATAGATCATACATGTTTTGTTTATGGGTTGAGTTTATGCGATAGGTTTACGGGCTGAGTTTGTGATCCGAGTTTTCAGACCGAGTTTACGAATCTAGTGTTGGACTGTAGTTTACTGGTCATTTTTCGCGTTGAGTTTGCAGATCCAGTTCACGGGTCCCTTTTACTACTGCGTTTAGAGTCTAACTTATGGACATATGAGGTGGGTTGACATATCGGGATTACGGGTCCTGTTTTTTAGGTCGAATTTGATGGCCGAGTTTACTAGGCAAATTTACAGGATGTGTTTTAGAATCGAGATTGCATTTCGTGATTAGGATCGTCTTATACAAGGTCAAATTTTACGGTTTATTTAACGCCTCATGTTTTCTTTTTGACTTTATGGTTGAATTTACAAGTCTACTATAGGGGTTGTGTTCATAAGAGAAGTTTAAAATCGACTTTATTGGATAAGTTTATGGGTCGTGTTAACGGGTCAAGTTTTCATGCCGAGTTTACGGGTAAGGTATAAAGGCAGACTTTACTGGTACTATTTACGGGTCTCGTTTATTTGTTGTGCTTCGTTTTACTTTTTCAACCAAGTTTACGGATCGGATTTACGAATCGTGTTTTACAGTGCAAATAGTTTAATCAAGTTTACGAGTCTAGTTTATGGGTTGTGATTTTAGCTCATATTTTACGGGGTGAAATTTTATTTCGATATAACCTGTGATTATTTCGGTTCGGGTTTATGCTCGAATTTACAGGTGAAATTTGTGTGATGTCTGAATGGTTGAAGTTTATGGAATATGCTTATAGCCGAGTTTACGGGTGTTATTTCAACACATTTTACGAGGTCGAATTTTATGTCGATTTTTGAGGTTGTGTTTTTGGTTTGAGTTTTGAGTCTAATGTATGGATAGATCATACATGTTTTGTTTATGGGTTGAGTTTATACGATAGGTTTACGGGCCGAGTTTGCGATCCGAGTTTTCAAACCGAGTTTACGGATCAAGTGTATGAGTGTGGTTTAATGGTCATTTTTTCGGGTTGACTTTGCAGATCCAGTTCACGGGTCCCTTTTACTATTGCGTTTAGAGTCTAACTTATGGATATATGAGGTGGGTTGACATATCGAGATTACGGATCCTGTATTTTAGGTCGAATTTGATGGCCGAGTTTACTAGGCAAATTTACAGGATGTGTTTTAGAATCGAGATTGCAGTTCGTGATTAGGATCGTCTTATACAAGGTCAAATTTTAAGGTTTGTTTAACGCCTCATGTTTTCTTTTTGACTTTGTGGTTGAATTTACAAGTCTACTATAGGGGTTGTGTTAATAAGAGAAGTTTACGATGGACTTTATTGGATAAGTTTATGGGTCGTGTTAACGGGTCAAGTTTTCATGCCGAGTTTACGGGTAAGGTATAAAGGCAGACTTTACTGGTACTATTTACGGGTCTCGTTTATTTGTTGTGCTTCGTTTTACTTTTTTAACCAAGTTTACGGATCGGATTTACGAATCGTGTTTTACAGTGCAATAGTTTAATCTAGTTTTTGGGTCGAGTTTATGGGTTGTGATTTTTACTCATATTTTACGGGGTAAAATTTTATTTCGATTTAACGGATGATTATTTCAGCTCCGATTTATGCTCGAATTTACAGGTGAAATTTGTGTGATGTTTGAATGGTTGAAGTTTATTGAATATGCTTATAGCCGAGTTTACGGGTGTTATTTCAACACATATTACGAGGTCGAATTTTATGTCGATTTTTGAGGTTGTGTTTCTGGTTTGAGTTTTCAGTCTAATGTATGGATAGATTATACATGTTTTGTTTATGGGTTGAGTTTATGCGATAGGTTTACGGGCTGAGTTTGTGATCCGGAGTTTTAGACCGAGTTTACGGATCGAGTGTGTGAGGGTAGTTTATTGGTCATTTAATCTGGTTGACTTTGCAGATCCAGTTCACGGGTCAAATTACTAGTGAGTTTAGGGTCTAACTTGTAGACATATGACGTAGGATGACAAATCGAGATTATGGGTCTTCTTTTATAAGTCAAATTTGATGGTCGAGTTTACTTGTCCGATTTACAAGACGAGTTTTAAAATTGAGATTGCAGTTCGTGATTAGGATCGTGTTATACAAGGTCCAATTTTAAGGTTTGTTTTACGCCTCATGTTTTCGTGTTGACTTTATGGTTGAATTTACAAGTCTACTATAGGGGTTATGTTCATAAGAGAAGTTTACGATCGACTTTATTGGATAAGTTTATGGGCCGTGTTAACGAGTCAAGTTTTCGTGCCGAGTTTATGGGTCAGGTTTATTGGCAGACTTTACTGGTACTATTTACGGGTCTCGTTTAATTGTTGTGCTTCGTTTTAGTTTTTTAACCATGTTTACGAATCGGATTTACGAATCGTGTTTTACAGTGCAAATAGTTTAATCTAGTTTACGGGTCGAGTTTATGGGTCGTGATTTTTGCTCATATTTTACGGGGTGAAATTTTATTTCGATTTCACTTGTGATTATATCGGTTCGGGTTTATGCTCGAATTTACAGGTGAAATTTGTGTGATGTCTGAATGGTTGAAGTTTATGGAATATGCTTATAGCCGAGTTTACGGGTGTTATTTCAACACATTTTACGAGGTCGAATTTTATGTCAATTTTCGAGGTTGTGTTTTTGGTTTGAGTTGTCAGTCTAATGTATTGATAGATCATACATGTTTTGTTTATGGGTTGAGTTTATGCGATAGGTTTACGGGCTGAGTTTGCGATCCGAGTTTTCAGACCGAGTTTACGAATCTAGTGTTGGAGTGTGGTTTACTGGTCATTTTTTCGCGTTGAGTTTGCAAATCCAGTTCACGGGTCAATTTTACTAGTGAGTTTAGGGTCTAACTTATGGACATATGTGGTGGGTTTACAAATTGAGATTACGGGTCCTGTTTTTTAGGTCAAATTTGATGGCTGAGTTTACTAGTCAAATTTATAGAATGTGTTTTAGAATCGAGATTGCAGTTCGTGATTAGGATCGTGTTATACAAGGTCAAATTTTAAGGTTTGTTTTACGCCTCATGTTTTCTTTTTGACTTTATGGTTGAATTTACATGTCTACTACAGGGGTTGTGTTCATAAGAGAAGTTTACTATCGACTTTATTAGATAAGTTTATCAGCCGTGTTAACGGGTCAAGTTTTCATGCCGAGTTTACGGGTCAGGTTTATAGGCAGACTTTACTAGTACTATTTACGGGTCTCGTTTATCTTTTGTGCTTCGTTTTACTTTTCAAGCCAAGGCTATGGATCGGATTTACGAATCGTGTTTTATAGTTGAAATAGTTTAGTCAAGTTTACAGGTCGAGTTTATGGGTCATGATTTTTGCTTATATTTTATGGGGTGAAATTTTATTTCGATTTAACCGGTGATTATTTCAGTTCAGGTTTATGCTCGAATTTACATGTTAAATTTGTATTATGTCTTAATAGGTGAAAATTATGGAATATGCTTACAGCCGAGTTTACGGATGTTATTCCGCCAAACATTGTACGAGGTCAAATTTTATGTCGATTTTCGAGGTTGTGTTTTTGGTTTAAGTTTTCAGTCTAATGTATGGATAGATTATACATGTTTTTTGTTTATGGGTTGAGTTTATGCGATAGGTTAACGGGCCGAGTTTGTGATCCGTGTTTTCAGCCCAAGTTTACGAATCAAGTGTTGGAGTGTAGTTTACTGGTCATTTTTTCGCGTTGAGTTTGCAAATCCAGTTCACGGGTCAATTTTACTTGTGAGTTTAGGGTCTAACTTATGGACATATGCGGTGGGTATACAAATCGAGATTACGGATCCTGTTTTTTATGTCAAATTTACAGGATGTGTTTTAGAATCAAGATTGTAGTTCGTGATTAGTATCGTGTTATACAAGGTCAAATTTTAAGGTTTGTTTAACGCCTCATGTTTTCTTTTTGACTTTATGGTTGAATTTACAAGTCTACTAAAGGGGTTGTGTTCAAAGGAGAAGTTTACGATCGACTTTATTGGATAAGTTTATGGGTCGTGTTAACGGGTCAAGTTTTCATGCCGAGTTTACGGGTCAGGTTTATAGGCAGACTTTACTGGTACTATTTACGGGTCTCATTTATTTGTTGTGCTTCGTTTTAGTTTTTTAACCAAGTTTACGAATCAGATTTACGAATCGTGTTTTACAGTGCAAATAGTTTAATCTAGTTTACGGGTCGAGTTTATGGGTCGTGATTTTTGCTCATATTTTACGGGGTGAAATTTTATTTCGATTTAACTGGTGATTATATCGGTTCGGGTTTATGCTCGAATTTACAGGTGAGATTTGTGTGATGTCTGAATGGTTGAAGTTTATGGAATATGCTTATAGCCGAGTTTACGGGTGTTATTTCAACACATTTTACGAGGTCGAATTTTATGTCGATTTTCAAGTTTGCGTTTTTGGTTTGAGTTTTCAGTCTAATGTATGGATAGATCATACATGTTTTGTTTATGGGTTGAGTTTATGCGATAGGTTTACGGGCCTAGTTTGCGATCCGAGTTTTCAGACCGAGTTTACGAATCAAGTGTTGGAGTGTAGTTTACTGGTCATTTTTTCGCGTTGAGTTTGCAATTCTAGTTCACGGGTCAATTTTACTAGTGAGTTTAGGGTCTAACTTATGGACATATACGGTGGGTTTACAAATCGAGATTACGGGTCTAGTTTTTTAGGTCAAATTTGATGGCCGAGTTTACTAGTCAAATTTACAGGATGTGTTTTAGAATCGAGATTGCAGTTCGTGATTAGGATCGTGTTATACAAGGTCAAATTTTAAGGTTTTTTTAACGCCTCATGTTTTCTTTTTGACTTTATGGTTGAATTTACAAGTCTACTCTAGGGGTTGTGTTCATAAGAGAAGTTTTGATTAACTTTATTGGATAAGTTTATGGGCTGTGTTAACGGGTCAAGTTTTCATGCCGAGTTTACGGGTCAGGTTTATAGGCAGACTTTACTGGTACTATTTACGAGTCTCGTTTATTTGTTGTGCTTCGTTTTAGTTTTTTAACCAAGTTTACGAATCGGATTTAAGAATCGTGTTTTACAGTGCAAATAGTTTAATCTAGTTTAGGGGTCGAGTTTATGGGTCGTGATTTTTGCTCATATTTTTCGAGGTGAAATTTTATTTCGATTTAACTGGTGATTATATCGGTTCGGGTTTATGCTCGAATTTACAGGTGAAATTTGTGTGATGTCTGAATGGTTGAAGTTTATGGAATATGCTTATAGCCGAGTTTACGGGTGTTATTTCAACACATTTTACGAGGTCGAATTTTATGTCGATTTTCAAGTTTGCGTTTTTGGTTTGAGTTTTTAGTCTAATGTATGGATAGATCATACATGTTTTATTTATGGGTTGAGTTTATGCGATAGGTTTATGGGCCGAGTTTGCGATTCGAGTTTTCAGACCTAGTTTACGGATCAAGTGTACGAGTGTGGTTTAATGGTCATTTTTTCGGGTTGACTTTGCAGATCCAATTCAGGGGTCCATTTTACTAGTGAGTTTAGAGTCTAACTTATGGACATATGAGGTGGGTTGACATATCGAGATTACGGGTCCAGTTTTTTAGGTCAAATTTGATGGCCGAGTTTACTAGTCAAATTTAGAGGATGTGTTTTAGAATCGAGATTGCAGTTCGTGATTAGGATCGTGTTATACAAGGTCAAATTTTAAGGTTTGTTTAACGCCTCATGTTTTCTTTTTGACTTTATGGTTGAATTTACAAGTCTACTATAGGGGTTGTGTTCATAAGAGAAGTTTACGATCGACTTTATTGGATAAGTTTATGGGCCGTGTTAACGGGTCAAGTTTTCATGCCGAGTTTACGGGTAAGGTATAAAGGCAGACTTTACTGGTATTATTTACGGGTCTCGTTTATTTGTTGTGCTTCGTTTTACTTTTTTAACCAAGTTTACGGATTGGATTTATGAATCGTGTTTTACAGTGCAAATAGTTTAATCTAGTTTTCGGGTCGAGTTTATGGGTCGTGATTTTTGCTCATATTTTACGGGGTGAAATTTTATTTCGATTTAACGGGTAATTATTTGAGTTCGGGTTTCTGCTCGAATTTACAACTGAAATTTATGTGATGTCTGAATGGTTGAAGTTTATGGAATATGCTTATAGCCGAGTTTACGGGTGTTATTTCAACACATTTTACGAGGTCGAATTTTATGTCGATTTTCGAGGTTGTGTTTTTTGTTTGAGTTTATGGGTTGAGTTTTGTTATAACCGGTGATTATTTCGGTTCAGGTTTATGCTCGAATTTACAGGTGAAATTTGTGTGATTTCTTAATGGGTGAAGTTTATGGAATTTGCTTACACCGTGTTTACAGATGTTATTTCGTCAAACATTTTACAAGGTCGAATTTGATGTCGATTTTAGAGGTTGTGTTTTTGGTTTGAGTTTATGGGTTGAGTTTTGTTATAACCGGTGATTATTTCGGTTCAGGTTTATGCTCGAATTTACAGGTGAAATTTGTGTGATTTCTAAATGGGTGATGTTTATGGAATTTGCTTACAGCCGAGTTTACGGATGTTATTTCGCCAAACATTTTACAAGGTCGAATTTTATGTCGATTTTAGAGGTTGGGTTTTTGGTTTGAGTTTTCAGTCTAATCTATGGATAGATTATAGATGTTTTGTTAATGGGTTGAGTTTATGCGATAGGTTTACGGGCCGAGTTTGCGATCCGAGTTTTCAGACCGAGTTTACAGATCAAGTGTACGTGTCTGGTTTACTGGTCATTTTTCTGGTTGACTTTGCAGATCCAGTTCACGGGTCAATTTTACTAGTGAGTTTAGGGTCTAACTTATAGACATATGAGGTAGGTTGACAAATCGAGATTATGGGTCTTCTTTTATAAGTCAAATTTGATGGTCGAGTTTACTAGTCAGATTTACAGGACGAGTTTTAAAATCGAGATTGCAGTTCGTGATTAGGAACATGTTATACAAGGTCAAATTTTAAGGTTTGTTTTACGCCTCATGTTTTCTTTTTGACTTTATGGTTGAATTTACAAGTCTACTATCGGGGTTGTCTTCATAAGAGAAGTTTACGATCGACTTTATTAGATAAGTTTATGGGCCGTGTTAACGGGTGAAGTGTTCATGCCGAGTTCACGGGTTAGGTTTATAGGCAGACTTTACTGGTACTATTTACGGGTCTGGTTTATCTTTTATGCTTCGTTTTAATTTTCAAGCCAAGTCTATGGATCGAATTTACGAATCGTGTTTTACAGTTGAAATAGTTCAGTCAAGTTTACAGGTCAAGTTTATGGGTCATGATTTTTGCTTATATTTTATGGGGTGAAATTTTCTTTCGATTTAACCGGTGATTATTTCAGTTCAGGTTTATGCTCGAATTTACAGGTTAAATTTGTGTGATGTCTTAATAGGTGAAAATTATGGAATATGCTTACAGCCGAGTTTACCGATGTTATTCCGCCAAGCATTGTACGAGGTCGAATTTTATGTCGATTTTAGAGGTTGTGTTTTGGTTTAAGTTTTCAGTCTAATGTATGGATAGATTATACATGTTTTGTTTATGGGTTGAGTTTAAGCGATAGGTTTACGGGCCGAGTTTGCGATCCGATTTTTGAGACTGAGTTTACAGATCAAGTGTACGAGTGTGGTTTACTAGTCATTTTTTCGGGTTGACTTTGCAGATCCAGTTCACGGGTCCATTTTACCAGTGAGTTTAGGGTCTAACTTATGGACATATGAGGTGGGTTGACAAATCGAGATTACGGGTCCTGTTTTTTAGGTCAAATTTAATGGCCGAGTTTACTAGTTAGATTTACAGGATGTGTTTTAGAATCGAGATTGCAGTTCGTGATTAGGACCGTGTTATACAATATCAAATTTTATGGTTTGTTTTACGCCTCATGTTTTCTTTTTGACTTTATGGTTGAATTTACAAGTCTACTATAGGGGTTGTGTTCATAAGAGAAGCTTACGATCGACATTATTGGATAAGTTTATGGGCCATAATAACGGGTCAAGTTTTCATGCCGAGTTTACGGGTCAGATTTATAGGGAGACTTTACTGGTACTATTTACCGGTCTCGTTTATCTGTTGTGCTTCGTTTTACTTTTCAAGCCAAGTTTACGGATCGGATTTATGAAACGTGTTTTACAGTTCAAATTGTTTGATCAAGTTTACGGGTCGAGTTTATGGGTCGTGAATTTTTTGTCATATTTTACGGAGAAATTTCATTTCGATTTACCCGTTGATGATTTCGGTTCGGGTTTATACTCGAATTTACAGGTGAAATTTGTGTGATGTCTTAATGGTTGAAGTTTATGGAATAGGCTTACAGCCAAGTTTACGGGTGTTGTTTCAACACATTTTACGAGGTCGAATTTTATGTCTATTTTCGAGGTTGTGTTTTTGGTTTGAGTTTTCAGTCTAATGTATTGATAAATTATACATGTTTTGTTTATGGGTTGAGTTTATGCGATAGGTTTACGGGCGGAGTTTGCGATCCGAGTTTTCAGACCGAGTTTACAGATCAAGTGTACGAGTGTGGTTTACTGGACATTTTTTAGGGTTGACTTTGCAGATCCAGTTCACGGGTCCATTTTACTAGTGAGTTTAGCGTCTAACTTAAGGACATATGAGGTTTGTCTACAGATTGAGATTACGGGTCCTGTTTTTTAGGTCAAATTTGATGGCCAAGTTTACTAGGTAGATTTACAGGACGTGTTTTAGAATCGAGATTGTACTTCGTGATTAGGGTCGTGTTATACAAGGTCAAATTTTAAGGTTTGTTTTACGCCTCATGTTTTCTTCTTGACTTTATGGTTGAATTTACAAGTCTACAATAGGGGTTGTGTTCATAGGAGAATTTACGATCGACTTTATTGGATAAGTTTATGCGCCATAGTAACGGGTCAGGTTTATAGGGAGACTTTACTAGTACTATTTACGGGTCTCGTTTATCTGTTGTGCTTCGTTTTACTTTTCCAGCCAAGTTTACGGATCAGATTTACGAATCGTGTTTTATAGTTCAAATAGTTTAATCAAGTTTACGGGTCGAGTTTATGGGTCATGGTTTTTGCTCATATTTTACGGGTCAAAATATTTTGTCGATATAACCGGTGATTATTTCGGTTAAGGTTTATGCTCGAATTTATAAGTGAAATTTGTGTGATGTCTTAATGGGTGAAGTTTTTGGAATATGCTTACAGCCGAGTTTACGGATGTTATTTCGCCAAACATTTTACAAGGTCGAATTTTGTCTCGATTTTTGAGGTTGCGTTTCTGGTTTGAGTTTTCAGTCTAATTTACTGATAGATTAGACATGTTTTGTTTATAGGTTGAGTTTATGCGATAGGTTTACGAGCCGAGTTTGCGATCCGAGTTTTCAGACCGAATTTACGGATCAAGTGTACGTGTCTGGTTTACTGGTCATTTTTTCGGGTTGACTTTGCATATCCAGTTCACGGGTCAATTTTACTAGTGAGTTTAGGGTCTAACTTATAGACATATGAGGTAGGTTGACAAATCGAGATTATGGGTCTTCTTTTATAAGTCAAATTTGATGGTCGAGTTTACTAGTCAGATTTACAGGACGAGTTTTAAAATCGAGATTGCAGTTCGTGATTAGTAACATGTTATACAAGGTCAAATTTTAAGGTTTGTTTTACGCCTCATGTTTTCTTTTTGACTTTATGGTTGAATTTACAAGTCTACTATCGGGGTTGTCTTCATAAGAGAAGTTTACGATCAACTTTGTTGGATAAGTTTATGGGCCGTAGTAACGGGTCAAGTTTTCATGCTGAGTTTACGGGTCAGGTTTATAGGCAGACTTTACTGGTACTATTTACGGGTCTTGTTTATCTGTTGTGCTTCGTTTTACTTTTCAAGCCAAGTTTACGGATCGGATTTACGAATCGTGTTTTATAGTTCAAATAGTTTAATCAAGTTTACGGGTCGAGTTTATGGGTCGTGATTATTGCTCATATTTTACGGGGTGAAATATTTTGTCGATATAACCGGTGATTATTTCGGTGCGGGTTTATGCTCGAATTTATAGGTGAGATTTGAGTGATGTCTTAATGGGTGAAGTTTATGGAATATGCTTACAGCCGAGTTTACGAATGTTATTTCGCCAGGCATTTTACGAGGTCGAATTTTATGTCGATTTTAGAGGTTGTGTTTTTGGTTTGAGTTTTTAGTCTAATATATGGATAGATAATACATGTTGTGTTTATGGGTTGAGTTTATGGGATAGGTTTACGTGTCGAGTTTGAGAATTTGAATTTTCAGACCAAGTTTACAGGTCAGGTGTACGAGTGTAGTTTACTGGTCATTTTTTCTGGTTGAATTTGCAGATCCAGTTCACGAGTCAATTTTACTTGTGAGTTTACGGGTCTAACTTATGGACATATGAGGTGGGTTGACAAATCGAGATTACGGGTCCTGTTTTTTAGATCAAATTTAATGGCCAAGTTTACTAGTTAGATTTACAGGACGTGTTTTAGAATCGAGATTGCAGTTCGTGATTAGGACCGTGTTATACAAGGTCAAATTTTAAGGTTTGTTTTACGCCTCATGTTTTCTTTTTGACTTTATGGTTGGATTTACAAGTCTACTGTAGGGCTTGTGTTGGTAAGAGAAGTTTACGATCAACTTTATTGGATAAGTTTATGGGCCGTAGTAACGTGTCAAGTTTTCATGCTGAGTTTACGGGTCAGCTTTATAGACAGACTTTACTAGTACTATTTACGGGTCTCGTTTATCTGTTGTTCTTCATTTTACTTTTCAAGCCAAGTTTACGGATCAGATTTATGAATCGTGTTTTATAGTTCAAATAGTTTAATCAAGTTTACGGGTCGAGTTTATGGGTTGTGATTTTTGCTCATATTTTACGGGTCGATATATTTTGTCGATATAACCGGTGATTATTTCGGTTTGGGTTTATGCTCGAATTTACAGGTGAAATTTTTGTGATGTCTTAATGGGTGAAGTTTATGGAATATGCTTACAACTTTGTTTACGGATGTTAGTTCGCCAAACATTTTACGAGGTCGAATTTTATGTCGATTTTAGAGGTTGTGTTGTTGGTTTGAGTTTTCAGTCTAATATATGGATAGATTATACATGTTGTGTTTATGGGTTGAGTTTATGGGATAGGTTTACGGGCCGAGTTTGCGATCCGCGTTTTCAGACCGAGTTTACGGATCAAGTGTACGAGTGTAGTTTTCTTGTCATTTTTTCGGGTTGACTTTGCAGATCTAGTTTACGGATCAATTTTACCAGTGAGTTTATGTAAGACCCAGGAAAAAAAATGTTAATGGCTTGGTTAATATAATTAATTAATTTAATTTAATTAGGTTATTAAATTATGAAATAGGAAATAATTATTATGTGAGAAATTTAAGTTATTGTGGTATTTATAATAATTATTTAAGTGATTTAAGGAATTACGGTTAGTAAAGTATAAATGGTTTAATTTTTATAATGCATATGATATCATGTGATGTTATGTAGCGTAGTGGTGAAAGTGTAATGCATTGGATAGCCTAGTGGTGAAAGTTGCGTTTTTGATTTTTTTAGAATTCAAAACTTTTCTCTCCTTTAAAGGTGTGGGGCCCATGCAGCGTAAATGGATTGTGTTTCCATGGGCATGCAGAAATATTAAATAGATTGTGTTTCTAGGGGCCTGCGAAAATAACGCTGCAACCAATTTATGTTCGTTGCTCATTTTCTTTCTATTTTATCTTCTGTTTTTTTTTATCTTTTAGAGTTAAATGATAAGGAAAAATAAAATGGGCTAAAAAATGTTAACAGAATTATTGGGTGGGATTAGATAAAGCTAAACCCTAGAAATTTTCTTTAGAGAAAAGAGTGAGACGGGAGAAGGAAAAGAGAGGAAGGGTGCAAGTTAGAGTTTTCAGTGGTAGAGAAGAGGAATCATCTAGAGAGGTAGGGGAAGCTATATCTATTTTTTTTCTTGTTTTCGTGTGCTTGATGCATGAAGCTTAATATTTTTTTTCTTCTCTATGCTTTGGTTGTTTGGTGATGGGTTCTTGGAGAATTTGCATGCTGTTATAGATTGATGATGAGGGTTGTTCTGCTTTTGTTTTTTTTTTAGTGTTCGAACCCACTATTGATGAATACACCCACTTGCTTTTCTTTTCATTGCTTACTTGCGTGAGGTTTGTCTTGGATGAGTTATTGCGCTGCCACCGTTTGGGTAGGGATATACCTTCGTTTACGCTGTTTTGGTGTGCAACGTTGAAGAGGTTGTTGGTGCAGTATAAACGTGCGTGCATGCAGTTCGTTTGGGTTCTGTTGAGGTTGTTTAGTGTTCTTATGGTAATGTGGTTCATATTCTTGGGTGGATGTTTCTTACTACAAATCTAGTTGTTGAGGTTTGGAGGTAAATGGGTTCATGAATATACACGGTGCGGCAGTTGGTTCATGGTGTAGAAGTGGGTTAATGGTGCAACAGTTTGGGTTGCATGGGTTCATGCGTTGGTTCTTTTATTTTTTTCTTTTTGGCTTACCTTTTCATAGTAAACTGTAGAGTACATGTTCATGGGGTGCAAAGAGATTCACGGGTTTCCATTTTTCTTCCTTCTTCTAAGTTCTTTCTCTTCTTTATTCTTTAATTATAATCAATACATGAGGTATTATTTTGGCTTTTCCTTTGGAGTTGAGAGTGCAGATTGTCTCACAGAAATAGGGGTTCCTTTCGGGAAATATTATTTTGCTGCGTCACTGGAGAATTGCATGGTTTGGTTTTGTGTTTCTTCACTTTGTAGGGATGAGAATGGGTTCCTAAACTTTTTCTCTTTCTTCCCTTTCCATTTATTTCACATAAAGGCATGTTTTGTTTTGCTCTTTCACGTCTCCAGCTGTTCCTCTCTCCTTCTCTTAATTTTTTTTTCTCTTTCTTTTACTCTTTCTATTAATACCACACGTAAATACATGAGGTGGTGGGGGGCCACGGGGTTGTTTTGTGTTTTTCTTTCTTTCTCTAAACCAATCATATCTCTTTTGATGAAGTTGGGTTCCTTCATTTTTGGTGCAGACCGTGCCATGGGGTTCTCCCTCCTTTAGCTTAAGAATTCATGTGAATAAAGGGTGAAAAGTTGTTGGTCTTTGCTTGCTTTATTTTCTATTGTTGTGCGAAAAGAAATTTGGGGTAGCGTGTTCACTGTGTTATACATGATAAGTTATTTCGTTGTTCTCTTTAGAAATATTTAAGTGCAGGTTAAACTTTAAATTATTTTTCGTTGTTCCCGTGTATTTTATTAAATATTTGGTGTGTATTAAATATGCAAGCGATAAATGAATTTGGTTTGGTTATGAGACTTTATTTTTCAAGCATGATGTGATGGTGTATATTTAGTTGGCAATACGAAATTCTCATGAGTAGAATGTTGACAGTATTTTGATTTGCTTCAAAACTCTTGCTGGAATTTAATGAAGATTTTAGATGAAAGTTATGCTATGTTTGGTTTAGTATGATTGTTTGGATTTGGGGTTTGTGTGTTCAAACCAAGGATGAAATGTGACTATAATGCTTCCTTGTTACTTGAATGCGACGTTGAGTATTATTGGACATGTTTTATTTATGAATTTCTTTTATGAATATCATTGTTTATGGTTAGCTTACCCCTATTTGTTTGTTTGTGTGTTTGTTGCATGTGCGATGATCGTATAACGTGTGTGTTATACGGGAGCAGACGACAAAGCAGATATTTCTGATTCGAAGTAGATTTCGGAAAGGATGGAGTGAATTCGGGGAATTATGGTTTCTTTTGTTGATTTAAATCAAACAGTGAAGACTATGAAATTTTCTTTTGATTCCTAGTATTTAGTTCGAACTTTATTTTTTTAATTATTATTATTTCAAATTAGCATTTGGATTACCTATTTACATTTATATTTGAAAGTAATTTTTATTATTATTAAGTGTCTTTTCGTGATACATTTATTTTAATTTTAAGTAAATGAACTATAACACCTTCTCGTGACATCCTAAAATTGGGGTGTTACAGTTTAAGGGTCTAACTTATGGACATATGCGGTGGGTTTACAAATCGAGATTACGGGTCCTGTTTTTTAGGTCAAATTTGATGGCCGAGTTTACTAGTCAAATTTACAAGATGTGTTTTAGAATCGAGATTGCAGTTCGTGATTAGGATCGTGTTATACAAGGTAAAATTTTAAGGTTTGTTTAACGCCTCATGTTTTCTTTTTGACTTTATGGTTGAATTTACAAGTCTACTATAGGGGTTGTATTCATAAGAGAAGTTAACGATCAACTTTATTGGATAAGTTTATAGGCCGTGTTAACGGGTCAAGTTTTCATGACGGGTTTACGGGTCAGGTATAGAGGCAGACTTTACTGGTACTATTTACGGGTCTCGTTTATTTGTTGTGCTTCGTTTTAGTTTTTTAACCAAGTTTACGGATCGGATTTACGAATCGTGTTTTACAGTGCAAATAGTTTAATCTAGTTTACGGGACGAGTTTATGGGTCGTGATTTTTGCTAATATTTTACGGGGTGAAATTTTATTTTGATTTAACCGCTGATTATTTCGGTTCGGGTTTATGCTCGAATTTACAGGTGAAATTTGTTTTATGTTTGAATGGTTGAAGTTTATGTAATATGCTTATAGCCGAGTTTACGGGTGTTAATTCAACACATTTTACGAGGTCAAATTTTATGTCGATTTACG
This sequence comes from Vigna unguiculata, assembly GCF_037176805.1. NCBI lineage: Eukaryota > Viridiplantae > Streptophyta > Magnoliopsida > Fabales > Fabaceae > Vigna > Vigna unguiculata. The sequence continues at coordinate 14,495,100 of NC_140793.1, read as the reverse complement.
AGGTTGTGTTTTTGGTTTGAGTTTTCAGTCTAATGTATGGATAAATTGTACATGTTTTATTTATGGGTTGAGTTTATGCGATAGGTTTACGGGCCGAGTTTGCGATCCGAGTTTTCAGACCGAGTTTACAGATCAAGTGTACGTGTCTAGTTTACTGGTCATTTTTTCCGATTGACTTTGCAGATCCAGTTCACGGGTCAATTTTACTAGTGAGTTTAGGTTCTAACTTATAGACATATGAGGTGGGTTGACAAATCGAGATTATGGGTCTTGTTTTATAAGTCAAATTTGATGGTCGAGTTTACTAGTCAGATTTATAGTACAAGTATTAAAATCGAGATTGCAGTTCGTGATTAGGAACGTGTTATACAAGGTCAAATTTTAAGGTTTGTTTTACGCCTCATGTTTTCTTTTTGACTTTATGGTTGAATTTACATGTCTACTATAGGGGTTGTGTTCATAAGAGAAGTTTACGATCGACTTTATTAGATAAGTTTGTGGGCCCTAGTAACGGGTGAAGTTTTCGTGCCGAGTTTACGGGTCAGGTTTAGGCAGACTTTAGTGGTACTATTTACGGATCTCGTTTATCTTTTGTGCTTCGTTATACTTTTCAAGCCAAGTCTATGGATCGTTTTTACGAATCGTGTTTTACAGTTGAAATAGTTTATTCAAGTTCACAGGTCGAGTTTATGGGTCATGATTTTTGCTTATATTTTATGGGGTGAAAATTTATTTTGATTTAACCGACGATTATTTCAGTTCGGGTTTATGCTCGATTTTATAGGTTAAATTTGTGTGATGTCTTAATATGGGAAAATTATGGAATATGCTTACAGCCTAGTTTACGGATGTTATTCCGCCAAACATTGTACAAGGTCGAATTTTATGTCGACTTTAGAGTTTGTGTTTTTGGTTTAAGTTTTCAGTCTTATGTATGGATAGATTATACATGTTTTTTGTTTATGGGTTGAGTTTATGCGATAGGTTTACGGGCCGAGTTTGCGATCCGTGTTTTCAGGCCGAGTTTACGAATCAAGTGTTGGAGTGTAGATTACTGGTCATTTTTTCGGGTTGACTTTGTAGATCCAGTTCACGGGTCAATTTTACTAGTGAGTTTAGGGTCAAACTTATGGACATATGCGGTGGGTTTACAAATCGAGATTACGGGTCCTGTTTTTTAGGTCAAACTTGATGGCCGAGTTTACTAGTCAAATTTACAGGATGTGTTTTAGAATCGAGATTGCAGTTCATTATTAGGATTGTGTTATACAAGATCAAATTTTAAGGTTTTTTTAACGCCTCATGTTTTCTTTTTGACTTTATGGTTGAATTTACAAGTCTACTATAGGGGTTGTATTCACAAGAGAAGTTTACGATCGTCTTTATTGGATAAGTTTATAGGTCGTGTTAACGGGTCAAGTTTTCATGACGAGTTTACGGGTCAGGTATACAGGAAGACTTTACTGGTACTATTTACTGGTCTCGTTTATTTGTTGTGCTTCGTTTTAGTTTTTTAACCAAGTTTACGGATCGGATTTACGAATCGTGTTTTACAGTGCAAATAGTTTAATCTAGTTTACGGGACGAGTTTATGGGTCGTGATTTTTGCTAATATTTTACGGGGTGAAATTTTATTTCGATTTAACCGCTGATTATTTCGGTTCGGGTTTATGCTCGAATTTACATGTGAAATTTGTTTGATGTTTGAATGGTTGAAGTTTATGTAATATGCTTATAGCCGAGTTTACTGGTGTTATTTCAACACATTTTACGAGGTCGAATTTTATGTAGATTTTCGAGGTTGTGTTTTTGGTTTGAGTTTTCAGTCTAATGTATGGATAAATTATACATGTTTTATTTATGGGTTGAGTTTATGCGATAGGTTTACGGGCCGAGTTTGCGATTCGAGTTTTCAGACCGAGTTTACAGATCAAGTGTACGTGTCTGGTTTACTGGTCATTTTTCTGGTTGACTTTGCAGATCCAGTTCACGGGTCAATTTTACTAGTGAGTTTAGGTTCTAACTTATAGACATATGAGGTGTGTTGACAAATCGAGATTATGGGTCTTGTTTTATAAGTCAAATTTGATGGTCGAGTTTACTAGTTAGATTTACAGGACGAGTTTTAAAATCGAGATTGCAGTTCGTGATTAGGAACGTGTTATACAAGGTCAAATTTTAAGGTTTGTTTTACGCCTCATGTGTTTCTTTTTGACTTTATGGTTGAATTTACATGTGTACTAAAGGGGTTGTGTTCATAAGAGAAGTTTACGATCGACTTTATTAGATAAGTTTATGAGCCGTGTTAAGGGGTGAAGTTTTCATGCCGAGTTTACGGGTCAGGTTTATAGGCACACTTTACTGGTACTATTTACCGGTCTCTTTTATCTTTTGCGCTTCGTTTTACTTTTCAAGCCAAGTCTATGGATCGGATTTACGAATCGTGTTTTACCGTTTAAGTAGTTTAGTCAAGTTTACAGGTCGAGTTTATGGGTCATGATTTTTGCTTATATTTTATGGGGTGAAATTTTATTTTGATTTAACCGGTGATTATTTCAGTTCGGGTTTATGCTCGAATTTACAAGTTAAATACGTGTTTTAGATTTACTTCGTGATTAGGATCGTGTTATACAAGGTCAAATTTTAAGGTTTGTTTTACGCCTCATGTTTTCTTTTTAACTTGATGGTTGAATTTACAAGTCTACTATCTGGGTTGTGTTCATAAGAGAAGTTTACGATCGACTTTATTGGATAAGTTTATGCGCCATAGTAACGGGTCAGGTTTATAGGGAGACTTTACTGGTACTATTTACGGTTCTCGTTTATCTGTGGTGCTTCATTTTACTTTTCAAGCCAAGGTTACGGATCAGATTTACGAATCATGTTTTACAGTTCAAATAGTTTAATCAAGTTTACGGGTTGAGTTTATGGGTCATGATTTTTGCTCATATTTTACGGGTCAAAATATTTTGTCGATATAACCGGTGATTATTTCAGTTCAGGTTTATGCTCGAATTTACAGGTGAAATTTGTGTGATGTCTTAATAGGTGAAGTTTATGGAATATGCTTACAGCCGAGTTTACGGATGTTATTTCGCCAAACATTTTACAAGGTCGAATTTTATGTCGATTTTAGAGGTTGGGTTTTTGGTTTGAGTTTTCAGTCTAATATATGGATAGATTATACATGTTTTGTTTACGGGTTGATTTTTTGGGTTAGGTTTACGGGCAGAGTTTGCGGTTCGAGTGGTGAGGCCAAGTTTACAGATCAAGTGTACGAGTCGAGTTTACTAGTTGTTTTGTCGGGTTGACTTTGTAGATTCAGTTCATGGGTCAATTTTGCCGATGAGTTTACGGGTCTAGTTTATGGACAAATGAGTTGTGTTTACAAATCGAGATTAAGGGTCTTGTTGTATAGGTCAAATTTGATTATCGAGTTTACTAGTCAAATTTAACGGACGAGTTTTAAAATTGAGGTTGTAGTTCTTGTTTAAGGTTTGTTTTACGACTCATGTTTTCTTTTTTACTTTGCGGTTGGATTTACAAGTCTATTGTAGGGGTTGTGTTTATTCGACAAGTTTACGATCGACTTTATTGAATATGTTTATGGGTCGTCTTTACGGGTCAAGTTTTCATGCCGAGTTTACGGGTCAGATTTATAAGTGGACTTTACTCGTCCTGTTTACGAGTCTCGTTTATCTATTAAGTTTTGTTTTACTTTTCTAACCGAGTTTCCAAAACGGATTTATGAATCGTGTTTTATAGGTCAAATAGGTTAGTCAAGTTTATTTGTCGAGTTTTTGGGTTGTGATTATGGTTTATATTTTACGGGGTCGAATTTTATGTCGATTTTACCAGTGATTTTTTTGGTTCGAGTTCATGCTCAATTTTATGGGTGAAATGTATGTGTTCTGTTTGTGGGTCGAATTTATGGAATATGTTTACTGGTCGAGAGTACGGGTGTTATTTCGGCACACATTTTACGAGATCAAATTTTATGTCGATTTTAGGTGTTGTGTATTTTATTTGAGTTTTCAGTCTAATATATGGATAGATTATACATGTTGTGTTTATTGGTTGAGTTTATGCGATAGGTTTACGAGCCGAGTTTGAGATTCGAGTTTTCAGGCCGAGTTTACGGATCATGTGTACGGGTCGAGTTTCTTGATCGTCTTTTCGGGTTGAGTTTTTAGATCCAGTTACCGGGTGAATTTTACCGATGAGTTTATGGGTGTTTTTTACAGATGAAAGAGTTGGGTTTATAAATCGAGATTACGGGTCTTGTTTTATAGGTCACATTTGATGGTCACGTTTACTAGTCAGATTTACAGCACGAGTTTTAAAATCGAGGTTGTAGTTCGTGAGTAGGGTCGTGTTATACAGGGTCAAATTTGAAGGTTTGTTTTATGAATCATGTTTTCCTTTTAAATTTACGGTTGAATTTAAGAGTCTATTCTAGGGGTTGTGTTTATAAGACAAGTTTATGATCGACTTTTTTGGATAGGTATATGTGCCGTGTTTACGGGTCAAGTTTTCTTGTCGAGTTTATTGGTCGTTTGTTTGGGTTGACTTTGTAAATTCAGTTCATGGGTCGAATCTATCGCGGACTCTACGTGTCTAGTTTATGGACATGTGAGTTTGGTTTAAAAATAGAGATTACGGGTCTTGTTTTATAGGCCACATTTGTTGGTCACGTTTACTAGTCAGATTTAGAGGAAGAGTTTTAAAAACGAGGTTGTGGTTCGTGATTAGGGTTGTGTTATACATGGCCAAATTTAAAGGTTTGTTTTACGACTCATGTTATATAGGGTTGTGTTTATAAGACAAGTTTAAGATCGACTTTATTGAATAGGTTTATGGGTCGTGTTTACGGGTCATGTTTTCATGCCCAGTTTACGGGTTAGGTTTATAGGCGGACTTTACTCGTCCTGTTTACGAGTCTCGTTTATCTATTAAGTTTTGTTTTACATTTCGAACCGAGTTTATGGATCGAATATACGAATCATATTTTATAAGTTAAATAGTTTAGTCAAGTTTACGAGTCGAGCTTATGGGTCGTGATTATGGCTCATATTTTAGGGGGTCGAATTTTATGTCGATTTTACAGGAGATTTTTTCGAATCGGGTTTATGCTGAAATTTAATGGTGAAATGTATTTGTTGTGTTTATGGGTCGAATTTATGGAATATGTTTACGGGCCGAGTTTATAGGTGTTATTTTGGCACCCATTTTACGAGGTCATATTTTATGTCGATTTTAGGGGTTGTGTTTTTGGTTTGAGTTTTCAGTCTAATACATGGATAGATTATACGTGTTGTGTTTACGGGTTGGTTTTGTAGGATAGGTTTACGGGCGAAGTTTGCGATTCGACTATTGAGGCCGAATTTATAGATAAAGTGTACGAGTTGAGTTTACTAGTCGTTTTTTCGGGTTGACTTTGCAGCTTCGGTTCATGGGTCGATTTTACCGATTAGTTTACGGGTCTAGTTTATGGACATATGTGTTGGGTTTACAAATCGATATTACGGGTCTTGTTTTATAGGTCACATTTGATGGTCTAGTTTACTAGTCAGATTTACAAGACGAGTTTTAAAATCGAGGTTGCAGTTCGTGATTAATGTTTGATTATACAGGGTCAATCTTTAAAGTTTGATTTACGAATCATGTTTTCTTTTTAATTTTACAGTTGAATTTACAAGTCTATTGTAGGGGTTGTGTTTATAAGACAAGTTTATGATCGACTTTATTGGGTAGGTTTATGCGTCGTGTTTACGGGTCATGTTTTCTTGCCGAGTTTATTAGTCATTTGTTCGGGTTGACTTTGCAAATTTAGTTCACGGGTCGAATCTACCGCTGACTCTATGTGTCTAGTTTATGGATATATGAGTTGGGTTTACAAATCGAGATTACGGATCTTGTTTTATAGGTCACCTTTGATGGTCCAGTTTACTAGTCAGATTTACAGGACGAGTTTTAAAATCGAGGTTGCAGTTCGTGACTAGGGTCGTGTTATACAAGGTCATATTTTAAGGTTTGTTTTACAAATCATGTTTTCCTTTTAACTTTACGGTTGAATTTAAAAGTCTATTCTAGGGGTTGTGTTTATAAGACAAGTTTACGATTGACTTCATTGGATAGGTTTATGCGCTGTGTTTATAGGTCAAGTTTTCTGGCCGAGTTTACTAGTCGTTTTTTCGGGTTGACTTTGCAAATTCAGTTCACGGGTCCAATTTACCAATCACTTTACGTGTCTAGTTTATGGACATATGAGTTGGGTTTACAATCGAGATTACGGGTCTTGATTTATAGGTCAAATTTGATTGTCGAGTTTACTACACAGATTTACAGGACGTGTTTTAAAATGGAGGTTGTAGTCCGTGATTAAGGTTATGTTATACAGGGTGTAATTTTATGGTTTGTTTTATGACTCATGTTTTCTTTTTTACTTTACTGTTGGATTTACAAGTCTATTGTAGGGGTTGTGTTTATAAGACAAGTTTACGATCGACTTTATTGAATACGTTTATGGGTCGTGTTTACAGGTCATGTTTTCATGCCGAGTTTACGGGTCAGGTTAATACGCGGACTTTACTCGTCCTATTTACGACTCTCGTTTATCTATTAAATTTTGTTTTACTTTTCGAACCGATTTTACAGATGGAATTTATGAATAGTATTTTGCAGGTTAAATAGTTTAGTTAAGTTTACAGGTCGAGCTTATGGGTCCTGATTATGGCTCATATTTTAGGGGGTCGAATTTTATGTCGATTTTACAGGTGATTTTTTCGGTTCGGATTTATGGTCAAATTTAATGGTGAAATGTATGCGTTGTGTTTATGGGTCGAATTTATGGAATATGTTTACGAGCCGAGTTTATGGGTGTTATTTTGGCACACATTTTACGAGGTCGTATTTTATGTCAATTTTAGGGGTTGTGTTTTTGGTTTGAGTTTTCAGTCTAATACATGGATAGATTATACGTGTTGTGTTTACGGATTGAGTTTGTGGGATAGGTTGAGGCCGAGTTTACAGATTAAGTGTACGAGTCGACTTTACTAAGCGTTTTTTCGGGTTGACTTTGCAGATTCAGTTCATGGGTCAATTTTACCGATGAGTTTACGGGTCTACTTTATGGACATATGTGTTGGGTTTACAAATCGAGATTACGGGTCTTGTTTTATAGGTCACATTTGATGGTCCAGTTTACTAGTCAGATTTACAGGACGTGTTTTAAAATCGAGGTCGTAGTTTGTGATTAGGGCTTGATTATACAAGGTCAATTTTAAGGTTTGTTTTACGAATCACGTTTTCTTTTTTACTTTACGGTTGAATTTTCAAGTCTAATATAGGGGTTGTGTTTATAAGACAAGTTTACGACCGACTTTATTAGATAGGTTGATGCGCCGTGTTTACACATCAAGTTTTCATGCCGAGTTTACGGTCAGGTTTATAGGCAAACTTTAGTGGTCCCGTTTAAGGGTCTCATTTATCTGTTAAGTATAGTTTTACTTTTCGAACCGAGTCTCTGGATCGTGTTTACGAATCATGTTTCGTAGGTCAAATAGGTTAGTCAAGTTTACTTGTCGAGTTTATGGGTTGTGATTATGGCTCATATTTTACGGGTTCGAATTTAGTGTCGATTTTACCAGTGATTTTTTCGGTTCGAGTTGATGCTCAATTTTACGAGTGAAATGTATGTGTTGTGTTTATGGGTCAAATTTATGGAATATGTTTACTGGTCGAGTTTACAGGTGTTATTTCGGCAAACATTTTACGAGGTCGAATTTTATGTGTTGTATTTTTGGTTTGAATTTTCAGTCTAATAAATGGATAAATTTAAGTGTTGTGTTTATGGGTTGAGTTTATGCGATAGGTTTACGTGCCGAGTCTGAGATTCGAGTTTTCAAGCCGAGTTTACGGATCAAGTGTACGAGTCGAGTTTCTTGGTCGTCTTTTCGGGTTGAGTTTTCAGATCCAGTTACCGGGTGAATTTTACCGATGAGTTTATGGGTGTTTTTTTACGGATGAATGAGTTGGGTTTATAAATCGAGATTACGGATCCTGTTTTACAGGTCACGTTTGATGGTCATGTTTACTAGTCAGATTTACAGGACGAGTTTTAAAATCGAGGTTGCAGTTCGTGACTAGGGTCGTGTTATACAAGGTCAAATTTTAAGGTTTGTTTTACAAATCATGTTTTCCTTTTAACTTTACGGTTGAATTTAAAATTCTATTCTAGGGGTTGTGTTTATAAGACAAGTTTACGATTGACTTCATTGGATAGGTTTATGCGCTGTGTTTATAGGTCAAGTTTTCTTGCCGAGTTTACTAGTCGTTTTTTCGGGTTGACTTTGCAAATTCAGTTCACGGGTCCAATTTACCGATGACTTTACGTGTCTAGTTTATGGACATATGAGTTGGGTTTACAATCGAGATTACGGGTCTTGATTTATAGGTCAAATTTGATTGTCGAGTTTACTACACAGATTTACAGGACGTGTTTTAAAATGGAGGTTGTAGTCCGTGATTAAGGTTATGTTATACAGGGTGTAATTTTATGGTTTGTTTTATGACTCATGTTTTCTTTTTTACTTTACTGTTGGATTTACAAGTCTATTGTAGGGGTTGTGTTTATAAGACAAGTTTACGATCGACTTTATTGAATACGTTTATGGGTCGTGTTTACAGGTCATGTTTTCATGCCGAGTTTACGGGTCAGGTTAATACGCGGACTTTACTCGTCCTATTTACGACTCTCGTTTATCTATTAAATTTTGTTTTACTTTTCGAACCGATTTTACAGATGGAATTTATGAATAGTATTTTGCAGGTTAAATAGTTTAGTTAAGTTTACAGGTCGAGCTTATGGGTCCTGATTATGGCTCATATTTTAGGGGGTCGAATTTTATGTCGATTTTACAGGTGATTTTTTCGGTTCGGATTTATGGTCAAATTTAATGGTGAAATGTATGCGTTGTGTTTATGGGTCGAATTTATGGAATATGTTTACGAGCCGAGTTTATGGGTGTTATTTTGGCACACATTTTACGAGGTCGTATTTTATGTCAATTTTAGGGGTTGTGTTTTTGGTTTGAGTTTTCAGTCTAATACATGGATAGATTATACGTGTTGTGTTTACGGATTGAGTTTGTGGGATAGGTTGAGGCCGAGTTTACAGATTAAGTGTACGAGTCGACTTTACTAAGCGTTTTTTCGGGTTGACTTTGCAGATTCAGTTCATGGGTCAATTTTACCGATGAGTTTACGGGTCTACTTTATGGACATATGTGTTGGGTTTACAAATCGAGATTACGGGTCTTGTTTTATAGGTCACATTTGATGGTCCAGTTTACTAGTCAGATTTACAGGACGTGTTTTAAAATCGAGGTCGTAGTTTGTGATTAGGGCTTGATTATACAAGGTCAATTTTAAGGTTTGTTTTACGAATCACGTTTTCTTTTTTACTTTACGGTTGAATTTTCAAGTCTAATATAGGGGTTGTGTTTATAAGACAAGTTTACGACCGACTTTATTAGATAGGTTGATGCGCCGTGTTTACACATCAAGTTTTCATGCCGAGTTTACGGTCAGGTTTATAGGCAAACTTTAGTGGTCCCGTTTAAGGGTCTCATTTATCTGTTAAGTATAGTTTTACTTTTCGAACCGAGTCTCTGGATCGTGTTTACGAATCATGTTTCGTAGGTCAAATAGGTTAGTCAAGTTTACTTGTCGAGTTTATGGGTTGTGATTATGGCTCATATTTTACGGGTTCGAATTTAGTGTCGATTTTACCAGTGATTTTTTCGGTTCGAGTTGATGCTCAATTTTACGAGTGAAATGTATGTGTTGTGTTTATGGGTCAAATTTATGGAATATGTTTACTGGTCGAGTTTACAGGTGTTATTTCGGCAAACATTTTACGAGGTCGAATTTTATGTGTTGTATTTTTGGTTTGAATTTTCAGTCTAATAAATGGATAAATTTAAGTGTTGTGTTTATGGGTTGAGTTTATGCGATAGGTTTACGTGCCGAGTCTGAGATTCGAGTTTTCAAGCCGAGTTTACGGATCAAGTGTACGAGTCGAGTTTCTTGGTCGTCTTTTCGGGTTGAGTTTTCAGATCCAGTTACCGGGTGAATTTTACCGATGAGTTTATGGGTGTTTTTTTACGGATGAATGAGTTGGGTTTATAAATCGAGATTACGGATCCTGTTTTACAGGTCACGTTTGATGGTCATGTTTACTAGTCAGATTTACAGGACGAGTTTTAAAATCGAGGTTGCAGTTCGTGACTAGGGTCGTGTTATACAAGGTCAAATTTTAAGGTTTGTTTTACAAATCATGTTTTCCTTTTAACTTTACGGTTGAATTTAAAATTCTATTATAGGGGTTGTGTTTATAAGACAAGTTTACGATTGACTTCATTGGATAGGTTTATGCGCTGTGTTTATAGGTCAAGTTTTCTTGCCGAGTTTACTAGTCGTTTTTTCGGGTTGACTTTGCAAATTCAGTTCACGGGTCCAATTTACCGATGACTTTACGTGTCTAGTTTATGGACATATGAGTTGGGTTTACAATCGAGATTACGGGTCTTGTTTTATAGGTCAAATTTGATTGTCGAGTTTACTAGACAGATTTACAGGACGAGTTTTAAAATGGAGGTTGTAGTTCGTGATTAAGGTTGTGTTATACAGGGTGTAATTTTAAGGTTTGTTTTACGACTCATGTTTTCTTTTTTACTTTACTGTTGGATTTACAAGTCTATTGTAGGGGTTGTGTTTATAAGACAAGTTTACGATCGACTTTATTGAATACGTTTATGGGTCGTGTTTACAGGTCATGTTTTCAAGCCAAGTTTACGGGTCAGGTTTATAGGCGGACTTTACTCGTTCTGTTTACAAGTCTCGTTTATCTATTAAATTTTGTTTTACTTTTCGAACTGATTTTACGGATGGAATTTATGAATAGTATTTTGCAGGTTAAATAGTTTAGTTAAATTTATAGGTCAAGCTTATGGGTCCTGATTATGGCTCATATTTTAGGGGGTCGAATTTTATGCCGATTTTACAAGTGATTTTTTCGGTTCGGGTTTATGCTCAAATTTAATGGTGAAATGTATGCGTTGTGTTTGTGGGTCGAATTTATGTAATATGTTTATGGGCCAAGTTTATGGATGTTATTTTGGCACACATTTTACGAGGTCATATTTTATGTCGATTTTAGGGGTTGTGTTTTTGGTTTGAGTTTTCAGTCTAATACATGGATAGATTATACGTGTTGTGTTTACGGGTTGAGTTTGTGGGATAGGTTTACGGGCGGAGTTTGTGATTCGAGTATTGAGGCCGAGTTTACAGATTAAGTGTATGAATCGAGTTTACTAAGCGTTTTTTCGGGTTGACTTTGCAGATTCAGTTCATGGGTCAATTTTACCGATGAGTTTACGGGTCTACTTTATGGACATATGTGTTGGATTTACAAATCGAGATTACGGGTCTTGATATATAGGTCACATTTGATGGTCCAGTTTACTAGTCATATTTACACGACGAGTTTTAAAATTGAGGTCGTAGTTTGTGATTAGGGCTTGATTATACAAGGTCAATTTTAAGGTTTGTTTTACGAATCACGTTTTCTTTTTTACTTTACGGCTGAATTTACAAGTCTAATATAGGGGTTGTGTTTATAAGACAAGTTTACGACCGACTTTATTAGATAGGTTGATGCGCCGTGTTTACACATCAAGTTTTCATGCCGAGTTTACGGGTCAGGTTTATAGGCAAACTTTAGTGGTCTCGTTTAAGGGTCTCATTTATCTGTTGAGTATAGTTTTACTTTTCGAACCGAGTCTCTGGATCGTGTTTACGAATCATGTTTCATAGGTCAAATAGGTTAGTCAAGTTTACTTGTCGAGTTTATGGGTTGTGATTATGGCTCATATTTTACGGGTTCGAATTTAATGTCGATTTTACCAGTGATTTTTTCGGTTTGAGTTGATGCTCAATTTTACGAGTAAAATGTATGTGTTGTGTTTATGGGTCGAATTTATGGAATATGTTTACTGGTCGAGTTTACAGGTGTTATTTCGGCAAACATTTTACGAGGTCGAATTTTATGTATTGTGTTTTTGGTTTGAGTTTTCAGTCTAATAAATGGATAAATTATACGTGTTGTGTTTATGGGTTGAGTTTATGCGATAGGTTTACGTGCCGAGTCTGAGATTCGAGTTTTCAAGCCGAGTTTACGGATCAAGTGTACGAGTCGAGTTTCTTGGTCGTCTTTTCGGGTTGAGTTTTCAGATCCAGTTACCGGGTGAATATTACCGATGAGTTTATGGGTTTTTTTTTACGGATGAATGAGTTGGGTTTATAAATCGAGATTACGGATCCTGTTTTACAGGTTACGTTTGATGGTTACGTTTACTAGTCAGATTTACAGGACGAGTTTTAAAATCGAGGTTGTAGTTCGTGACTAGGGTCGTGTTATACAAGGTCAAATTTTAAGGTTTGTTTTACAAATCATGTTTTCCTTTTAACTTTACGGTTGAATTTAAAAGTCTATTCTAGGGGTTTTGTTTATAAGACAAGTTTACGATCGACTTCGTTGGATAGGTTTATGCGCTGTGTTTACAGGTCAAGTTTTCTTGCCGAGTTTACTGGTCGTTTTTTCGGGTTGACTTTGCAAATTCAGTTCACGGGTCCAATTTACCGATGACTTTACGTGTCTAGTTTATGGACATATGAGTTGGGTTTACAAATCGAGATTACGGGTCTTGTTTTATAGGTCAAAATTTGATTGTCAAGTTTACTAGACAGATTTACAGGACGAGTTTTAAAATGGAGGTTGTAGTTCGTGATTAAGGTTGTGTTATACAGGGTGTAATTTTAAGGTTTGTTTTACGACTCATGTTTTCTTTTTTACTTTACTGTTGGATTTACAAGTCTATTGTAGGGGTTGTGTTTATAAGACAAGTTTACGATCGACTTTATTGAATACGTTTATGGGTCGTGTTTACAGGTCATGTTTTCAAGCCGAGTTTACGGGTCAGGTTTATAGGCGGACTTTACTCGTCCTGTTTACGAGTCTCGTTTATCTATTAAATTTTGTTTTACTTTTCGAACTGATTTTACAAATAGAATTTATGAATAGTATTTTGCAGGTTAAATAGTTTAGTTAAGTTTACAGGTCGAGCTTATGGGTCTTGATTATGGCTCATATTTTAGGGGGTCGAATTTTATGTCGATTTTACAAGTGATTTTTTGGGTTCGGTTTTATGCTCAAATTTAATGGTGAAATGTATGCGTTGTGTTTGTGGGTCAAATTTATGGAATATGTTTACGGGCCGAGTTTGTGGGTGTTATTTCGGCACACATTTTATGAGGTCATATTTTATGTTGATTTTAGGGGTTGTGTGTTTTGGTTTGAGTTTTCAGTCTAATATATGGATAGATTATACGTATTATGTTTATGGGTTGAGTTTGTGGGATAGGTTTAGGGGCGGAGTTTGCGATTCGAGTGTTGAGGCCGAGTTTACAGATCAAGTGTATGAGTCGAGTTTACTAGTCATTTTTTTGGGTTGACTTTGCAGATTCATTTGATGGGTCCATTTTACCGATGAGTTTACGGGTCTAGTTTATGGACATATGTGTTGGATTTACAAATCAAGATTACGGGTCTTTTTTTATAGGTCACATTTGATAGTCCAGTTTACTAGTCAGATTTACAAGACGAGTTTTAAAATCGAGGTTGCAGTTCGTGATTAGGCCCTGATTATAGAGGGTCAAATTTTAAGGTTTGTTTTACAAATCATGTTTTGTTTTTTACTTTACGATTGAATTTACAAGTATATTGTAGGGGTTGTGTTTATAAGACAAGTTTACGATCGACTTCAGTAGATAGGTTTATGCGCCGTGTTTGCGCGTCAAGTTTTCATGTCTAGTTTACAGGTTAGGTTTATAGGCGGATTTTAGTGGTCCTGTTTAAGGGTCTCGTTTATCTGTTGAGTGTCGTTTTACTTTTCGAACCGAGTTTCCGAATTGGATTTACAAATCATGTTTTATAGGTCAGATTAGGGCTGGGCAAAATAAACCAAACTACACTGCACTACCAAAAACTACAGTGAACTAAAAACTATTTGCATGAACTGCACTAAACTGGAAAACAGTTCAGATGAAGTGAACTGAACTATTATTCTTAAAAATAAACTGAACTGCACTGCACTATAATATAAACTGAACTAAACTGTTGTAAACTAAATTGTTTTATGAACTGCATTACGTCAGAACTGAACTGCACTATTTTTGAACTAAACTGTACTAATTTTTAACTTAACAACATTGTTTTTGAACCGTTTTTGAACCAAATTGCACTAATTTTGAATAAACTTCACTATTTTTGAACTGAATTGTACTATTTTTGAACCGGATTACATAGATTTTGAACTGAATTGCACCATTTTTGAACTTAATTACACTATTTTGAATCGAATTACACTAATTACATATGATTGTACTACGCAATAATAATCTAAAGTTTATAATTTGAAAGTGCTTAGGAAATAATACTTGAAATATGTATCAAACTTAAATACACTAATTAACATTTTTATAATTTTTTTATTTATATTAAAGTTTTCCGTAACTTAAAATGTAATTAAAATATTAAAATTAATATAATAAATATAAATATCGGTATTAACTTATTTTTTATATTTTAAAATCTTATGTAATATTACTTTTTAGTTTTACAATCTTTATTATGTTGCGTCAAATTTTTTAAAAGGGTTTATTTTAGAAAATTCTCAAAATTAATATTTTTTTTAACATTTGCATTCATTATAATTTGTGTGAAAAATGTTCTAGAAATTTTATGAAGTTCTAAAATATATTTCGTGAAGCAACGAATCAATAACTTTTTATATTTTTTAAGAATTTTTTAAAATAAATTCTCTTTAAAAAAGTTGACGCCACATAATAAATATTATAAAACTAAAAAATAGTATTACATAAGATTTTAAAATAAAAATATATTTTATACATTTGAATAACTAAAATAACTTTAAGTTGCATTTGAATAACTAAAATAACTAAAATATATTTAAGTACTGTGTTTGAACTTTTTCTACTAAGTTGGATTTGTACTTGTGTTGTTACTGTTGCTTTTGTTCAAAATTGGAGCATTGGTGATTTGAATTGAAGTATAATCCCTTCTAGATCCAATGGAGGTAGAATCATGAATTTCTACTAAGAGAGGTAGTAATAGTAACATTTAGTATGAAAGGAATGGAAATAAAGATAAATTAATAATAGATATATGATGAATTAGTCATTAACAATTATTATCAGCAATGCTATTACTTTTTTTTGCAAACTTCTGATTTCTAATAAGTTTCCTTCTTCTTCGTGCAGCTTGATAATTATTTTGGTCAATGTCTGCAAAATGCAGTTAAACAAATGATTATCAAATGCATTAGAAAGATCAAATAGAAGAAACATGAAACAAAGTGAATATGAAATGTTGTCATTTTATTATCATCACTGAGAGTAATATGTCTTTGGTGGTAGCCTTTTGTCACAACCAAAATCGCGACCGAATAACGAACCAAAAAACCAAATTTGTAAAAAGAGTTTTGGAGTCGCCACCATAGTTATTATAGGAAACTATGGAAAACCATAAAAAAGAGCAAGGTCTACGAAAACAAAGATTGGGGGTACGAGAGTTAATTATGCGTAGGGAAGGTGTTAGCACCCTACAACGCCCATCCTAAGACGGTACCTTTAATTAAAATACAAATTGATGTGGTCTCCTTTAAATATTTATTTAAAAAAAATAAAAAAAATAAATATAAATAAAATAAAATTAATAAATTAATAAAATAAATAAATAAAGATGACAAAGAAAAA